>NW_027325370.1:26580030-27125871 GCF_036924035.1 Leuresthes tenuis
TGGTCAAGTGCTAGATCTTCATCTGGGATTTTAACAGTGTCATATAACTATTCAACAGATCAGTTAAAAAAAAGCCTGCTCATGGAGATGTTTCAGGATCTGGATACCAAGCGTGGACCTAATGTTTTCATTTTTGCAATTCTGATACAGGCTATTGAGCAGTGATAACTAACACCAAGTTCAGATACTGCGGATTTTCTACCTTTGATTTGTTAAGATTGAGCCAATCAGGGACAACCTTGAAGGATCTCTTTGGTTTTGTAGGATCTGTAATTACCTGAGAAAGGTTGATATTGGTACACACCTTTTTTAAATGATCAGAGGCAGAGTTCAACTTGTTTAAATTAAAATTGCCACACAGAGATTGGGTTTAGGCCACATGCACACAGAATGATATCAACAAATATAAGAAATATTAAACATTTACACATAGATTTTTGAATATATGTAGAGGAATGATACTTTGAAATGTGCTCATTGCGGAGTTATGATCAGTTGAGTAATGAAGGTTGAACTATTCTGGGAAAGAGGTTCTTTCCCAGCATCATGATGGACACTCCTGATATAGAAGGTTTCGCTAACGCATTGGAATTGTTTTACTATTTTCATATGCATGTGCAATGAAGAATTGCTTGCTGCTGATAAATGCAAAGAAGAACAGCTTACACATAGATGCTCACATATAGGCTGCTGAATGCAATGAAGACCTGCTTATCAAGTAAAGTTCAATGTCAATGTGTAATATTCAATTAGGATTTGCAAAACAGTGAAGTTAAACAATGAATGGGTCCATAGTCGGTATGAGAAGACTACAGGAATATTTACCTGGGTGTACGTTCAAACAGAGATGAGAAAATTGCGATAAATAATTGTTTGTTTGTTTGTTAGTATGTATATGAATGTTATGTGTATAAACTGTGTTGAGTTATAGTTACTCAGTAGTGTCTCAGTGAAACAACCGACGGGGGAAGCCTTGCGGTGACAACAAAAGCAGTGTTTTACTGATCAGTCAAGTTGCTCCAGTGTACTCCATACAAACTGGTTGGCTACTGAAGGGATAGAAAATGGGGAATACTTGTTTTAAAGTAAACAAGGAATTAGATGGGAAAAATACATGTTTTAACGGGACCCAGACAATATTAAATACTCAGACAGATGGGAGAAGAAGTGTAGTTTTGTAGGAAATCACAAAATTATTACATAGAATTAGTGAAATCAATTGAAGAATGCCTTTCTGAAGAGCTGTTTACCACAGATGAGCAGCTTTGCGACCAAGCACATTGTAGATCGCTTTACTGCCAAAATGATCTAATTTAATGGATTGGTTTAGACATGCATAACAGCATTTTAAGAACAAAGAGAGAAACAAAAAGGGACAACGCTTCATGGTGGAAGGTGATGTATAAATAACTGTGTATATGATGAAGGGGGTGGCAACACCCATTCCGAAATCCCGCCATTCCGACATCCCGCTATTCCGACATACCACCATTCCGACATACCACCATTCCGACATGCAAACGTCCCACCATTGCGACATCCCGCTATTCTGACGTTCAAATGTCCCACCATTCCGACAAGGCTTTCCGTATAAGGAAATGTGCTGCCTATCCCGGGCTCACCAGATCCTCTCCGACCCCACCCACCCCAACCATGGACTGTTTTCCCCCCTGGCGTCCGGCAGAAGGTTCCGCAGCATCTCCTGCAGAACGACCAGACTACTGAACAGTTTCTTCCCCCTGGCCATCAGACTGCTTAACGCCACATAACACTCCTCCACCCCTAAACACACACACAGACACTACAAAAACCACCCCCCATGGACATGGACAATACACGCACCTTAGTTAGTCTAGTTTTGTCTTCAACATGAACCTGGGGACTCCTTGGCACTTACTTTACTCTGACTGTGAAATTCTTTTCTAGTTCTCTTAAGTGCAATTGTTATAGTGCAATATTTAATGTTTCTCTTTGCAATAACTCAGTGCAATATTTAATGTTTCTCTTTGCAATAACTCAGTGCAATATTTAATGTTTCTCTTTGCAATAACTCAGTGCAATATTTAATGTTTCTCTTTGCAATAACTTAGTGCAATATACATGAATATATATATACTTATTTACCCTGCATATAGTTAGCTCTTAGCTCTTAGTTATAGAAAACATATTTATTGTATAGGAATAAGGTCTAGCTCTGTTACACTGGTAGCCAAGTAACGACATTTCGTTGTCAAGATTCACCTTGTGTTTTTTGTGCAATGACAATAAAGGAAGTCTAAGTCTAAGTCTAAGTCTAAGTCTATGTGTGTTACTCAACAGGTGAGTCCCTTCTTTCTGTTCATGCAATTTATATGTTTAACATGTTTATAGACAAGCGTTATTAAAAACACAAAGTCTCGGCAACTGGAGGAGGAGAAGCAGTCCGCGGTGGTTTTCAATCACACACTCCAATGCCACTTGTTTCAACTTCCGAAAATTTAATCCAGGAAAAAAAGGCTTACAAACATGGACCAAAACGGCTCCATAACACGCACAAGAATCCAAAAGAAACGAAAGTTAACTAAAAGAAAGCAAATAAACAGTATGAAGTGGTCAAAATTGGTTTTACGCATGCCTATGTGCGTCTGGCACATGCGTCTTCGGGCTCTCCCACGTTGGTTTGTGGATGAAAGCTATATGTTCAGCTGTAATGTCATGTAAAATCAATCTCTACATGACATTTAGTCCCAGGTGTGACCAGTTAGGTCCTTAAGATATCAACAGGCTGTATAAAGCTACAACCGTTGCGGCTGTGTGTTTGTGCCAAATGCGCAAAACCCATCCGCGCTTCCCAAAATTGGAGTGAGTACTCATAAATCACGTGAATATCATGAATAAACGTTTTTACTGCATTTTGTTGTGTTTTATACGTTCTATGCTGTCATTTCTCTCTTCTCCTATTGGCAAGGCAAGGCAGAGTGCTCGCAACTGTGTCCTGTGCAGTAGCCGTGATATCTGTAATTGCAATTATTACTTTTGCATATGATGACAGCGTGCAAAAGACGCATGGGCTCTGTGGAGAGCTCCGCTCCAGCTGGCTGCTGTGACAGCTCACTGACACTGTATTTCTGCTTAATCAGTTTCAGTCTCGCCAGAGTTACATTAATATCTGTATTTTTATATTTGAAATTCAGGGGATTTTGATAATAGATTATTAAAGTTTGTTTGCGAGGCTGTGGCCTCTGCATGTGCAAAGCTTGTGCGCCAAACTTTAGGGCGTATTTGCGCCGGCATATCATTAGTGCAAAATGTTTTGGGTAAAAAATAGGCTATTAAAAGGAACTGTCGGAATGGCGGTATGTTAAAAAAAACAAAAAACATACCGCCATTCCGACCATAGGAGGAAAAAAGTGTCGGAAAAGTGTGGGACGTTTGATAAAAAATTAAGTGTCGCCATTCCGACAATTGGAGACCCATGTCGGAATGGCGAGATGTCGGAATGGCAGCATGTAACCATGATGAAGGAGAGACCATTTGAGCAGCACAGCCATTTCGCAGCACAGGGACAGCAATCCAAGTTACAGGATCTCCCACGTGGTATCACCTGTCACATTGTGTCAAGGCATCAAAAGAAGAAAAAATCACCAAACTCAAGGACAAAAAGACAAAGACTCCGGTGAACGAAGACAGAGGACTGACAAACCAGAAATACAAAAGGATTCTCGATATCAAGATCCAGAAGAAGAGGCTAACAATGCCACGAACACTTACGATGCTGGGAATGATGCCAGCAATGAACAGAGAAGAAGATTCAGTGTCATCAATCTGCATTACGTGCCTCTAATGAGGGGGTGAATATAGAATCCTCAACGATTACAACGTCTCTGGGAACTGTGACAACAACAAGGTTTAAACCATTTTGATATATATTGTAACCTATTGTCTAAGGAATAGTGCTGAAAATGAGGTAAATCTAATCCACCACTGTCCTTGGTCTTCTGTAGGGTTTTTAAACTAATACGTGGTGGTTTGTTTTTCCACAGAAATTTGGAGATGCATGAATCTAGTGACTTAAACCAAGTAGCAGATGGTTTTATGGGGATCATTGAGAACAAATAGTTAACTTTTGGTAGTATCATCATTTTAATGGATGTAACTCTCCCCATGAGTGATATAGGTAAGGACTTCCAACGAGAGATCGTCCTCTACTGTCTTTAATAATTGCACATAATTTAGCTTTGTTAGCTCTGAGAGCCTGGAGGAAATGTTTATGCCTAAATATCTACTATTTCCTGACTGTAAAGTGATCGCAGGTATATTATGGACCCTACAGTTAATGGGCAGAACTGTGGTCTTAGACCAGTTGATAGAGTAGTCAGAAAGTGCTGAGAATTTATTTATGAGTGTGATCGTGTGACTGAGAGACGCCTGTGAGTTCTGAAGGAAAAGTAATACATCATCAGCATAAAGACTTATTTTATGCTCAATATTTTGGGATTAATTACTCACAAACGGGTAAGAAAAGGTAGTATTGCCCGACCATACATGATCAAAACAGGGAGCGGAGGTGGTTCAGCTGCAAGGTGTGAATGTCTGACTATAGTTTGTAAAAAGCGGGTAAGATAAGGTGCGAATGCCCGACAATGTATGATCAAAAGAGGGAGCGGAGGGTTTTGGCTACAAGAAGGTTTGAATATCCGACCATAGTTTGTAAAAAGCGGGTAAGAAAAGGTTACCATACATCATCAAAAGCAGGAGTGGATGTGTTCGGCTACAAGAAGATTTGAATGTCCATCAATAATTGCTTTAAAACATGAAAGAAAATTTTCGAATATCAAACCGCACATGATCATAAGCGGGAGAGGAGTTGTTCAGCTGCAAGAAGGTGTGAATGTCCACCCATAATTACTGAAAAATGGGTAAGAAAAGGTGAAAATGCCCAACCATACATCATCAAAAGCAGGAGTGGATGTGTTCGGCTACAAGAAAGTTTGAATGTCCGACCATAGTTTGTAAAAAGCGGGTAAGAAAAGGTTCGAATGCCCGAACATAGACCATCAAAAGAGGGAGCGGAGGTGTTCCGCTGTAAGAAGGTGTAAATGTCCGACCATAGTTGGTAAAAAACGGGTAAGAAAAGGTTAAAATACCCGACTGTACACAATCAATAGGGGGAGCGGAGTTGTTTGGCTACAAGAAGGTGTGAAAGTCCGACCACGGTTTGTAAAAAGCGGGTAAGAAAAGGTTCGAATGCCCGAATATATACCATCAAAAGTGGAAGTGGATGTGTTCGGCTGCAAGAAGGTGTGAACGTCCGACCAAAGTTTGTAAAAAGCAGTTAAGAAAAGGTTCGAATATCCAACCAAACATAATCAAAAGCGGGAGCAGAGCTGTTCGACTGCAAGTAGGTGTGAATGTCAGATCATAATTTGCAAAAAGCTGATGAGAAAGGGTGAGAATGCCCGGCTATACACCATCAAATGCGGGAGCGGAAGTGTTCGGCTGTGAGTAGGTGTGAATGTCCAACCATAATTGCTGAAAAATGTGTTAGAAGAGACTAGAATGCCGGACAAGACATCATCAAATGCGGGAGCGGAGTTGTTCGGCTGTGAGTAGGTGTGAATCTCCGAGCATAGTTTGTAAAAAGGGGGTAAGAATAGGTTCGAATGCCCGAACATACACTATCAAAACAGGGAGCTGAGGTGGCTCAGCTGCAAGGTGTGAATGTCTGACTATAGTTTGTAAATAAGGTGCGAATGCCCAACAATGTATAATCAAAAGAGGGAGCGGAGGTTTTCGGCTACAAGAAGGTTTGAATGTCCGACCATAGTTTGTAAAAAGCGGGTAAGAAAAGGTTCAAATGCCTGACTATACACCATCAAAAGCGGGAGCAGAGGTGTTCCGCTGTAAGACGGTGTGAATGTCCGACCATATTTGGTAAAAAGCGGGTAAGAAAAGGTTAAAATACCCGACTGTACACAATCAATAGCGGGAGAGGAGGTGTTCAGCTGCAAGAAGGTGTGAATGTCCACCCATAATTACTGAAAAATGGGTAAGAAAAGGTGCGAATGCCAAACCATACATTATCAAAAGCAGGTGTGAATGTCAGATCATAATTTGCAAAAAGCTGATGAGAAAGGGTGAGAATGCCCGACTATACACCATCAAATGCGGGAGCGGAGTTGTTCGGCTGTGAGTAAGTGTGAATCTCCGACCATAATTGCTGAAAAATGTGTTAGAAAAGGTAAGAATGCCGGTCCATACATCATCAAAAGCGGGAGAGGTGGTGTTCGGCTGCAAGTAGGTGTGAATGTCCAGCCATAATTACTAACAAACGGGTAAGAAAAGGTAGTATTGCCAGACCATACATGATCAAAACAGGGAGCGGAGGTGGTTCAGCTGCAAGAAGGTGTGAATGTCCGACTAAAGTTCAAATATATTAACAAAAGCGGGAGGAGAGGTCTTCGGATGAGAGTGGTTGAGAATTTCCAACCATAATCTATAAAATGCGGTGAAAAAAAAGGTGTGATAGAACACTAAAAGGTGGAGCGGATGTGTTCGGCTACAAGAAGGTTTGAATGTCCGAGCATAGTTTGTAAAAAGCGGGTAAGACAAGGAGCGAATGCCCGACAATATATGATCAAAAGAGGGAGTGGAGGTCTTCGGCTGCAAGGTCTGAATGTCCAACCATAATTTTTAAAAACCGGGTAAGAAAAGGCTCGAAATTCCGACTATACACAATCAAAAGCGGGAGCGGGAGGTTTTCAGCTGCAAATCCTTCACTCAAACCAAGTGAAAACTGCTTTGTCCTTCATATTTATCAATGTCTAGATCGACTTCAACAAAGAACAACATTGTACTTTGCAGTAAAGAAAGAGCAAATCAAAAGTTTTAGGAATCCGAGAATAAGCTTATTTTCATGAGTTCTGCACGATTATTGATTTTACTATAAATGAATGCCTTCACTCAAACTATGTTAAAACTGCTTTGTCCTTCATATTTATCAATGTCTAGATTGACTTCAACAAAGAACAACACTGGATTTTGCAGTAGAAGAAAGAGCAACACTGAAGGATCAGTAATCCGAGAATAAGCTTATTTTCATACGTTCTGCATGATTTGGGATTTTATGTATAAAATGAATTCCTTCACTCAAACCAAGTTAAAACTGCTTTGTCCTTCATATTTATCAATGTCTAGATCGACTTCAACAAAGAACAACATTGTATTTTGCAGTAGAAGAAAAAGCAACACTGAAGGATCAGGAATCCGAGAATAAGCTTCTTTTCATACGTTCTGCATGATTTGGGATTTTATGTATAAAATGAATTCCTTCACTCAAACCAAGTGAAAACTGCTTTGTCCTTCATATTTATCAATGTCTAGATTTACTTCAACAAAGAACAACATTGTATTTTGCAGTAGTAGAAAGAGCAACACTTGAAGGAACAGGAATCCGAGAATAAGCTTATTTTCATACGTTCTGCATGATTTGGGATTTTATGTATAAAATGAATTCCTTTACTCAAACTATGTTAAAACTGCTTTGTCCTTCATATTTATCAATGTCTAGATTGACTTCAACAAAGAACAACATTGTATTTTGCAGTAGAAGAAATAGCAACACTGAAGGATCAGGAATCCGAAAACACGCTTATTTTCATACGTTCTGCTTGATTTGGGATTTTGCTATAAAATTAATTCCTTCACTCAAACAAAGTGGAAACTGCTTTGTCCTTCATATTTATCAATGTCTATATCGATTTCAACAAAGAACAAGGCTGTATTTTGCAGTATAGGAAAGAGCAACACTGGAGGATCAGGAATCCGAGAATAAGCTTACTTTCATGAGTCCTGCACGATTTCGGATTTTCCTATAAAATGAATTGCTTTGCTCAAACCAAGTTAAAATTGCTTTGTCCTTCATAGTTATCCATGTCTAAAATGTATCAAGCATAAAGTTCCTCATATTACCCTGAATGAGAAAGAAGCATCCCTTTGGTTGAGCAATACGTTCCTTATGCGGAGTTATGCATGATTTCGGATTTTGCTATAAAATTCATTCCTTCACACCTTTTTTTTCACCGCATTTTATAGATTATGGTTGGAAATTTCAACCACTCTAATCCGAAGACCTCTCCTCCCGCTTTTGTTAATATATTTGAACTTTAGTTGGACATTCACCCCTTTTTGCAGCTAAACCACCTCCGCTCCCTGTTTTGATCATGTATGGTCTGGCAATACTACATTTTCTTACCCGTTTGTGAGTAATTATGGCTGGATATTCACACCTACTTGCAGCTGAACACAATCTCTCTCGCTTTTAATTATGTTTGGATATTCGAACCTTTTCTTTACTGCTTTTTGCCAACTTTGGTCGGACGTTCACACCTTCTTGCAGCCGAACACCTCCGCTTCCGCTTTTGATGGTATATATTCGGGCATTCGAACCTTTTCTTACCAGCTTTTTACAAACGATGGTTGGACTTTCACACCTTCTTGTAGCCGAACAACTCCGCTCCCGCTATTGATTGTGTACAGTCGGGTATTTTAACCTTTTCTTACCCGCTTTTTACCAACTATGGTCGGACATTCACACCGTCTTACAGCGGAACATCTCCGCTCCCTCTTTTGATGGTGTATAGTCAGGCATTTGAACCTTTTCTTACCCGCTTTTTACAAACTATGGTCGGACATTCAAAGCTTCGTGTAGCCGAAAACCTCAGCTCCCTCTTTTGATTATACATTGTCGGGCATTCGCACCTTATCTTACCCGCCTTTTACAAACTATAGTCAGACATTCACACCTTGCAGCTGAACCACCTCCGCTCCCTGTTTTGATCATGTATGGTCTGGCAATACTACCTTTTCTTACCCCTTTGTGAGTAATTATGGCTGGACATTCACACCTACTTGCAGTCGAACAGCTCTGCTCCCGCTTTTGATTATGTTTGGTTGGATATTCGAACCTTTTCTTAACTGCTTTTACAAACTTTGGTCGGACGTTCACACCTTCTTGCAGCCGAACACCTCCGCTTCCGCTTTTGATGGTATATATTCGGGCATTCGAACCTTTTCTTACCAGCTTTTTACAAACCATGGTTGGACTTTCACATCTTCTTGTAGCCGAACACATCCGCTCCCCATATTGATTGTGTACGGTCGGGTATTTTAACCTTTTCTTACCCACTTTTTACCAACTATGGTCGGACATTCACACCTTCTTACAGCGGAACATCTCCGCTCCCTCTTTTGATGGTGTATGTTTGGGCATTCGAACCTTTTCTTACCCGCTATTTACAAACTATGCTCGGACATTGAAACCTTCTTGTAGCCGAACACATCCACTCCTTCTTTTGATGATGTATGCTTGGGCATTCAAACCTACTTTTTGCCCGCTTTTCATTAATTTTGGGTGGACATTCACACCTTGTCACAGCCAAACACCTCCGCTCCCTGTTTTGATCATGTATGGTTGGATATTCGCACCTTGTCTCACCCGCTTTTTGCAAACTATGGTCGGCTGTTCACAGCTTCCTCTCCACCATACTTGTATGGTGGGATGTTCACACCCAGTTGCATCCGAAGACATCCGCCCCCACTTTTGTTGATATTTAGTTGGTCATTCGCAGCTTACCCGCTTTTGGAGAAACTATGGCCTTCTTGCAGCCAAACACCTCTGATCTCGCTTTTGATAATGTAAGGTTGGGCATTCAGACCTTGCTTCACCTGCTTTTCACCAAATATAGTCGGACATTCACACCTTCTTGCAGCCGAACACTTCCGCTCCACCTTTTAGTGTTCTATCACACCTTTTTTTCACCGAATTTTATAGATTATGGTTGGAAATTCTCAACCACTCTCATCCGAAGACCTCTCCTCCCGCTTTTGTTAATATATTTGAACTTTAGTGAGACATTCACACCTTCTTGCAGCTGAACCACCTCCGCTCCCTGTTTTGATCATGTATGGTCTGGCAATACTACATTTTCTTACCCGTTTGTGAGTAATTATGGCTGGATATTCACACCTACTTGCAGCTGAACACAATCTCTCTCGCTTTTAATTATGTTTGGATATTCGAACCTTTTCTTTACTGCTTTTTGCCAACTTTGGTCGGACGTTCACACCTTCTTGCAGCCGAACACCTCCGCTTCCGCTTTTGATGGTATATATTCGGGCATTCGAACCTTTTCTTACCAGCTTTTTACAAACGATGGTTGGACTTTCAAACCTTCTTGTAGCCGAACAACTCCGCTCCCGCTATTGATTGTGTACAGTCGGGTATTTTAACCTTTTCTTACCCGCTTTTTACAAACTATGGTCGGACATTCAAACCTTCGTGTAGCCGAAAACCTCAGCTCCCTCTTTTGATTATACATTGTTGGGCATTCGCACCTTATCTTACCCGCCTTTTACAAACTATAGTCAGACATTCACACCTTGCAGCTGAACTACCTCAGCTCCCTGTTTTGATCATGTATGGTCTGGCAATACTACCTTTTCTTACCCCTTTGTGAGTAATTATGGCTGGACATTCACACCTACTTGCAGTCGAACAGCTCTGCTCCCGCTTTTGATTATGTTTGGTTGGATATTCGAACCTTTTCTTAACTGCTTTTTACAAACTTTGGTCGGACGTTCACACCTTCTTGCAGCCGAACACCTCCGCTTCCGCTTTTGATGGTATATATTCGGGCATTCGAACCTTTTCTTACCAGCTTTTTACAAACCATGGTTGGACTTTCACATCTTCTTGTAGCCGAACACATCCGCTCCCCATATTGATTGTGTACGGTCGGGTATTTTAACCTTTTCTTACCCACTTTTTACCAACTATGGTCGGACATTCACACCTTCTTACAGCGGAACATCTCCGCTCCCTCTTTTGATGGTGTATGTTTGGGCATTCGAACCTTTTCTTACCTGTTATTTACAAACTATGCTCGGACATTGAAACCTTCTTGTAGCCGAACACATCCACTCCTTCTTTTGATGATGTATGCTTGGGCATTCAAACCTACTTTTTGCCCGCTTTTCATTAATTTTGGGTGGACATTCACACCTTGTCACAGCCAAACACCTCCGCTCCCTGTTTTGATCATGTATGGTTGGATATTCGCACCTTGTCTCACCCGCTTTTTGCAAACTATGGTCGGCTGTTCACAGCTTCCTCTCCACCATACTTGTATGGTGGGATGTTCACACCCAGTTGCATCCGAAGACCTCCGCCCCCACTTTTGTTGATATTTAGTTGGTCATTCGCAGCTTACCCGCTTTTGGAGAAACTATGGCCTTCTTGCAGCCAAACACCTCTGATCTCGCTTTTGATAATGTAAGGTTGGGCATTCAGACCTTGCTTCACCTGCTTTTCACCAAATATAGTCGGACATTCACACCTTCTTGCAGCCGAACACTTCCGCTCCACCTTTTAGTGTTCTATCACACCTTTTTTTCACCGAATTTTATAGATTATGGTTGGAAATTCTCAACCACTCTCATCCGAAGACCTCTCCTCCCGCTTTTGTTAATATATTTGAACTTTAGTGAGACATTCACACCTTCTTGCAGCTGAACCACCTCCGCTCCCTGTTTTGATCATGTATGGTCTGGCAATACTACATTTTCTTACCCGTTTGTGAGTAATTATGGCTGGATATTCACACCTACTTGCAGCTGAACACAATCTCTCTCGCTTTTAATTATGTTTGGATATTCGAACCTTTTCTTTACTGCTTTTTGCCAACTTTGGTCGGACGTTCACACCTTCTTGCAGCCGAACACCTCCGCTTCCGCTTTTGATGGTATATATTCGGGCATTCGAACCTTTTCTTACCAGCTTTTTACAAACGATGGTTGGACTTTCAAACCTTCTTGTAGCCGAACAACTCCGCTCCCGCTATTGATTGTGTACAGTCGGGTATTTTAACCTTTTCTTACCCGCTTTTTACAAACTATGGTCGGACATTCAAACCTTCGTGTAGCCGAAAACCTCAGCTCCCTCTTTTGATTATACATTGTTGGGCATTCGCACCTTATCTTACCCGCCTTTTACAAACTATAGTCAGACATTCACACCTTGCAGCTGAACTACCTCAGCTCCCTGTTTTGATCATGTATGGTCTGGCAATACTACCTTTTCTTACCCCTTTGTGAGTAATTATGGCTGGACATTCACACCTACTTGCAGTCGAACAGCTCTGCTCCCGCTTTTGATTATGTTTGGTTGGATATTCGAACCTTTTCTTAACTGCTTTTTACAAACTTTGGTCGGACGTTCACACCTTCTTGCAGCCGAACACCTCCGCTTCCGCTTTTGATGGTATATATTCGGGCATTCGAACCTTTTCTTACCAGCTTTTTACAAACCATGGTTGGACTTTCACATCTTCTTGTAGCCGAACACATCCGCTCCCCATATTGATTGTGTACGGTCGGGTATTTTAACCTTTTCTTACCCACTTTTTACCAACTATGGTCGGACATTCACACCTTCTTACAGCGGAACATCTCCGCTCCCTCTTTTGATGGTGTATGTTTGGGCATTCGAACCTTTTCTTACCTGTTATTTACAAACTATGCTCGGACATTGAAACCTTCTTGTAGCCGAACACATCCACTCCTTCTTTTGATGATGTATGCTTGGGCATTCAAACCTACTTTTTGCCCGCTTTTCATTAATTTTGGGTGGACATTCACACCTTGTCACAGCCAAACACCTCCGCTCCCTGTTTTGATCATGTATGGTTGGATATTCGCACCTTGTCTCACCCGCTTTTTGCAAACTATGGTCGGCTGTTCACAGCTTCCTCTCCACCATACTTGTATGGTGGGATGTTCACACCCAGTTGCATCCGAAGACCTCCGCCCCCACTTTTGTTGATATTTAGTTGGTCATTCGCAGCTTACCCGCTTTTGGCAAACTATGGCCTTCTTGCAGCCAAACACCTCTGATCTCGCTTTTGATAATGTAAGGTTGGGCATTCAGACCTTGCTTCACCTGCTTTTCACCAAATATAGTCGGACATTCACACCTTCTTGCAGCCGAACACTTCCGCTCCACCTTTTAGTGTTCTATCACACCTTTTTTTCACCGAATTTTATAGATTATGGTTGGAAATTCTCAACCACTCTCATCCGAAGACCTCTCCTCCCGCTTTTGTTAATATATTTGAACTTTAGTGAGACATTCACACCTTCTTGCAGCTGAACCACCTCCGCTCCCTGTTTTGATCATGTATGGTCTGGCAATACTACCTTTTCTTACCCGTTTGTGAGTAATTATGGCTGGACATTCACACCTACTTGCAGCCGAACACCACCTCTCTCGCTTTTGATGATGTATGGAGCGGCATTCTTACCTTTTCTAACACATTTTTCAGAAATTACGGTCGGAGATTCACACCTACTCACAGCCGAACAACTCCGCTCCCGCATTTGATGGTGTGCAGTCGGACATTCTCACCCTTTCTCATCAGCTTTTTGCAAATTATGATCTGACATTCACACCTACTTGCAGTCGAAAAGCTATGCTCCCGCTTTTGATTATGTTTGGTTGGATATTCAAACCTTTTCTTAACTGCTTTTTACTAACTTTGGTTGGACGTTCACACTTTCTTGTAGCCGAACACATCCACTCCTGCTTTTGATGATGTATGGTTGGGCATTCACACCTTTTTTTTACCCATTTGTCAGGAATAATGGGTGGACATTCACACCTTCTTGCAGCTGAACACCTCCTCTCCCACTTATGATCATGTGCGGTTTGATTTTCGAAAATTTTCTTTCATGTTTTCTAGCAATTATTGATGGACATTTAGACCTTCTTGCAGCTGAACACCTCCGCTCCTGCTTTTGATCATACCTTGTCAGGCATTCGCACCATGTCTTACCCGCTTTTTACAAACT
The DNA here is from genome assembly GCF_036924035.1 of Leuresthes tenuis. NCBI lineage: Eukaryota > Metazoa > Chordata > Actinopteri > Atheriniformes > Atherinopsidae > Leuresthes > Leuresthes tenuis. The sequence goes on from NW_027325370.1 coordinate 26,593,915, forward strand.
TTAGTCGAACATTTACACCTTTTTGCAGCCGAACACCACCTCTCTCGCTTTTGATGATGTATGGTCCGGCATTCTTTCCTTTTCTAACACATTTTTCAGCAATTATGGTCGGACATTCACACCTACTCAGAGCCGAACACCTCCGCTCCCGCATTTGATGGTGTATAGTTGGGCATTCTCACCCTTTCTCATCAGCTTTTTGCAAATTATGATCTGACATTCACACCTGCTTTTGATAATGTATGGTTGGGCATTCGCACCTTTTTTTACCCATTTTTCAGGAATTATGGGTGGACATTCACACCTTCTTGCAGCTGAACACCTCCTCTCCTTCTTATGATCATGTGCAGATGATATTCGAAAATTTTCTTTCATGTTTTAAAGCAATTATTGATGGACATTCAGACCTTCTTGCAGCTGAACCACTCTGCTCCTGCCTTTGATGGTGTATAGTCGGGCTTTCGAACCTTTCCTTCCCGGTTTTTACAAATTATGGTTGGACATTCAGACCTTCTTGCAGCCGAACACCTCCGCTCCCTCTTTTGATCATACATTGTCGGGCATTAGCACCTTTTCTTACCCGCTTTTTACAAACCATAGTCGGACTTTCACATCTTTTAGTAGCCGAACAACTCCGCTCCCGCTATTGATTGTGTACAGTCGGGTATTTTAACCTTTTCTTACCCGCTTTTTACCAACTATGGTCGGACATTCACACCTTCTTACAGCGGAACACCTCCGCTCCCTCTTTTGATGGTGTATGTTCGGGCAGTCAAACCTTTTCTTACCTGCTTTTTACAAACTATGGTCAGACATTCAACCCTTCTTGGAGCCGAACACATCCACTCCTGCTTTTGATTATGTATAGTTGGGCATTCGCACCTTTTCTTACCCATTTTTCAGTAATTATGGGTGTACATTCACACCTTCTTGCAGCCAAACACCTCCGCTCCCTCTTTTGATCATACATTTTCAGGCATTCGCACCTTTTCTTACCCGCTTTTTACAAACCATGGTCGGACTTTCACACCTTTTAGTAGCCGAACAACTCCGCACCCGCTACTGATTGTGTACAGTCGGGTATTTTAACCTTTTCTTACCCGTTTTTTACCAACTATGGTCGGACATTCACACCTTCTTACAGCGGAACACCTCCGCTCCCTCCTTTGATGGTGTATGTTCGGGCATTCGAACCTTTTCTTACCCGCTTTTTACAAACTATGGTCAGACGTTCAAACCTTCTTGTAGCCGAACATATCCACTCCTGCTTTTGATGATGTATGGTTGGGCATTCAAACCTACTTGTTGCCCGCTTTTCATTAATTATGGGTGGACATTCACACCTTGTCTCAGCCAAACACCTCCGCTCCCTGTTTTGATCATGTATGGTTTGACATTCGCACCTTTGCTTACCCTCTTTTTATACTGATTGCTCAAGATTAAGTTGTTCTTTCTCAAACTACAAAATTTTTTTAATTGTTGAAACTTGATTTGAAGTGGATAAATAAGGAAGACAAACAGTTTTAAGTCAGGCTGATAGCAATTAATTTTATAGCAAAATCTTTATTTCGTCATTTGTCGAGAGATGCTTATTGCTGAAGAAGTTCTTTCTCATTCTACAAAGTACAACGTTGTTTATCATTGAAACTTGATTAGACATGAATAAATATGAAGGACAAAGCAGTCTTAACTTGGTTTGAGTTAAGGAATTCGTTTTATAGGAGAATCCGAATTCGTGCATAACTCGTAAAATAGAGCTTATTTTCGGATTCCTGAAGAATGAGTCTGGTTCTTTCTCATAATACAAAGTTTGTTGTTTATTGTTGAAACTTCATCAGACCGTTAGATATAGTCGGACTCATCTCGACGCACGGCTTGGGATCTGGAACCAGTACTCTTGAGAGGGGTTGGACTCTCTTCCACTCTGGAGTTGCCCGTGGTGAGAGGCGCAGAGCAGGTGTGGGCATACTTATTGCCCCCCGGCTGTGTGCCAGTACATTGGGGTTTACCCCAGTGAACGAGAGGGTAGCCTCCCTCCGCCTTGGGTGGGGGGACGAGTCCTGACTGTTGTTTGTGCCTATGCGCCAAACAGCAGTTCAGAGTACCTACCCTTTTTGGAGTCTCTGGGGGAGGCACTGGAGAATGCTCCTACCGGAGACTCCCTCATTCTGCTGGGGGACTTCAATGCTCACGTGGGCAATGACAGTGAGACCTGGAGGGGTGTGATTGGGAGGAACGGCCCCCCCGATCTGAATCAGAGTGGTGTTATGTTGTTGGACTTCTGTGCCAGTCATAGACTGTCCATAACGAACACCATGTTCAGGCATAAGGGTGTCCATATGTGCACTTGGCACCAGGACACCCTTGGCCGCAGTTCGATGATCGACTTTGTGGTTGTATCATCGGACTTGCGGCTGTATGTCCTGGACACTCGGGTGAAGAGAGGGGCGGAGCTGTCAACTGATCACCACCTGGTGGTGAGTTGGCTCCGCTGGTGGGGGAGGATGCCGATCAGACCTGGCAGGCCCATACGTATTGTGAGGGTCTGCTGGGAGCGTTTGTCAGAATCCCCCGTCAGAAGGAGCTTTAACTCCCACCTCCGGCAGAGCTTCAACCATATTTGAGGTGGGGGACATTGAGTCCGAATGGGCCATGTTCCGTGACTCCATTGCCGAGGCAGCTGGTCGGAGTTGTGGCCGTAAGGTGGTCGGTGCCTGTCGTGGCGGCAACCCTCGAACCTGCTGGTGGACACCAGTGGTGAGGGAAGCCGTCAAGCTGAAGAAGGAGTCCTATCGGGCTTTTTTGGCCAGTGGGACCCTGGAAGAAGCTGATAGGTACCGACGGGCCAGACGGGCCGCGGCTTCGGCGGTTGTGAGGCAAAAACTCGGGCCTGGGAGGAGTTCGGTGAGACCATGGAGAACGATTTCCGGACGGCCTCGAAAAGATTCTGGTCCACCATCCGGCGTCTCAGGGGGGGGGAAGCGGCTCACAGTCAACACTGTTTACAGTGGGGACGGGGCTTTGCTGACCTCAACTAGGGATGTTGTGAGTCGGTGGGTGGAGTACTTCGAGGAACTCCTCAATCCTACCAACACGTGCTCGGAAGAGGCAGAGTCGGAGAGCTCGGAGACGGGGCCTCCCATTTCTGGGGCTGAGGTTGCCGAGGTGGTTAAAAAGCTCCTCGGTGGCAAGGCCGTCCTGAGGTCCGTCCTGAGTTTCTCAAGGCTCTGGATGTTGTAGGGCTGACACGCCTCTGCAGTATCGCGTTGACATCGGGGACAGTGCCTCTGGACTGGCAGATTGGGGTGGTGGCCCCCTTCTTTAAAAAGGGGGACCGGAGGGTGTGTTCCAACTATAGGGGTATCACACTCCTCAGCCTCCCTGGTAAGGTCTATTCGGGGGTATTGGAGAGGAGGATCCGTCGGATAATCGAGCCTCGGATTCAGGAGATGCAGTGTGGCTTTCGTCCTGGCCGTGGAACAGTGGACCAGCTCTATACCCTCGGCAGGATCCTGGAGGGTGCATGGGAGTTCGCCCAACCAGTCTACATGTGTTTTGTGGACTTGGAGAAAGCGTTCGACCGTGTCCCTCGTGGAGTCCTGTGGGGGGTGCTCCGGGAATATGGAGTGCCGGACCCCTTGATAGGGGCCGTTCGGTCTCTGTATGACCGGTGCCAGAGTTTGGTCCGCATTGCCGGCAGTAAGTCGGATACGTTTCCGGTGAGAGTTGGACTCCGTCAGGGCTGCCCTTTGTCACCGATTCTGTTCCTAACTTTTATGGACAGAATTTCTAGGCGGAGCCAGGGCGTTGAGGGTGTCCCATTTGGCGACCTCAGAATCGGGTCTCTGCTTTTTGCAGATGATGTGGTTCTGTTAGCGTCGTCAGGCCGTGACCTTCAGCTCTCACTGGAGTGATTCGCAGCCGAGTGTGAAGCGGCTGGGATGAGAATCAGCACCTCCAAATCCGAGACTATGGTTCTCAGCCGGAAAAGGGTGGAATGCTCTCTCCGGGTCGGGAATGAGATCCTTCCCCAAGAGGAGGAGTTCAAGTATCTCGGGGTCTTGTTCACGAGTGACGGACGAATGGAGCGGGAGATTGACGGGCGGATCGGTGCGGCGCCTGCAGTGTTGCAGGCTCTGCACCGACCCGTCGTTGTGAAGAGGGAGCTGAGCCAGAAGGCGAAGCTCTCTACTTACTGGTCAATCTACGTTCCCATCCTCACCTATGGTCACGAGTTGTGGGTAGTGACCGAAAGAACAAGATCGCGAATACAAGCGGCCGAAATGGGTTTCCTCCGCAGGGTGTCTGGGCTCTCCCTTAGAGATAGGGTGAGAAGCTCAGTCATCCGGGAGGGGCTTGGAGTAGAACCGCTGCTCCTCCGCATTGAGAGGAGTCAGATGAGGTGGCTCGGGCATCTGGTTAGGATGCCCCCTGGGCGCCTCCCTGGGGAGGTGTTCCGGGCACGTCCCACTGGGAGGAGACCCCGGGGGAGACCCAGGACACGTTGGAGAGACTATGTCTCTCGGCTGGCCTGGGAACGCCTCGGGGTCCCCCCGGAAGAGCTGGAGGAAGTGGCCGGGGACAGAGACGTCTGGGTTTCTCTGCTCAAGCTGCTGCCCCCGCGACCCGACCCCCGGATAAGCGGCAGATGATGGATGGATGGATGGATGGATATATCCTCCACCAACCAGACTTACAACCCCCGACTAGGGTAGCAGAATTTCTAAGCATCTGTACCCCAAAACTACTATCAAAAATATATAAATTATTGTCTAAGATAGATGACACAATGTCTCTTCCATCCTCAAAATGGGAGGCAGATTTATCCATCAGTTCTGGTCATAGCTTCTAACCACAAATATGTTTGAACACCTTCATAAAGACTCGAAATCCTAATTTACAGCTCATACAATACAAAATCCTTCATAGAACACACTATACAGGACAAAGGATGTTCAGGATGGGTCTAACACACTCAAACATCTGCTCACATTGCACAGATAACACACCTGATGATTATGCACACGCTTTGTGGTTTTTCTGCGCCTGTCCAGAAGTTCTGGCTTGAAGTCTGTGAGGACCTATCAACATGGCTAAAGTGTAGCATCCCTGCATGCCCCACACTGTGCACACTGGGTGACTTAGACAACATCAACATGGAAATTAACTCAGCACACATGGTTGTCACAGTGTTATGTATCGCAAAGAAAACTATTCTCATGAACTGGAAAGCGAAGAACAATCTGTGTATTAACCAGTTTAGAAATTTTCTTTTAGATTATATTAGCATGGAAACAATGTCTGCCTCCTCAAAACATCAATTGGCTGAATTTCATTCTCTCTGGTCCCCTCTGATTAGTTTTATCACATAGTGGTGGTGGTGGGTTGCTGGGTGATGGTGGGTCTCAGGCCCGGGCTGCTGCGACTGGTGTGACCGGGTGGTTTGTTTGTTTGTTTTTTGATGTTGTTTGTTTGTTTTTTGTAGAGGTCCTCCTGGGTGGGGTTGGGTTGAGTGGGGTGGGGCGGGATGGGTACCTTCTGGGGGTACAGTAGCTCCCGGAATATGGTCGCTGCAGGCCCCGAGCCTGGTGGACATCAGGCCCTCCTGCCCATTGTTGGCTCCCAGGTAGCGGGGATGCCTATTGCAGCCAGTCCCTGGCTGCCCTCTCTGGGGGAGAGTAGCTCCCCCGTTATATATCCCCATACCCCTCTCCCTTCTGGCTCCTGTACACAGCACACACTCACACATGAAGGGTTTTGGGGGCGTGTGTGTTCGGTGGGGTGCAGTGGATGGGGCCACGTAGGTGGTCCCCTTTGGTTGCACTCTGCAGTTCCCTGCCCCTGTTTTAATTACACCTTAGACATTAGTACTTATCAAACACACTCACACACACACATTAGGTCTTGGGGGGTGGTTACACTGAGTGGCATCTGGTGGGCGGGGCTCTTTGGGTATGTAGGCTGCCCAGAGTGCCGCGCTCCCAGTTCTACAAGTTTGGCTGCCCCTCAATTTTAATTGCTCACTATTAGAAAATATTGAAGAGCCAGAAGGGTGAGGGGAGGGGTCTTCTTCGCACACCCCTGCTTCCTGGTGTCTGCTCGGGGCAGGAGGGGCCAGGAGGATTAATTAATTGTTCTGCTGGTTCGGGGTCTGTGGTGGCTGGGGGGTTGCTGGCCTCCTGGTGTGCCCGCTGCACTACACCCCAGCAGAGTCGAGGGAGGTAGGATGTGTGGATGTGTGGATGTATGGGACGTGAAAGTGTGTGTGGTAATGATTGGGCCTGGATCTGGGACTTGCTGTCGCCTGGCCTGCCTGTGTTTCTCCCGATGGGGCATCAGCGTTGCCTCTCCCCACTGCTCGCGACTTCACCCACCTGTGGGCACGTCTTGACTCCCAGGGCACTTGGCCAGGGGCGCTGGGGCAGGCGCTGACCCACTTTGTGGCTGTCTGGGGCGCTTGGCCCTCCTGGGTATTGGGTGGGGCCTCTGCCGGGGGGTTTGGGGGCGCTCGGGCTCCTGGGGCCCAGGTCCAGTGCACGGCCCATGTCTGGGCGGCTGGGGCCTGGCGGGGTCGGTGGGCTGTTACCCCTGGTTCCCGGAGTGCCTCTGCCCTATGCTTATGGGAGCTCTTTCCGGGGGCTTCCTCTGCAGTCTTCTGGGTGGATGCGTGGTTGCCCCTGCGGTGGGCTGCCTGGGTTCTGTGCTCTGTGGGGGCTGCTGGTGGCCTGGGTCTTGTGGCCCTCTCTGCCTGCTTCTGATTGCTTGGGGGGGGGGGCTGTGGATTGTGGCCCTGTACGCTTATACACTTATAACTAAGCACGGTTATCATGTAGGTCCTGTGCCATGGGTGTTGCATGTTCTCACACACACACACACACATTCATTAGTCCAGTAGCATGGTCACTAAGCAGATGATGTATTATCATGTCGTCTCAGGTCATCTATATCCACAGCTGTGTTGTATGCGATTGCCGCTTCTTGTGCTTGTTTTTGTTTGTTTGTGTGTTTGTTTTTTCTCTGCTTGTCTGCTTTCAGGTGCTCCTGGTGGCGCTAAGGCTGGATTCCCCTCATAGGCCATGGATTGTTGTCTGTTTTGTTTTTTACAGGTGTAGCAGCTGGTTGTCTGGTTTTTGTTTCTATTTTTGTTCTGTTTCCTCTTCTTTCCTCTTCTTCTTTCCTTGTCCCCCGGTCCGGTTCAGTTCAGTTCATGTCATATATTGTAAACAGAAATAAATAAATGGGCATCAAGGGGAGCTTTACATTTATAAAACTTCCCTTGGCAAAACAAATCTGTTTGGCATCAAAGGTATTCAGACTACAATTCTTCTGACATAATGCTGAACAGGACAAGGGGAAAAAAAAGTAAAGAAGACAGTTCTGCCGAAAGCCAGGGATAGACCTGTTCTAAGTTCTATACTTTTTAAAAGGGGCGTGTTTATCAACTATGGAATTAGAAGATTTACAAAAATGGTCAAGTGCTAGATCTTCATCTGGGATTTTAACAGTGTCATATAACTATTCAACAGATCAGTTAAAAAAAAGCCTGCTCATGGAGATGTTTCAGGATCTGGATACCAAGCGTGGACCTAATGTTTTCATTTTTGCAATTCTGATACAGGCTATTGAGCAGTGATAACTAACACCAAGTTCAGATACTGCGGATTTTCTACCTTTGATTTGTTAAGATTGAGCCAATCAGGGACAACCTTGAAGGATCTCTTTGGTTTTGTAGGATCAGTAATTACCTGAGAAAGGTTGATATTGGTACACACCTTTTTTAAATGATCAGAGGCAGAGTTCAACTTGTTTAAATTAAAATTGCCACACAGAGATTGGGTTTAGGCCACATGCACACAGAATGACATCAACAAATATAAGAAATATTAAACATTTACACATAGATTTTTGAATATATGTAGAGGAATGATATTTTGAAATGTGCTCATTGCGGAGTTATGATCAGTTGAGTAATGAAGGTTGAACTATTCTGGGAAAGAGGTTCTATTCCCAGCATCATGATGGACACTCCTGATATAGAAGGTTTCGCTAACGCATTGGAATTGTTTTACTATTTTCATATGCATGTGCAATGAAGAATTGCTTGCTGCTGATAAATGCAAAGAAGAACAGCTTACACATAGATGCTCACATATAGGCTGCTGAATGCAATGAAGACCTGCTTATCAAGTAAAGTTCAATGTCAATGTGTAATATTCAATTAGGATTTGCAAAACAGTGAAGTTAAACAATGAATGGGTCCATAGTCGGTATGAGAAGACTACAGGAATATTTACCTGGGTGTACGTTCAAACAGAGATGAGAAAATTGCGATAAATAATTGTTTGTTTGTTTGTTAGTATGTATATGAATGTTATGTGTATAAACTGTGTTGAGTTATAGTTACTCAGTAGTGTCTCAGTGAAACAACCGACGGGGGAAGCCTTGCGGTGACAACAAAAGCAGTGTTTTACTGATCAGTCAAGTTGCTCCAGTGTACTCCATACAAACTGGTTGGCTACTGAAGGGATAGAAAATGGGGAATACTTGTTTTAAAGCAAACAAGGAATTAGATGGGAAAAATACATGTTTTAACGGGACCCAGACAATATTAAATACTCAGACAGATGGGAGAAGAAGTGTAGTTTTGTAGGAAATCACAAAATTATTACATAGAATTAGTGAAATCAATTGAAGAATGCCTTTCTGAAGAGCTGTTTACCACAGATGAGCAGCTTTGCGACCAAGCACATTGTAGATCGCTTTACTGCCAAAATGATCTAATTTAATGGATTGGTTAAGACATGCATAACAGCATTTTAAGAACAAAGAGAGAAACAAAAAGGGACAACGCTTCATGGTGGAAGGTGATGTATAAATAACTGTGTATATGATGAAGGGGGTGGCAACACCCATTCCGAAATCCCGCCATTCCGACATCCCGCTATTCCGACATCCCACCATTCCGACATACAACCATTCCGACATGCAAACGTCCCACCATTCCGACATCCCACCATTGCGACATCCCGCTATTCTGACGTTCAAATGTCCCACCATTCCGACAAGGCTTTCCGTATAAGGAAATGTGTGTTACTCAACAGGTGAGTCCCTTCTTTCTGTTCATGCAATTTATATGTTTAACACATGTTTATAGACAAGCGTTATTAAAAACACAAAGTCTCGGCAACTGGAGGAGGAGAAGCAGTCCGCGGTGGTTTTCAATCACACACTCCAATGCCACTTGTTTCAACTTCCGAAAATTTAATCCAGGAAAAAAAGGCTTACAAACATGGACCAAAACGGCTCCATAACACGCACAAGAATCCAAAAGAAACGAAAGTTAACTAAAAGAAAGCAAATAAACAGTATGAAGTGGTCAAAATTGGTTTTACGCATGCCTATGTGCGTCTGGCACATGCGTCTTCGGGCTCTCCCACGTTGGTTTGTGGATGAAAGCTATATGTTCAGCTGTAATGTCATGTAAAAACAATCTCTACATGACATTGTGTGACCAGTTAGGTCCTTAAGATATCAACAGGCTGTATAAAGCTACAACCGTTGCGGCTGTGTGTTTGTGCCAAATGCGCAAAGCCCATCCACGCTTCCAAAAATTGGAGTGAGTACTCATAAATCACGTGAATAACATGAATAAACGTTTTTACTGAATTTTGTTGTGTTTTATACGTTCTATGCTGTCATTTCTCTCTTCTCCTATTGGCAAGGCAAGGCAGAGTGCTCGCAACTGTGTCCTGTGCAGTAGCCGTGATATCTGTAATTGCAATTATTACTTTTGCATATGATGACAGCGTGCAAAAGACGCATGGGCTCTGTGGAGAGCTCCGCTCCAGCTGGCTGCTGTGACAGCTCACTGACACTGTATTTCTGCTTAATCAGTTTCAGTCTCGCCAGAGTTACATTAATATCTGTATTTTTATATTTGAAATTCAGGGGATTTTGATAATAGATTATTAAAGTTTGTTTGCGAGGCTGTGGCCTCTGCATGTGCAAAGCTTGTGCGCCAAACTTTAGGGCGTATTTGCGCCGGCATATCATTAGCGCAAAATGTTTTGGGTAAAAAATAGGCTATTAAAAGGAACTGTCGGAATGGCGGTATGTTAAAAAAAACAAAAAACATACCGCCATTCCGACCATAGGAGGAAAAAAGTGTCGGAATGGTGGGACGTTTGATAAAAAATTAAGTGTCGCCATTCTGACAATTGGAGACCCATGTCGGAATGGCGAGATGTCGGAATGGCAGCATGTAACCATGATGAAGGAGAGACCATTTGAGCAGCACAGCCATTTCGCAGCACAGGGACAGCAATCCAAGTTACAGGATCTCCCACGTGGTATCACCTGTCACATTGTGTCAAGGCATCAAAAGAAGAAAAAATCACCAAACTCAAGGACAAAAAGACAAAGACTCCGGTGAACGAAGACAGAGGACTGACAAACCAGAAATACAAAAGGATTCTCGATATCAAGATCCAGAAGAAGAGGCTAACAATGCCACGAACACTTACGATGCTGGGAATGATGCCAGCAATGAACAGAGAAGAAGATTCAGTGTCATCAATCTGCATTACGTGCCTCTAATGAGGGGGTGAATATAGAATCCTCAACGATTACAACGTCTCTGGGAACTGTGACAACAACAAGGTTTAAACCATTTTGATATATATTGTAACCTATTGTCTAAGGAATAGTGCTGAAAATGAGGTAAATCTAATCCACCACTGTCCTTGGTCTTCTGTAGGGTTTTTAAACTAATACGTGGTGGTTTGTTTTTCCACAGAAATTTGGAGATGCATGAATCTAGTGACTTAAACCAAGTAGCAGATGGTTTTATGGGAATCATTGAGAACAAATAGTTAACTTTTGGTAGTATCATCATTTTAATGGATGTAACTCTCCCCATAAGTGATATAGGTAAGGACTTCCAACGAGAGATCGTCCTCTACTGTCTTTAATAATTGCACATAATTTAGCTTTGTTAGCTCTGAGAGCCTGGAGGAAATGTTTATGCCTAAATATCTACTATTTCCTGACTGTAAAGTGATCGCAGGTATATTATGGACCCTACAGTTAATGGGCAGAACTGTGGTCTTAGACCAGTTGATAGAGTAGTCAGAAAGTGCTGAGAATTTATTTATGAGTGTGATCGTGTGACTGAGAGACGTCTGTGAGTTCTGAAGGAAAAGTAATACATCATCAGCATAAAGACTTATTTTATGCTCAATATTTTGGGATTAATTACTCACAAACGGGTAAGAAAAGGCAGTATTGCCAGACCATACATGATCAAAACAGGGAGCGGAGGTGGTTCAGCTGCAAGGTGTGAATGTCTGACTATAGTTTGTAAAAAGCGGGTAAGATAAGGTGCGAATGCCCGACAATGTATGATCAAAAGAGGGAGCGGAGGTTTTCGGCTGCAAGAAGGTCTGAATGTCCACCCAAAATTCCTGAAAAATGGGTAAAAAAAGGGTGCGAATGCCAAACCATACATCATCAAAAGCAGGAGTGGATGTGTTCGGCTACAAGAAGATTTGAATGTCCATCAATAATTGCTTTAAAACATGAAAGAAAATTTTCGAATATCAAACCGCACATGATCATAAGCGGGAGAGGAGTTGTTCAGCTGCAAGAAGGTGTGAATGTCCACCCATAATTACTGAAAAATGGGTAAGAAAAGGTGAAAATGCCAAACCATACATCATCAAAAGCAGGAGTGGATGTGTTCGGCTACAAGAAGGTTTGAATGTCCGACCATAGTTTGTAAAAAGCGGGTAAGAAAAGGTTCGAATGCCCGAACATAGACCATCAAAAGAGGGAGCGGAGGTGTTCCGCTGTAAGAATGTGTAAATGTCCGACCATAGTTGGTAAAAAGCGGGTAAGAAAAGGTTAAAATACCCGACTGTACACAATCAATAGCGGGAGCGGAGTTGTTTGGCTACAAGAAGGTGTGAAAGTCCGACCACGGTTTGTAAAAAGCGGGTAAGAAAAGGTTCGAATGCCCGAATATATACCATCAAAAGTGGAAGTGGATGTGTTCGGCTGCAAGAAGGTGTGAACGTCCGACCAAAGTTTGTAAAAAGCAGTTAAGAAAAGGTTCGAATATCCAACCAAACATAATCAAAAGCGGGAAAAGAGCTGTTCGACTGCAAGTAGGTGTGAATGTCAGATCATAATTTGCAAAAAGCTGATGAGAAAGGGTGAGAATGCCCGGCTATACACCATCAAATGCGGGAGCGGAAGTTTTTGGCTGTGAGTAGGTGTGAATGTCCGACCATAATTGCTGAAAAATGTGTTAGAAGAGACTAGAATGCCGGACAATACATCATCAAATGCGGGAGCGGAGTTGTTCGGCTGTGAGTAGGTGTGAATCTCCGAGCATAGTTTGTAAAAAGGGGGTAAGAATAGGTTCGAATGCCCGAACATACACTATCAAAACAGGGAGCTGAGGTGGCTCAGCTGCAAGGTGTGAATGTCTGACTATAGTTTGTAAGTAAGGTGCGAATGCCCAACAATGTATAATCAAAAGAGGGAGCGGAGGTTTTCGGCTACAAGAAGGTTTGAATGTCCGACCATAGTTTGTAAAAAGCGGGTAAGAAAAGGTTCAAGCGCCTGACTATACACCATCAAAAGCGGGAGCAGAGGTGTTCCGCTGTAAGACGGTGTGAATGTCCACCCATAATTACTGAAAAATGGGTAAGAAAAGGTGCGAATGCCCAACCATACATTATCAAAAGCAGGTGTGAATGTCAGATCATAATTTGCAAAAAGCTGATGAGAAAGGGTGAGAATGCCCGACTATACACCATCAAATGCGGGAGCGGAGTTGTTCGGCTGTGAGTAAGTGTGAATCTCCGACCATAATTGCTAAAAAATGTGTTAGAAAAGGTAAGAATGCCGGTCCATACATCATCAAAAGCGGGAGAGGTGGTGTTCGGCTGCAAGTAGGTGTGAATGTCCAGCCATAATTACTAACAAACGGGTAAGAAAAGGTAGTATTGCCAGACCATACATGATCAAAACAGGGAGCGGAGGTGGTTCAGCTGCAAGAAGGTGTGAATGTCCGACTAAAGTTCAAATATATTAACAAAAGCGGGAGGAGAGGTCTTCGGATGAGAGTGGTTGAGAATTTCCAACCATAATCTATAAAATGCGGTGAAAAAAAAGGTGTGATAGAACACTAAAAGGTGGAGCGGAAGTGTTCGGCTGCAAGAAGGTGTGAATGTCCGACTATATTTGGTGAAAAGCAGGTGAAGCAAGGTCTGAATGCCCAACCTTACATCATCAAAAGCGAGATCAGAGGTGTTTGGCTGCATGAAGGCCATAGTTTGCCAAAAGCGGGTAAGCTGTGAATGACCGACTAAATATCAACAAAAGGTCTTCGGATGCAAGTGGGTGTGAATATCCCACCATACAGGTATGGTGGAGAGGAAGCTGTGAACAGCTGACCATAGTTGGCAAAAAGCGGGTGAGAAAAGGTGCGAATGTCCAACCATACATGATCAAAACAGGGAACGGAGGTGTTTGGCTGTGACAAGGTGTGAATGTCAACCCAAAATTAATGAAAAGCGGGCAACAAGTAGGTTTGAATGCCCAACCATACATCATCAAAAGCAGGAGTGGATGTGTTCGGCTACAAGGTTTGAATGTCCGAGCATAGTTTGTAAAAAGCGGGTAAGAAAAGGTTCGAATGCCCAAACATACACCATCAAAAGAGGGAGCGGAGGTGTTCCGCTGTAAGAAGGTGTGAATGTCCGACCATAGTTGGTAAAAAAACGGGTAAGAAAAGGTTAAAATACCCGACTGTACACAATCAATAGCGGGAGCGGATGTGTTTGGCTACAAGAATGTGTGACAGTCCGACCATGGTTTGTAAAAAACGGGTAAGAAAAGGTGCGAATGCCCGACAATGTATGATCAAAAGAGGGAGCGGAGGTTTTCGGCTACAAGAAGGTTTGAATGTCCGACCATAGTTTGTAAAAAGCGGGTAAGAAAAGGTTCAAATGCCTGACTATACACCATCAAAAGCGGGAGCGGAGGTGTTCCGCTGTAAGACGGTGTGAATGTCCGACCATAGTTGGTAAAAAGCGTGTAAGAAAAGGTTAAAATACCTGACTGTACACAATCAATAGCGGGAGCGGAGTTGTTCGGCTACAAGAAGGTGTGAAAGTTCAACCATGGTTTGTAAAAAGCTGCTAAGAAAAGGTTTGAATGCCCGAATATATACCATCAAAAGCGGAAGCGGAGGTGTTCGGCTGCAAGAAGGTGTGAACGTCCGACCAAAGTTTGCAAAAAGCAGTTAAGAAAAGGTTCGAATGCCCGAATATATACCATCAAAAGCGGGAGCAGAGCTGTTCGACTGCAAGTAGGTGTGAATGTCCAGCCATAATTACTCACAAACGGGTAAGAAAATGTAGTATTGCCAGACCATACATGATCAAAACAGGGAGCTGAGGTGGTTCAGCTGCAAGGTGTGAATGTCTGACTATAGTTTGTAAAAAGCGGGTAAGACAAGGTGCGAATGCCCGACAATGTATGATCAAAATAGGGAGTGGAGGTCTTCGGCTGCAAGGTCTGAATGTCCAACCATAATTTCTAAAAACCGGGTAAGAAAAGGCTCGAAATCCCAACTATACACAATCAAAAGCGGGACCGGGAGGTTTTCAGCTGCAAATCCTTCACTCAAACCAAGTGAAAACTGCTTTGTCCTTCATATTTATCAATGTCTAGATCGACTTCAACAAAGAACAACATTGTACTTTGCAATAAAGAAAGAGCAAATCAAAAGTTTTAGGAATCCGAGAATAAGCTTATTTTCATGAGTTCTGCACGATTATTGATTTTACTATAAATGAATGCCTTCTCTCAAACTATGTTAAAACTGCTTTGTCCTTCATATTTATCAATGTCTAGATTGACTTCAACAAAGAACAACATTGTATTTTGCAGTAGAAGAAAAAGCAACACTGAAGGATCAGGAATCCGAGAATAAGCTTCTTTTCATACGTTTTGAATGATTTGGGATTTTATGTATAAAATGAATTCCTTCACTCAAACCAAGTGAAAACTGCTTTGTCCTTCATATTTATCAATGTCTAGATTTACTTCAACAAAGAACAACATTGTATTTTGCAGTAGTAGAAAGAGCAACACTGAAGGATCAGGAATCCGAGAATAAGCTTATTTTCATACGTTCTGCATGATTTGGGATTTTATATATAAAATTAATTCCTTTACTCAAACTATGTTAAAACAGCTTTGTCCTTCATATTTATCAATGTCTAGATTGACTTCAACAAAGAACAATATTGTATTTTGCAGTAGAAGAAATAGCAACACTGAAGGATCAGGAATCCGAAAACAAGCTTATTTTCATACGTTCTGCTTGATTTGGGATTTTGCTATAAAATTAATTCCTTCACTCAAACAAAGTGGAAACTGCTTTGTCCTTCATATTTATCAATGTCTATATAAATTTCAACAAAGAACAATTATATTCATTATAGGAAAGAGCAACACTGGAGGATCAGGAATCCGAGAAAAAGCTTACTTTCATGAGTCCTGCACGATTTCGGATTTTCCTATAAAATGAATTGCTTTGCTCAAACCAAGTTAAAATTGCTTTCTCCTTCATAGTTATCCATGTCTAAAATGAATCAAGCATAAAGTTCCTCATATTACCCTGAATGAGAAAGAAGCATCCCTTTGGTTGAGCAATACGTTCCTTTTGCGGAGTTATGCATGATTTCGGATTTTGCTATAAAATTCATTCCTTCACACCTTTTTTTTTCACCACATTTTATAGATTATGGTTGGAAATTCTCAACCACTCTAATCCGAAGACCTCTCCTCCCGCTTTTGTTAATATATTTGAACTTTAGTTGGACATTCACCCCTTTTTGCAGCTAAACCACCTCCGCTCCCTGTTTTGATCATGTATGGTCAAGCAATACTACATTTTCTTACCCGTTTGTGAGTAATTATGGCTGGATATTCACACCTACTTGCAGCTGAACACAATCTCTCTCGCTTTTAACTATGTTTGGATATTCGAACCTTTTCTTTACTGCTTTTTGCCAACTTTGGTTGGACGTTCACACCTTCTTGCAGCCGAACACCTCCGCTTCCGCTTTTGATGGTATATATTCGGGCATTCGAACCTTTTCTTACCAGCTTTTTACAAACGATGGTTGGACTTTCACACCTTCTTGTAGCCGAACAACTCCGCTCCCGCTATTGATTGTGTACAGTCGGGTATTTTAACCTTTTCTTACCCGCTTTTTACCAACTATGGTCGGACATTCACACCGTCTTACAGCGGAACATCTCCGCTCCCGCTTTTGATGGTGTATAGTCAGGCATTTGAACCTTTTCTTACCCGCTTTTTACAAACTATGGTCGGACATTCAAACCTTCTTGTAGCCGAAAACCTCTGCTCCCTCTTTTGATTATACATTGTCGGGCATTCGCACCTTATCTTACCCGCTTTGTACAAACTATAGTCAGACATTCACACCTTGGTGCTGAACCACCTCAGCTCCCTGTTTTGATCATGTATGGTCTGGCAATACTACCTTTTCTTACCCGTTTGTGAGTAATTATGGCTGGACATTCACACCTACTTGCAGTCGAACAGCTCTGCTCCCGCTTTTGATTATGTTTGGTTGGATATTCTAACCTTTTCTTAACTGCTTTTTACAAACTTTGGTCGGACGTTCACACCTTCTTGCAGCCGAACACCTCCGCTTCCGCTTTTGATGGTATATATTCGGGCATTCGAACCTTTTCTTAGCAGCTTTTTACAAACCATGGTTGAACTTTCACACCTTCTTGTAGCCGAACAACTCCGCTCCCGCTATTGATTGTGTACAGTCAGGTATTTTAACCTTTTCTTACCCGCTTTTTACCAACTATGGTCGGACATTCACACCGTCTTACAGCGGAACAACTCCGCTCCCGCTTTTGATGGTGTATAGTCAGGCATTTGAACCTTTTCTTACCCGCTTTTTACAAACTATGGTCGGACATTTAAACCTTCTTGTAGCCGAAAACCTCCGCTCCCTCTTTTGATCATACATTGTCGGGCATTCGCACCTTTTCTTACCCGTTTTTTACAAACCATGGTCGGACTGTCACACATTCTTGTAGCCAAACACATCCGCTCCCACTATTGATTGTGTACAGTCGGGTATTTTAACCTTTTCTTACCCGTTTTTTACCAACTATGGTCGGACATTCACACCTTCTTACAGCGGAACACCTCCGCTCCCTCTTTTGATAGTGTATGTTCGGGCATTCGAATCTATTCTTACCCCCTTTTTACAAAATATGCTCGGAGATTCACACCTACTCACAGCCGAACAACTCCGCTCCCGCATTTGATGGTGTATAGTCGGGCATTCTCACCCTTTCTCATCAGCTTTTTGCAAATTATTATCTGACATTCACACCTACTTGCAGTCGAAATGCTCTGCTCCCGCTTTTGATTATGTTTGGTTGGATATTCGAAACTTTTCTTAACTGCTTTTTACAAACTTTGGTAGGACGTTCAAACTTTCAAGCAGCCGAACACCTCCGCTTCCGCTTTTGATGTTGTATATTCGGGCATACAAACCTTTTCTTACCCACTTTTCACAAACCATGGTCAGACTTTCACTCTTTGTTGCTGAACAACTCCGCTCCCTCTTTTGATTGTGTGCAGTCGGGTATTTTCACCTTTTCTTACCTGCTTTTTACAAACTTTGGTCGGACATTCAAACCTTCTTGTAGCCGAACACATCCACTCCTGCTTTTGATATATGGTTGGGCATTCGCACCTTTTCTTACCCATTTTTCAGTAATTATTGGTGGACATTCAGACCTTCTTGCAGCTGAACACCTTTGCTCCCTCTTTTGATCATGTATTGTCTGGCAATACTACCTTTTCTTACCCATTTGTGAGTAATTATGGCTGGACATTCACACCTACTTGCAGCCGAACACCACCTCTCCCGCTTTTGATGATGTATTGTCCGGCATTCTAGTCTCTTCTAACACATTTTTCAGCAATTATGGTCGGACATTCACACCTACTCACAGCCGAACACTTCCGCTCCCGCATTTGATGGTGTATAGCCGGGCATTCTCACCCTTTCTCATCAGCTTTTTGCAAATTATGATCTGACATTCACACCTACTTGCAGTCGAACAGCTCTGCTCCCGCTTTTGATTATGTTTGGTTGGATATTCAAACCTTTTCTTAACTGCTTTTTACAAACTTTGGTCGGACGTTCACACCTTCTTGCAGCCGAACACCTCCACTTCCACTTTTGATGGTATATATTCGGGCATTCGAACCTTTTCTTACCCGCTTTTTACAAACCGTGGTCGGACTTTCACACCTTCTTGTAGCCGAACAACTCCGCTCCCGCTATTGATTGTGTACAGTCGGGTAGTTTAACCTTTTCTTACCCGCTTTTTACCAACTATGGTCGGACATTTACACCTTCTTACAGCGGAACACCTCCGCTCCCCCTTTTGATGGTCTATGTTTGGGCATTCGAACCTTTTCTTACCCGCTTTTTACAAACTATGGTCGGACATTCAAACCTTCTTCTAGCCGAACACATCCACTCCTGCTTTTGATGATGTATGGTTTGGCATTCGCACCCTTTTTTTACCCATTTTTCAGGAATTATGGGTGGACATTCAGACCTTCTTGCAGCCGAAAACCTCCGCTCCCTCTTTTGATCATGCATTGTCGGGCATTCGCACCTTGTCTTACCCGCTTTTTATAAACTTTAGTTGGACATTCACACCTTCTTGCAGCTGAACGACCTCCGCTCCCTGTTTTGATCATTTATGGTCTGGCAATACTACCTTTTCTTACCCGTTTGTGAGTAATTAATCCCAAAATATTGAGCATAAAATAAGTCTTTATGCTGATGATGTATTACTTTTCCTTCAGAACTCACAGACGTCTCTCAGTCACACGATCACACTCATAAATAAATTCTCAGCACTTTCTGACTACTCTATCAACTGGTCTAAGACCACAGTTCTGCCCATTAACTGTAGGGTCCATAATATACCTGCGATCACTTTACAGTCAGGAAATATTAGATATTTAGGCATAAACATTTCCTCCAGGCTCTCAGAGCTAACAAAGCTAAATTATGTGCAATTATTAAAGACAGTAGAGGACGATCTCTCTCGTTGGAAGTCCTTACCTATATTACTTATGGGGAGAATTACATCCATTAAAATGATGATACTACCAAAAGTTAACTATTTGTTCTCAATGATCCCCATAAAACCATCTGCTACTTGGTTTAAGTCACTAGATTCATGCATCTCCAAATTTCTGTGGAAAAACAAACCACCACGTATTAGTTTAAAAACCCTACAGAAGACCAAGGACAATGGTGGATTAGATTTACCTCATTTTCAGCACTATTCCTTAGCCAATAGGTTACAATATATATCAAAATGGTTTAAACCTTGTTTTTGTCACAGTTCCCAGAGACGTTGTAATCGTTGAGGATTCTATATTCACCCCCTCATTAGAGGCACGTGTTGCAGATTGATGACACTGAATCTTCTTCTCTGTTCATTGCTGGCATCATTCCCAGCATCGTAAGTGTTCGTGGCATTGTTAGCCTCTTCTTCTGGATCTTGATATCGAGAATCCTTTTGTATTTCTGGTTTGTCAGTGCTCTCTCTTCGTTCACCGGCGTCTTCGTCTTTTTGTCCTTGAGTTTGGTGATTTTTTCTTCTTTTGATGCCTTGACACAATGTGACAGGTGATACCACGTGGGAGATCCTGTAACTTGGACTGCTGTCCCTGTGCTGCGAAATGGCTGTGCTGCTCAAATGGTCTCTCCTTCATCATGGTTACATGCTGCCATTCCGACATCTCGCCATTCCGACATGGGTCTCCAATTGTCAGAATGGCGACACTTAATTTTTTATCAAACGTCCCACCATTCCGACACTTTTTTCCTCCTATGGTCGGAATGGCGGTATGTTTTTTTTTTTTTTAACATACCGCCATTCCGACAATTCCTTTTAATAGCCTATTTTTTACCCAAAACATTTTGCACTAATGATATGCCGGCGCAAATACGCCCTAAAGTTTGGCGCACAAGCTCTGCACATGCAGAGGCCACAGCCTCGCAAACAAACTTTAATAATCTATTATCAAAATCCCCTGAATTTCAAATATAAAAATACAGATATTAATGTAACTCTGGCGAGACTGAAACTGATTAAGCAGAAATACATTGTCAGTGAGCTGTCACAGCAGCCAGCTGGAGCGGAGCTCTCCACAGAGCCCATGCGTCTTTTGCACGCTGTCATCATATGCAAAAGTAATAATTGCACAGATATCACGGCTACGGCACAGGACACAGTTGCGAGCACTCTGCCTTGCCTTGCCAATAGGAGAAGAGAGAAATGACAGCATAGAACGTATAAAACACAACAAAATGCAGTAAAAACGTTTATTCATGTTATTCACGTGATTTATGAGTACTCGCTCCAATTTTGGGAAGCGCGGATGGGCTTTGCGCATTTGGCACAAACACACAGCCCTTGCGCAAGGCTTTATACAGCCTGTTGATATCTTAAGGACGTAACTGGTCACACCTGGTAGTAAATGTCATGTAGAGATTGTTTTTACATGACATTACAGCTGAACATATAGCTTTCATCCACAAACCAATGTGGGAGAGCCCGAAGACGCATGTGCCAGACGCACATAGGCATGCGTAAAACCAATTTTGACCACTTCATACTGTTTATTTGCTTTCTTTTAGTTAATTTTCGTTTCTTTTGGATTCTTGTGCGTGTTATGGAGCCGTTTTGGTCCATGTTTGTAAGCCTTTTTTTCCTGGATTAAATTTTCGGAAGTTGAAACAAGTGGCATTGGAGTGTGTGATTGAAAACCACCGCGGACTGCTTCTCCTCCTCCAGTTGCCGAGACTTTGTGTTTTTAATAACGCTTGTCTATAAACATGTGTTAAACATATAAATTGCATGAACAGAAAGAAGGGACTCACCTGTTGAGTAACACACATTTCCTTATACAGAAAGCCTTGTCGGAATGGTGGGACATTTGAACGTCGGAATGGTGGGACGTTTGCATGTCGGAATGGTGGTATATCGGAATGGTGGTATGTCGGAATGGTGGGATGTCGGAATAGCGGGATGTCGGAATGGCGGGATTTCGGAATGGGTGTTGCCACCCCCTTCATCATATAAACTTTTATTTATACATCACCTTCCACCATGAAGCGTTGTCCCTTTTTGTTTCTCTCTTTGTTCTTAAAATGCTGTTATGCATGTCTAAACCAATCCATTAAATTAGATCATTTTGTCAGTAAAGCGATCTACATTGTGCTTGGTCGCAAAGCTGCTCATCTGTGGTAAACAGCTCTTCAGAAAGGCATTCTTCAATTGATTTCACTAATTCTATGTAATAATTTTGTGATTTCCTACAAAACTACACTTCTTCTCCCATCTGTCTGAGTATTTAATATTGTCTAGGTCCCGTTAAAACATGTATTTTTCCCATCTAATTCCTTGTTTGCTTTAAAACAAGAATTCCCCATTTTCTATCCCTTCAGTAGCCAACCAGTTTGTATGGAGTACACTGGAGCAACTTGACTGATCAGTAAAACACTGCTTTTGTTGTCACCGCAAGGCATCCCCCGTCGGTTGTTTCACTGAGACACTACTGAGTAACTATAACTCAACACAGTTTATACACGTAACATTCATATACATACTAACAAACAAACAAACAATTATTTATCGCAATTTTCTCATCTCTGTTTGAACGTACACCCAGGTAAATATTCCTGTAGTCTTCTCATACCGACTATGGACCCATTCATTGTTTAACTTCACTGTTTTGCAAATCCTAATTGAATATTACACATTGACATTGAACTTTACTGGATAAGCAGGTCTTCATTGCATTCAGCAACCTATATGTGAGCATCTATGTGTAAGCTGTTCTTCTTTGCATTTATCAGCAGCAAGCAATTCTTCA
Source organism: Leuresthes tenuis (assembly GCF_036924035.1). NCBI lineage: Eukaryota > Metazoa > Chordata > Actinopteri > Atheriniformes > Atherinopsidae > Leuresthes > Leuresthes tenuis. The sequence continues at coordinate 26,615,960 of NW_027325370.1, forward strand.
TTGCACATGCATATGAAAATAGTAAAACAATTCCAATGCGTTAGCGAAACCTTCTATATCAGGAGTGTCCATCATGATGCTGGGAATAGAACCTCTTTCCCAGAATAGTTCAACCTTCATTACTCAACTGATCATAACTCCGCAATGAGCACATTTCAAAGTATCATTCCTCTACATGTATTCAAAAATCTATGTGTAAATGTTTAATATTTCTTATATTTGTTGATGTCATTCTGTGTGCATGTGGCCTAAACCCAATCTCTGTGTGGCAATTTTAATTTAAACAAGTTGAACTCTGCCTCTGATCATTTAAAAAAGGTGTGTACCAATATCAACCTTTCTCAGGTAATTACTGATCCTACAAAACCAAAGAGATCCTTCAAGGTTGTCCCTGATTGGCTCAATCTTAACAAATCAAAGGTAGAATATCCGCAGTATCTGAACTTGGTGTTAGTTATCACTGCTCAATAGCCTGTATCAGAATTGCAAAAATGAAAACATTAGGTCCACGCTTGGTATCCAGATCCTGAAACATCTCCATGAGCAGGCTTTTTTTTAACTTATCTGTTGAATAGTTATATGACACTGTTAAAATCTCAGATGAAGATCTAGCACTTGACCATTTTTGTAAACCTTCTAATTCCATAGTTGATAAACATGCCCCTTTTAAAAAGTATAGAACTTAGAACAGGTCTAGTCCCTGACTTTCGGCAGAACTGTCTTCTTTACTTTTTTTTTTTTTTCCCCTTCTCCTGTTCAGCATTATGTCAGAAGAATTGTAGTCTGAATACCTTTGATGCCAAACAGATTTGCTTTGCCAAGGGAAGTTTTATAAATGTAAAGCTCCCCTTGATGCCCATTTATTTATTTCTGTTTACAATATATGACATGAACTGAACTGAACCGGACCGGGGGACAAGGAAAGAAGAAGAGGAAAGAAGAGGAAACAGAACAAAAATAGAAACAAAAACCAGACAACCAGCTGCTACACCTGTAAAAAACAAAACAGACAACAATCCATGGCCTCTGAGGGGAATCCAGCCTTAGCGCCACCAGGAGCACCTGAAAGCAGACAAGCAGAGAAAAAACAAACACACAAACAAACAAAAACAAGCACAAGAAGCGGCAATCGCATACAACACAGCTGTGGATATAGATGACCTGAGACGACATGATAATACATCAACTGCTTAGTGACCATGCTACTGGACTAATGAATGTGTGTGTGTGTGTGTGAGAACATGCAACACCCATGGCACAGGACCTACATGATAACCGTGCTTAGTTATGAGTGTATAAGCGTACAGGGCCACAATCCACAGCCCCCCCCCCAAGCAATCAGAAGCAGGCAGAGAGGGCCACAAGACCCAGGCCACCAGCAGCCCCCACAGAGCACAGAACCCAGGCAGCCCACCGCAGGGGCAACCACGCATTCACGCATTCACCCAGAAGACTGCAGAGGAAGCCCCCGGAAAGAGCCCCCATAAGCATAGGGCAGAGGCACTCCGGGAACCAGGGGTAACAGCCCACCGACCCCGCCAGGCCCCAGCCGCCCAGACATGGGCCGTGCACTGGACTTGGGCCCCAGGAGCCCGAGCGCCCCCAAACCCCCCGGCAGAGGCCCCACCCAATACCCAGGAGGGCCAAGCGCCCCAGACAGCCACAAAGTGGGTCAGCGCCTGCCCCAGCGCCCCTGGCCAAGTGCCCTGGGAGTCAAGACGTGCCCACAGGTGGGTGAAGTCGCGAGCAGTGGGGAGAGGCAACGCTGATGCCCCATCGGGAGAAACACAGGCAGGCCAGGCGACAGCAAGTCCCAGATCCAGGCCCAATCATTACCACACACACTTTCACGTCCCATACATCCACACATCCACACATCCTACCTCCCTCGACTCTGCTGGGGTGTAGTGCACCGGGCACACCAGGAGGCCAGCAACCCCCCAGCCACCACAGACCCCGAACCAGCAGAACAATTAATTAATCCTCCTGGCCCCTCCTGCCCCGAGCAGACACCAGGAAGCAGGGGTGTGCGAAGAAGACCCCTCCCCTCACCCTTCTGGCTCTTCAATATTTTCTAATAGTGAGCAATTAAAATTGAGGGGCAGCCAAACTTGTAGAACTGGGAGCGCGGCACTCTGGGCAGCCTACATACCCAAAGAGCCCCGCCCACCAGATGCCACTCAGTGTAACCACCCCCCAAGACCTAATGTGTGTGTGTGAGTGTGTTTGATAAGTAGTAATGTCTAAGGTGTAATTAAAACAGGGGCAGGGAACTGCAGAGTGCAACCAAAGGGGACCACCTACGTGGCCCCATCCACTACACCCCACCGAACACACACGCCCCCAAAACCCTTCATGTGTGAGTGTGTGCTGTGTACAGGAGCCAGAAGGGAGAGGGGTATGGGGATATATACCGGGGGAGCTACTCTCCCCCAGAGAGGGCAGCCAGGGACTGGCTGCAATAGGCATCCCCGCTACCTGGGAGCCAACAATGGGCAGGAGGGCCTGATGTCCACCAGGCTCGAGGCTGCAGCGACCATATTCTGGGAGCTACTGTACCCCCAGAAGGTACCCATCCCGCCCCACCCCACTCAACCCAACCCCACCCAGGAGGACCTCTACAAAAAACAAACAAACAACATCAAAAAACAAACAAACAAACCACCCGGTCACACCAGTCGCAGCAGCCCGGGCCTGAGACCCACCATCACCCAGCAACCCACCACTATGTGATAAAACTAATCAGAGGGGACCAGAGAGAATGAAATTCAGCCAACTGATGTTTTGAGGAGGCAGACATTGTTTCCATGCTAATATAATCTAAAAGAAAATTTCTAAACTGGTTAATACACAGATTGTTCTTCGCTTTCCAGTTCATGAGAATAGTTTTCTTTGCGATACATAACACTGTGACAACCATGTGTGCTGAGTTAATTTCCATGTTGATGTTGTCTAAGTCACCCAGTATGCACAGTGTGGGGCATGCAGGGATGCTACACTTTAGCCATGTTGATAGGTCCTCACAGACTTCAAGCCAGAACTTCTCGACAGGCGCAGAAAAACCACAAAGCGTGTGCATAATCATCAGGTGTGTTATCTGTGCAATGTGAGCAGATGTTTGAGTGTGTTAGACCCATCCTGAACATCCTTTGTCCTGTATAGTGTGTTCTATGAAGGATTTTGTATTGTATGAGCTGTAAATTAGGATTTCGAGTCTTTATGAAGGTGTTCAAACATATTTGTGGTTAGAAGCTATGACCAGAACTGATGGATAAATCTGCCTCCCATTTTGAGGATGGAAGAGACATTGTGTCATCTATCTTAGACAATAATTTATATATTTTTGATAGTAGTTTTGGGGTACAGATGCTTAGAAATTCTGCTACCCTAGTCGGGGGTTGTAAGTCTGGTTGGTGGAGGATATATCCATCCATCCATCCATCATCTGCCGCTTATCCGGGGGTCGGGTCGCGGGGGCAGCAGCTTGAGCAGAGAAACCCAGACGTCTCTGTCCCCGGCCACTTCCTCCAGCTCTTCCGGGGGGACCCCGAGGCGTTCCCAGGCCAGCCGAGAGACATAGTCTCTCCAACGTGTCCTGGGTCTCCCCCGGGGTCTCCTCCCAGTGGGACATGCCCGGAACACCTCCCCAGGGAGGCGCCCAGGGGGCATCCTAACCAGATGCCCGAGCCACCTCATCTGACTCCTCTCAATGCGGAGGAGCAGCGGTTCTACTCCGAGCCCCTCCCGGATGACTGAGCTTCTCACCCTATCTCTAAGGGAGAGCCCAGACACCCTGCGGAGGAAACCCATTTCGGCCGCTTGTATTCGCGATCTTGTTCTTTCGGTCACTACCCACAACTCGTGACCATAGGTGAGGATGGGAACGTAGATTGACCAGTAAGTAGAGAGCTTCGCCTTCTGGCTCAGCTCCCTCTTCACAACGACGGGTCGGTGCAGAGCCTGCAACACTGCAGGCGCCGCACCGATCCGCCCGTCAATCTCCCGCTCCATTCGTCCGTCACTCGTGAACAAGACCCCGAGATACTTGAACTCCTCCTCTTGGGGAAGGATCTCATTCCCGACCCGGAGAGAGCATTCCACCCTTTTCCGGCTGAGAACCATAGTCTCGGATTTGGAGGTGCTGATTCTCATCCCAGCCGCTTCACACTCGGCTGCGAATCACTCCAGTGAGAGCTGAAGGTCACGGCCTGACGACGCTAACAGAACCACATCATCTGCAAAAAGCAGAGACCCGATTCTGAGGTCGCCAAATGGGACACCCTCAACGCCCTGGCTCCGCCTAGAAATTCTGTCCATAAAAGTTAGGAACAGAATCGGTGACAAAGGGCAGCCCTGACGGAGTCCAACTCTCACCGGAAACGTATCCGACTTACTGCCGGCAATGCGGACCAAACTCTGGCACCGGTCATACAGAGACCGAACGGCCCCTATCAAGGGGTCCGGCACTCCATATTCCCGGAGCACCCCCCACAGGACTCCACAAGGGACACGGTCGAACACTTTCTCCAAGTCCACAAAACACATGTAGACTGGTTGGGCGAACTCCCATGCACCCTCCAGGATCCTGCCGAGGGTATAGAGGGGGACCACCACCCCAATCTGCCAGTCCAGAGGCACTGTCCCCGATGTCCACGCGATACTGCAGAGGCGTGTCAGCCAAGACAGCCAAGACACAACTCGTGACCATAGGTGAGGATGGGAACGTAGATTGACCAGTAAGTAGAGAGCTTCGCCTTCTGGCTCAGCTCCCTCTTCACAACGACGGGTCGGTGCAGAGCCTGCAACACTGCAGGCGCCGCACCGATCCGCCCGTCAATCTCCCGCTCCATTCGTCCGTCACTCGTGAACAAGACCCCGAGATACTTGAACTCCTCCTCTTGGGGAAGGATCTCATTCCCGACCCGGAGAGAGCATTCCACCCTTTTCCGGCTGAGAACCATAGTCTCGGATTTGGAGGTGCTGATTCTCATCCCAGCCGCTTCACACTCGGCTGCGAATCACTCCAGTGAGAGCTGAAGGTCACGGCCTGACGACGCTAACAGAACCACATCATCTGCAAAAAGCAGAGACCCGATTCTGAGGTCGCCAAATGGGACACCCTCAACGCCCTGGCTCCGCCTAGAAATTCTGTCCATAAAAGTTAGGAACAGAATCGGTGACAAAGGGCAGCCCTGACGGAGTCCAACTCTCACCGGAAACGTATCCGACTTACTGCCGGCAATGCGGACCAAACTCTGGCACCGGTCATACAGAGACCGAACGGCCCCTATCAAGGGGTCCGGCACTCCATATTCCCGGAGCACCCCCCACAGGACTCCACAAGGGACACGGTCGAACGCTTTCTCCAAGTCCACAAAACACATGTAGACTGGTTGGGCGAACTCCCATGCACCCTCCAGGATCCTGCCGAGGGTATAGAGGGGGACCACCACCCCAATCTGCCAGTCCAGAGGCACTGTCCCCGATGTCCACGCGATACTGCAGAGGCGTGTCAGCCAAGACAGCCCTACAACATCCAGAGCCTTGAGAAACTCAGGTCGGACCTCATCCACCCCTGGGGCCTTGCCACCGAGGAGCTTTTTAACCACCTCGGCAACCTCAGTCCCAGAAATGGGAGGCCCCGTCTCCGAGCTCTCCGACTCTGCCTCTTCCGAGCACGTGTTGGTAGGATTGAGGAGTTCCTCGAAGTACTCCCCCCACGACTCACAACATCCCTAGTTGAGGTCAGCAAAGCCCCGTCCCCACTGTAAACAGTGTTGACTGTGAGCCGCTTCCCCCCCCCTGAGACGCCGGATGGTGGACCAGAATCTTTTCGAGGCCGTCCGGAAATCGTTCTCCATGGTCTCACCGAACTCCTCCCAGGCCCGAGTTTTTGCCTCAGCAACCGCCGAAGCCGCGGCCCGTCTGGCCCGTCGGTACCTATCAGCTTCTTCCAGGGTCCCACTGGCCAAAAAGGCCCGATAGGACTCCTTCTTCAGCTTGACGGCTTCCCTCACCACTGGTGTCTACCAGCAGGTTCGAGGGTTGCCGCCAAGACAGGCACCGACCACCTTACGGCCACAACTCCGACCAGCTGCCTCGGCAATGGAGTCACGGAACGTGACCCATTCGGACTCAATGTCCCCCACCTCAAATATTGTTGAAGCTCTGCCGGAGGTGGGAGTTAAAGCTCCTTCTGACGGGGGATTCTGACAAACGCTCCCAGCAGACCCTCACAATACGTTTGGGCCTGCCAGGTCTGATCGGCATCCTCCCCCACCAGCGGAGCCAACTCACCACCAGGTGGTGATCAATTGACAGCTCCGCCCCTCTCTTCACCCGAGTGTCCAGGACATACGGCCGCAAGTCCGATGATACAACCACAAAGTCGATCATCGAACTGCGGCCAAGGGTGTCCTTGTGCCAAGTGCACATATGGACACCCTTATGCCTGAACATGGTGTTCGTTATGGACAGTCTATGACTGGCACAGAAGTCCAACAACATAACACCACTCTGATTCAGATCGGGGGGGCCGTTCCTCCCAATCACACCCCTCCAGGTCTCACTGTCATTGCCCTCGTGAGCATTGAAGTCCCCCAGCAGAATGAGGGAGTCTCCGGTAGGAGCATTCTCCAGTGCCTCCCCCAGAGACTCCAAAAAGGGTAGGTACTCTGAACTGCTGTTTGGCGCATAGGCACAAACAACAGTCAGGACTCGTCCCCCCACCCAAAGGCGGAGGGAGGCTACCCTCTCGTTCACTGGGGTAAACCCCAATGTACTGGCACACAGCCGGGGGGCAATAAGTATGCCCAGACCTGCTCTGCGCCTCTCACCACGGGCAACTCCAGAGTGGAAGAGAGTCCAACCCCTCTCAAGAGTACTGGTTCCAGATCCCAAGCCGTGCGTCGAGGTGAGTCCGACTATATCTAACGGTCTGATAAAGTTTCAACAATAAACAACAAACTTTGTATTATGAGAAAGAACCAGAATCATTCTTCAGGAATCCCAAAATAAGCTCTATTTTACGAGTTATGCACGAATTCGGATTCTCCTATAAAACGAATTCCTTAACTCAAACCATGTTAAGACTGCTTTGTCCTTCATATTTATTCATGTCTAATCAAGTTTCAATGATAAACAACGTTGTACTTTGTAGAATGAGAAAGAACTTCTTCAGCAATAAGCATCTCTCGACAAATGACGAAATACAGATTTTGCTATAAAATTAATTGCTATCAGCCTGACTTAAAACTGTTTGTCTTCCTTATTTATCCACTTCAAATCAAGTTTCAACAATTAAAAAAATTTTGTAGTTTGAGAAAGAACAACTTAATCTTGAGCAATCAGTATAAAAAGAGGGTAAGCAAAGGTGCGAATGTCAAACCATACATGATCAAAACAGGGAGCGGAGGTGTTTGGCTGAGACAAGGTGTGAATGTCCACCCATAATTAATGAAAAGCGGGCAACAAGTAGGTTCGAATGCCCAACCATACATCATAAAAAGCAGGAGTGGATATGTTCGGCTACAAGAAGGTTTGAACGTCTGACCATAGTTTGTAAAAAGCGGGTAAGAAAAGGTTTGAATGCCCGAACATACACCATCAAAGGAGGGAGCGGAGGTGTTCCGCTGTAAGAAGGTGTGAATGTCCGACCATAGTTGGTAAAAAACGGGTAAGAAAAGGTTAAAATACCCGACTGTACACAATCAGTAGCGGGTGCGGAGTTGTTCGGCTACTAAAAGGTGTGAAAGTCCGACCATGGTTTGTAAAAAGCGGGTAAGAAAAGGTGCGAATGCCCGAAAATGTATGATCAAAAGAGGGAGCGGAGGTGTTTGGCTGCAAGAAGGTGTGAATGTACACCCATAATTACTGAAAAATGGGTAAGAAAAGGTGCGAATGCCCAACTATACATAATCAAAAGCAGGAGTGGATGTGTTCGGCTCAAAGAAGGGTTGAATGTCTGACCATAGTTTGTAAAAAGCAGGTAAGAAAAGGTTTGACTGCCCGAACATACACCATCAAAAGAGGGAGCGGAGGTGTTCCGCTGTAAGAAGGTGTGAATGTCCGACCATAGTTGGTAAAAAGCGGGTAAGAAAAGGTTAAAATACCCGACTGTACACAATCAATAGCGGGAGCGGAGTTGTTCGGCTACTAAAAGATGTGAAAGTCCGACTATGGTTTGTAAAAAGCGGGTAAGAAAAGGTGCTAATGCCCGACAATGTATGATCAAAAGAGGGAGCGGAGGTGTTCGGCTGCAAGAAGGTCTGAATGTCCAACCATAATTTGTAAAAACCGGGAAGGAAAGGCTCGAAAGCCCGACTATACACCATCAAAAGCGGGAGCAGAGTGGTTCAGCTGCAAGAAGGTCTGAATGTCCATCAATAATTGCTTTAAAACATGAAAGAAAATTTTCGAATATCATCCGCACATGATCATAAGAAGGAGAGGAGGTGTTCAGCTGCAAGAAGGTGTGAATGTCCACCCATAATTCCTGAAAAATGGGTAAAAAAAGGTGCGAATGCCCAACCATACATTATCAAAGGCAGGTGTGAATGTCAGATCATAACTTGCAAAAAGCTGATGAGAAAGGGTGAGAATGCCCGACTATACACCATCAAATGCGGGAGCGGAGGTGTTCGGCTCTGAGTAGGTGTGAATGTCCGACCATAATTGCTGAAAAATGTGTTAGAAAAGGAAAGAATGCCGGACCATACATCATCAAAAGCGAGAGAGGTGGTGTTCGGCTGCAAAAAGGTGTAAATGTTCGACTAAAGTTTGTAAAAAGCGGGTAAGACATGGTGCGAATGCCTGACAAGGTATGATCAAAAGCAGGAGCGGAGGTGTTCAGCTGCAAGAAGGTCTAAATGTCCATCAATAATTGCTAGAAAACATGAAAGAAAATTTTCGAAAATCAAACCGCACATGATCATAAGTGGGAGCGGAGGTGTTCAGCTGCAAGAAGGTGTGAATGTCCACCCATTATTCCTGACAAATGGGTAAAAAAAAGGTGCGAATGCCCAACCATACATCATCAAAAGCAGGAGTGGATGTGTTCGGCTACAAGAAGGTGTGAACGTCCAACCAAAGTAAAAATCAGTTAAGAAAAGGTTTGAATATCCAACCAAACATAATCAAAAGCGGGAGCATAGCTTTTCAACTGCAAGTAGGTGTGAATGTCAGATCATAATTTGCAAAAAGCTGATGAGAAAGGGTGAGAATGTCCGACTGCACACCATCAAATGCGGGAGCGGAGTTGTTCGGCTGTGAGTAGGTGTGAATCTCCGACCGTAATTTCTGAAAAATGTGTTAGAAAAGGTAAGAATGCCGGTCCATACATCATCAAAAGCGAGAAAGGTGGTGTTCGGCTGCAAGTAGGTGTGAATGTCCAGCCATAATTACTCACAAACGGGTAAGAAAAGGTAGTATTGCCAGATCATACATGATCAAAACAGGGAGCGGAGGTGGTTCAGCTGCAAGAAGGTGTGAATGTCTCACTAAAGTTCAAATATATTAACAAAAGCTGGAGGAGAGGTCTTCGGATGAGAGTGGTTGAGAATTTCCAACCATAATCTATAAAATTCGGTGAAAAAAAGGTTTGATAGAACACTAAAAGGTGGAGCGGAAGTGTTCGGCTGCAAGAAGGTGTGAATGTCCGACTATATTTGGTGAAAAGCAGGTGAAGCAAGGTCTGAATGCCCAACCTTACATTATCAAAAGCGAGATCAGAGGTGTTTGGCTGCAAGAAGGCCATAGTTTGCCAAAAGCGGGTAAGCTGCGAATGACCAACTAAATATCAACAAAAGTGGGGGCGGAGGTCTTCGGATGCAACTGGGTGTGAACATCCCACCATACAAGTATGGTGGAGAGGAAGCTGTGAACAGCCGACCATAGTTTGCAAAAAGCGGGTGAGACAAGGTGCGAATGTCCAACCATACATGATCAAAACAGGGAGCGGAGGTGTTTGGCTGTGACAAGGTGTGAATGTCCGACCATAGTTGGTAAAAAGTGGGTAAGAAAAGGTTAAAATACCCGACTGTACACAATCAATAGGGGGAGCGGAGTTGTTCGGCTACAAGAAGGTGTGAAAGTCCGAGCATAGTTTGTAAAAAGCAGTTAAGAAAAGGTTCGAATATCCAACCAAACATAATCAAAAGCGGGAGCAGAGCTGTTCGACTGCAAGTAGGTGTGAATGTCCAGCCATAATTACTCACAAAGGGGTAAGAAAAGGTAGTATTGCCAGACCATACATGATCAAAACAGGGAGCTGAGGTGGTTCAGCTGCAAGGTGTGAATGTCTGACTATAGTTTGTAAAAAGCGGGTAAGATAAGGTGCGAATGCCCGACAATGTATAATCAAAAGAGGGAGCAGAGGTTTTCGGCTACACGAAGGTTTGAATGTCCGACCATAGTTTGTAAAAAGCGGGTAAGAAAAGGTTCAAATGCCTGACTATACACCATCAAAAGCGGGAGCGGAGATGTTCCGCTGTAAGACGGTGTGAATGTCCGACCATAGTTGGTAAAAAGCGGGTAAGAAAAGGTTAAAATACCCAACCATACATCATCAAAAGCAGGAGTGGATGTGTTCGGCTACAAGAAGGTGTGAACGTCCAACCAAAGTTTGTAAAAAGCAGTTAAGAAAAGGTTTGAATATCCAACCAAACATAATCAAAAGCGGGAGCATAGCTTTTCGACTGCAAGTAGGTGTGAATGTCAGATCATAATTTGCAAAAAGCTGATGAGAAAGGGTGAGAATGTCCGACTGCACACCATCAAATGCGGGAGCGGAGTTGTTCGGCTGTGAGTAGGTGTGAATCTCCGACCTTAATTTCTGAAAAATGTGTTAGAAAAGGTAAGAATGCCGGTACATACATCATCAAAAGCGAGAGAGGTGGTGTTCGGCTGCAAGTAGGTGTGAATGACCAGCCATAATTACTCACAAACGGGTAAGAAAAGGTAGTATTGCCAGACCATACATGATCAAAACAGGGAGCAGAGGTGGTTCAGCTGCAAGAAGGTGTGAATGTCCAACTAAAGTTCAAATATATTAACAAAAGCGGGAGGAGAGGTCTTCGGATTAGAGTGGTTGAAATTTCCAACCATAATCTATAAAATGCGGTGAAAAAAAAAGGTGTGAAGGAATGAATTTTATAGCAAAATCCGAAATCATGCATAACTCCGCATAAGGAACGTATTGCTCAACCAAAGGGATGCTTCTTTCTCATTCAGGGTAATATGAGGAACTTTATGCTTGATACATTTTAGACATGGATAACTATGAAGGACAAAGCAATTTTAAGTTGGTTTGAGCAAAGCAATTCATTTTATAGGAAAATCCGAAATCGTGCAGGACTCATGAAAGTAAGCTTATTCTCGGATTCCTGATCCTCCAGTGTTGCTCTTTCCTATACTGCAAAATACAGTCTTGTTCTTTGTTGAAATCGATATAGACATTGATAAATATGAAGGACAAAGCAGTTTCCACTTTGTTTGAGTGAAGGAATTAATTTTATAGCAAAATCCCAAATCAAGCAGAACGTATGAAAATAAGCGTGTTTTCGGATTCCTGATCCTTCAGTGTTGCTATTTCTTCTACTGCAAAATACAATGTTGTTCTTTGTTGAAGTCAATCTAGACATTGATAAATATGAAGGACAAAGCAGTTTTAACATAGTTTGAGTAAAGGAATTCATTTTATACATAAAATCCCAAATCATGCAGAACGTATGAAAATAAGCTTATTCTCGGATTCCTGTTCCTTCAAGTGTTGCTCTTTCTACTACTGCAAAATACAATGTTGTTCTTTGTTGAAGTAAATCTAGACATTGATAAATATGAAGGACAAAGCAGTTTTCACTTGGTTTGAGTGAAGGAATTCATTTTATACATAAAATCCCAAATCATGCAGAACGTATGAAAAGAAGCTTATTCTCGGATTCCTGATCCTTCAGTGTTGCTTTTTCTTCTACTGCAAAATACAATGTTGTTCTTTGTTGAAGTCGATCTAGACATTGATAAATATGAAGGACAAAGCAGTTTTAACTTGGTTTGAGTGAAGGAATTCATTTTATACATAAAATCCCAAATCATGCAGAACGTATGAAAATAAGCTTATTCTCGGATTACTGATCCTTCAGTGTTGCTCTTTCTTCTACTGCAAAATCCAGTGTTGTTCTTTGTTGAAGTCAATCTAGACATTGATAAATATGAAAGACAAAGCAGTTTTAACATAGTTTGAGTGAAGGCATTCATTTATAGTAAAATCAATAATCGTGCAGAACTCATGAAAATAAGCTTATTCTCGGATTCCTAAAACTTTTGATTTGCTCTTTCTTTACTGCAAAGTACAATGTTGTTCTTTGTTGAAGTCGATCTAGACATTGATAAATATGAAGGACAAAGCAGTTTTCACTTGGTTTGAGTGAAGGATTTGCAGCTGAAAACCTCCCGCTCCCGCTTTTGATTGTGTATAGTCGGAATTTCGAACCTTTTCTTACCCGGTTTTTAGAAATTATGGTTGGACATTCAGACCTTGCAGCCGAAGACCTCCACTCCCTCTTTTGATCATATATTGTCGGGCATTCGCACCTTGTCTTACCCGCTTTTTACAAACTATAGTCAGACATTCACACCTTGCAGCTGAACCACCTCAGCTCCCTGTTTTGATCATGTATGGTTTGGCAATACTACCTTTTCTTACCCGTTTGTGAGTAATTATGGCTGGACATTCACACCTACTTGCAGTCGAACACCTCCGCTTCCGCTTTTAATGGTATATATTCGGGCATTCGAACATTTTCTTACCAGCTTTTTACCAACTATGGTCGGGGACATTCACACCTTCTTACAGCGGAACACCTCCGCTCCCTCTTTTGATGGTGTATGTTTGGGCATTCGAACCTTTTCTTACCCGCTTTTTACAAACTATGCTCGGACATTCAAACCTTCTTGTAGCCGAAAACATCCACTCCTGCTTTTGATGATGTATGGTTGGGCATTCAAACCTACTTGTTGCCCGCTTTTCATTAATTTTGGGTGGACATTCACACCTTGTCACAGCCAAACACCTCCGCTCCCTGTTTTGATCATGTATGGTTGGACATTCGCACCTTTTCTCACCCGCTTTTTGCCAACTATGGTCGGCTGTTCACAGCTTCCTCTCCACCATACTTGTTTGGTGGGATATTCACACCCACTTGCATCCGAAGACCTTTTGTTGATATTTAGTCGGTCATTCGCAGCTTACCCGCTTTTGGCAAACTATGGCCTTCATGCAGCCAAACACCTCTGATCTCGCTTTTGATGATGTAAGGTTGGGCATTCAGACCTTGCTTCACCTGCTTTTCACCAAATATAGTCGGACATTCACACCTTCTTGCAGCCCAACACTTCCGCTCCACCTTTTAGTGTTCTATCAAACCTTTTTTTCACCGAATTTTATAGATTATGGTTGGAAATTCTCAACCACTCTCATCCGAAGACCTCTCCTCCCGCTTTTGTTAATATATTTGAACTTTAGTGAGACATTCACACCTTCTTGCAGCTGAACCACCTCCGCTCCCTGTTTTGATCATGTATGGTCTGGCAATACTACCTTTTCTTACCCGTTTGTGAGTAATTATAGCTGGACATTCACACCTACTTGCAGCCGAACACCACCTCTCTCGCTTTTGATGATGTATGGACCGGCATTCTTACCTTTTTTAACACATTTTTCAGAAATTACGGTCGGAGATTCACACTTACTCACAGCCGAACAACTCCGCTCCCGCATTTGATGGTGTATAGTCGGGCATTCTCACCCTTTCTCATCAGCTTTTTGCAAATTATGATCTGACATTCACACCTGCTTTTGATAATGTATGGTTTGGCATTCGCACCTTTTCTTACCCATTTTTCAGTAATTATGGGTGGACATTCACACTTTCTTGCAGCTGAACACCTCCTCTCCCGCTATTGATTGTGTACAGTCGGGTATTTTAACCTTTTCTTACCCGCTTTTTACCAAATATGGTCGGACATTCACACCGTCTTACAGCGGAACACCTCTGCTCCCGCTTTTGATGGTGTATAGTCAGGCATTTGAACCTTTTCTTACCCGCTTTTTACAAACTATGGTCGGACATTCAAACCTTCTTGTAGCCGAAAACCTCCGCTCCCTCTTTTGATTATACATTGTTGGGCATTCGCACCTTATTTACAAACTATAGTCAGACATTCACACCTTGCAGCTGAGCCACCTCAGCTCCCTGTTTTGATAGTGTATGTTCGGGCATTCGAACCTATTTGATATTCGAAAATTTTCGCACCTTATCTTACCCGCTTTTTACAAACTATAGTCAGACATTCACACCTTGCAGCTGAACCACCTCCGCTCCCTGTTTTGATCATGTATGGTCTGGCAATACTACCTTTTCTTACCCGTTTGTGAGTAATTAATCCCAAAATATTGAGCATAAAATAAGTCTTTATGCTGATGATGTATTACTTTTCCTTCAGAACTCACAGACGTCTCTCAGTCACACGATCACACTCATAAATAAATTCTCAGCACTTTCTGACTACTCTATCAACTGGTCTAAGACCACAGTTCTGCCCATTAACTGTAGGGTCCATAATATACCTGCGATCACTTTACAGTCAGGAAATATTAGATATTTAGGCATAAACATTTCCTCCAGGCTCTCAGAGCTAACAAAGCTAAATTATGTGCAATTATTAAAGACAGTAGAGGACGATCTCTCGTTGGAAGTCCTTACCTATATCACTTATGGGGAGAGTTACATCCATTAAAATGATGATACTACCAAAAGTTAACTATTTGTTCTCAATGATCCCCATAAAACTATCTGCTACTTGGTTTAAGTCACTAGATTCATGCATCTCCAAATTTCTGTGGAAAAACAAACCACCACGTATTAGTTTAAAAACCCTACAGAAGACCAAGGACAGTGGTGGATTAGATTTACCTCATTTTCAGCACTATTCCTTAGACAATATGTTACAATATATATCAAAATGGTTTAAAACTTGTTGTTGTCACAGTTCCCAGAGACGTTGTAATCGTTGAGGATTCTATATTCACCCCCTCATTAGAGGCACGTAATGCAGATTGATGACACTGAATCTTCTTCTCTGTTCATTGCTGGCATCATTCCCAGCATCGTAAGTGTTCGTGGCATTGTTAGCCTCTTCTTCTGGATCTTGATATCGAGAATCCTTTTGTATTTCTGGTTTGTCAGTCCTCTGTCTTCGTTCACCGGAGTCTTTGTCTTTTTGTCCTTGAGTTTGGTGATTTTTTCTTCTTTTGATGCCTTGACACAATGTGACAGGTGATACCACGTGGGAGATCCTGTAACTTGGATTGCTGTCCCTGTGCTGCGAAATGGCTGTGCTGCTCAAATGGTCTCTCCTTCATCATGGTTACATGCTGCCATTCCGACATCTCGCCATTCCGACATGGGTCTCCAATTGTCAAAATGGCGACACTTAATTTTTTATCAAACGTCCCACCATTCCGACACTTTTTTCCTCCTATGGTCGGAATGGCGGTATGTTTTTTGTTTTTTTTAACATACCGCCATTCCGACAGTTCCTTTTAATAGCCTATTTTTTACCCAAAACATTTTGCACTAATGATATGATATGTTTGGCGCACAAGCTTTGCACATGCAGAGGCCACAGCCTCGCAAACAAACTTTAATAATCTATTATCAAAATCCCCTGAATTTCAAATATAAAAATACAGATATTAATGTAACTCTGGCGAGACTGAAACTGATTAAGCAGAAATACAGTGTCAGTGAGCTGTCACAGCAGCCAGCTGGAGCGGAGCTCTCCACAGAGCCCATGCGTCTTTTGCACGCTGTCATCATATGCAAAAGTAATAATTGCAATTACAGATATCACGGCTACTGCACAGGACACAGTTGCGAGCACTTTGCCTTGCCTTGCCAATAGGAGAAGATAGAAATGACAGCATAGAACGTATAAAACACAACAAAATGCAGTAAAAACGTTTATTCATGTTATTCACGTGATTTATGAGTACTCACTCCAATTTTGGGAAGCGCGGATGGGTTTTGCGCATTTGGCACAAACACACAGCCGCAACGGTTGTAGCTTTATACAGCCTGTTGATATCTTAAGGACCTAACTGGTCACACCTGGGACTAAATGTCATGTAGAGATTGTTTTTACATGACATTACAGCTGAACATATAGCTTTCATCCACAAACCAACGTGGGAGAGCCCGAAGACGCATGTGCCAGACGCACATAGGCATGCGTAAAACCAATTTTGACCACTTCATACTGTTTATTTGCTTTCTTTTAGTTAACTTTCGTTTCTTTTGGATTCTTGTGCGTGTTATGGAGCCGTTTTGGTCCATGTTTGTAAGCCTTTTTTTCCTGGATTAAATTTTCGGAAGTTGAAACAAGTGGCATTGGAGTGTGTGATTGAAAACCACCGCGGACTGCTTCTCCTCCTCCAGTTGCCGAGACTTTGTGTTTTTAATAACGCTTGTCTATAAACATGTTAAACATATAAATTGCATGAACAGAAAGAAGGGACTCACCTGTTGAGTAACACACATTTCCTTATACGGAAAGCCTTGTCGGAATGGTGGGACATTTGAACGTCAGAATAGCGGGATGTCGCAATGGTGGGATGTCGGAATGGTGGGACGTTTGCATGTCGGAATGGTGGTATGTCGGAATGGTGGTATGTCGGAATGGTGGGATGTCGGAATAGCGGGATGTCGGAATGGCGGGATTTCGGAATGGGTGTTGCCACCCCCTTCATCATATACACAGTTATTTATACATCACCTTCCACCATGAAGCGTTGTCCCTTTTTGTTTCTCTCTTTGTTCTTAAAATGCTGTTATGCATGTCTAAACCAATCCATTAAATTAGATCATTTTGGCAGTAAAGCGATCTACAATGTGCTTGGTCGCAAAGCTGCTCATCTGTGGTAAACAGCTCTTCAGAAAGGCATTCTTCAATTGATTTCACTAATTCTATGTAATAATTTTGTGATTTCCTACAAAACTACACTTCTTCTCCCATCTGTCTGAGTATTTAATATTGTCTGGGTCCCGTTAAAACATGTATTTTTCCCATCTAATTCCTTGTTTGCTTTAAAACAAGTATTCCCCATTTTCTATCCCTTCAGTAGCCAACCAGTTTGTATGGAGTACACTGGAGCAACTTGACTGATCAGTAAAACACTGCTTTTGTTGTCACCGCAAGGCTTCCCCCGTCGGTTGTTTCACTGAGACACTACTGAGTAACTATAACTCAACACAGTTTATACACATAACATTCATATACATACTAACAAACAAACAAACAATTATTTATCGCAATTTTCTCATCTATGTTTGAACGTACACCCAGGTAAATATTCCTGTAGTCTTCTCATACCGACTATGGACCCATTCATTGTTTAACTTCACTGTTTTGCAAATCCTAATTGAATATTACACATTGACATTGAACTTTACTTGATAAGCAGGTCTTCATTGCATTCAGCAGCCTATATGTGAGCATCTATGTGTAAGCTGTTTTTCTTTGCATTTATCAGCAGCAAGCAATTCTTCATTGCACATGCATATGAAAATAGTAAAACAATTCCAATGCGTTAGCGAAACCTTCTATATCAGGAGTGTCCATCATGATGCTGGGAATAGAACCTCTTTCCCAGAATAGTTCAACCTTCAACTGATCATAACTCCGCAATGAGCACATTTCAAAGTATCATTCCTCTACATGTATTCAAAAATCTATGTGTAAATGTTTAATATTTCTTATATTTGTTGATGACATTCTGTGTGCATGTGGCCTAAACCCAATCTCTGTGTGGCAATTTTAATTTAAACAAGTTGAACTCTGCCTCTGATCATTTAAAAAAGGTGTGTACCAATATCAACCTTTCTCAGGTAATTACTGATCCTACAAAACCAAAGAGATCCTTCAAGGTTGTCCCTGATTGGCTCAATCTTAACAAATCAAAGGTAGAATATCCGCAGTATCTGAACTTGGTGTTAGTTATCACTGCTCAATAGCCTGTATCAGAATTGCAAAAATGAAAACATTAGGTCCACGCTTGGTATCCAGATCCTGAAACATCTCCATGAGCAGGCTTTTTTTTAACTGATCTGTTGAATAGTTATATGACACTGTTAAAATCTCAGATGAAGATCTAGCACTTGACCATTTTTGTAAATCTTCTAATTCCATAGTTGATAAACATGCCCCTTTTAAAAAGTATAGAACTTAGAACAGGTCTAGTCCCTGACTTTCGGCAGAACTGTCTTCTTTACTTTTTTTTTTTTTTCCCCTTGTCCTGTTCAGCATTATGTCAGAAGAATTGTAGTCTGAATACCTTTGATGCCAAACAGATTTGCTTTGCCAAGGGAAGTTTTATAAATGTAAAGCTCCCCTTGATGCCCATTTATTTATTTCTGTTTACAATATATGACATGAACTGAACTGAACCGGACCGGGGGACAAGGAAAGAAGAAGAGGAAAGAAGAGGAAACAGAACAAAAATAGAAACAAAAACCAGACAACCAGCTGCTACACCTGTAAAAAACAAAACAGACAACAATCCATGGCCTCTGAGGGGAATCCAGCCTTAGCGCCACCAGGAGCACCTGAAAGCAGACAAGCAGAGAAAAAACAAACACACAAACAAACAAAAACAAGCACAAGAAGCGGCAATCGCATACAACACAGCTGTGGATATAGATGACCTGAGACGACATGATAATACATCAACTGCTTAGTGACCATGCTACTGGACTAATGAATGTGTGTGTGTGTGTGTGAGAACATGCAACACCCATGGCACAGGACCTACATGATAACCGTGCTTAGTTATGAGTGTATAAGCGTACAGGGCCACAATCCACAGCCCCCCCCCCCAAGCAATCAGAAGCAGGCAGAGAGGGCCACAAGACCCAGGCCACCAGCAGCCCCCACAGAGCACAGAACCCAGGCAGCCCACCGCAGGGGCAACCACGCATTCACCCAGAAGACTGCAGAGGAAGCCCCCGGAAAGAGCCCCCATAAGCATAGGGCAGAGGCACTCCGGGAACCAGGGGTAACAGCCCACCGACCCCGCCAGGCCCCAGCCGCCCAGACATGGGCCGTGCACTGGACCTGGGCCCCAGGAGCCCGAGCGCCCCCAAACCCCCCGGCAGAGGCCCCACCCAATACCCAGGAGGGCCAAGCGCCCCAGACAGCCACAAAGTGGGTCAGCGCCTGCCCCAGCGCCCCTGGCCAAGTGCCCTGGGAGTCAAGATGTGCCCACAGGTGGGTGAAGTCGCGAGCAGTGGGGAGAGGCAACGCTGATGCCCCATCGGGAGAAACACAGGCAGGCCAGGCGACAGCAAGTCCCAGATCCAGGCCCAATCATTACCACACACACTTTCACGTCCCATACATCCACACATCCACACATCCTACCTCCCTCGACTCTGCTGGGGTGTAGTGCAGCGGGCACACCAGGAGGCCAGCAACCCCCCAGCCACCACAGACCCCGAACCAGCAGAACAATTAATTAATCCTCCTGGCCCCTCCTGCCCCGAGCAGACACCAGGAAGCAGGGGTGTGCGAAGAAGACCCCTCCCCTCACCCTTCTGGCTCTTCAATATTTTCTAATAGTGAGCAATTAAAATTGAGGGGCAGCCAAACTTGTAGAACTGGGAGCGCGGCACTCTGGGCAGCCTACATACCCAAAGAGCCCCGCCCACCAGATGCCACTCAGTGTAACCACCCCCCAAGACCTAATGTGTGTGTGTGAGTGTGTTTGATAAGTAGTAATGTCTAAGGTGTAATTAAAACAGGGGCAGGGAACTGCAGAGTGCAACCAAAGGGGACCACCTACGTGGCCCCATCCACTACACCCCACCGAACACACACGCCCCCAAAACCCTTCATGTGTGAGTGTGTGCTGTGTACAGGAGCCAGAAGGGAGAGGGGTATGGGGATATATACCGGGGGAGCTACTCTCCCCCAGAGAGGGCAGCCAGGGACTGGCTGCAATAGGCATCCCCGCTACCTGGGAGCCAACAATGGGCAGGAGGGCCTGATGTCCACCAGGCTCGAGGCTGCAGCGACCATATTCTGGGAGCTACTGTACCCCCAGAAGGTACCCATCCCGCCCCACCCCACTCAACCCAACCCCACCCAGGAGGACCTCTACAAAAAACAAACAAACAACATCAAAAAACAAACAAACAAACCACCCGGTCACACCAGTCGCAGCAGCCCGGGCCTGAGACCCACCATCACCCAGCAACCCACCACTATGTGATAAAACTAATCAGAGGGGACCAGAGAGAATGAAATTCAGCCAACTGATGTTTTGAGGAGGCAGACATTGTTTCCATGCTAATATAATCTAAAAGAAAATTTCTAAACTGGTTAATACACAGATTGTTCTTCGCTTTCCAGTTCATGAGAATAGTTTTCTTTGCGATACATAACACTGTGACAACCATGTGTGCTGAGTTAATTTCCATGTTGATGTTGTCTAAGTCACCCAGTATGCACAGTGTGGGGCATGCAGGGATGCTACACTTTAGCCATGTTGATAGGTCCTCACAGACTTCAAGCCAGAACTTCTCGACAGGCGCAGAAAAACCACAAAGCGTGTGCATAATCATCAGGTGTGTTATCTGTGCAATGTGAGCAGATGTTTGAGTGTGTTAGACCCATCCTGAACATCCTTTGTCCTGTATAGTGTGTTCTATGAAGGATTTTGTATTGTATGAGCTGTAAATTAGGATTTCGAGTCTTTATGAAGGTGTTCAAACATATTTGTGGTTAGAAGCTATGACCAGAACTGATGGATAAATCTGCCTCCCATTTTGAGGATGGAAGAGACATTGTGTCATCTATCTTCGACAATAATTTATATATTTTTGATAGTAGTTTTGGGGTACAGATGCTTAGAAATTCTGCTACCCTAGTCGGGGGTTGTAAGTCTGGTTGGTGGAGGATATATCCATCCATCCATCCATCATCTGCCGCTTATCCGGGGGTCGGGTCGCGGGGGCAGCAGCTTGAGCAGAGAAACCCAGACGTCTCTGTCCCCGGCCACTTCCTCCAGCTCTTCCGGGGGGACCCCGAGGCGTTCCCAGGCCAGCCGAGAGACATAGTCTCTCCAACGTGTCCTGGGTCTCCCCCGGGGTCTCCTCCCAGTGGGACATGCCCGGAACACCTCCCCAGGGAGGCGCCCAGGGGGCATCCTAACCAGATGCCCGAGCCACCTCATCTGACTCCTCTCAATGCGGAGGAGCAGCGGTTCTACTCCGAGCCCCTCCCGGATGACTGAGCCTCTCACCCTATCTCTAAGGGAGAGCCCAGACACCCTGCGGAGGAAACCCATTTCGGCCGCTTGTATTCGCGATCTTGTTCTTTCGGTCACTACCCACAACTCGTGACCATAGGTGAGGATGGGAACGTAGATTGACCAGTAAGTAGAGAGCTTCGCCTTCTGGCTCAGCTCCCTCTTCACAACGACGGGTCGGTGCAGAGCCTGCAACACTGCAGGCGCCGCACCGATCCGCCCGTCAATCTCCCGCTCCATTCGTCCGTCACTCGTGAACAAGACCCCGAGATACTTGAACTCCTCCTCTTGGGGAAGGATCTCATTCCCGACCCGGAGAGAGCATTCCACCCTTTTCCGGCTGAGAACCATAGTCTCGGATTTGGAGGTGCTGATTCTCATCCCAGCCGCTTCACACTCGGCTGCGAATCGCTCCAGTGAGAGCTGAAGGTCACGGCCTGACGACGCTAACAGAACCACATCATCTGCAAAAAGCAGAGACCCGATTCTGAGGTCGCCAAATGGGACACCCTCAACGCCCTGGCTCCGCCTAGAAATTCTGTCCATAAAAGTTAGGAACAGAATCGGTGACAAAGGGCAGCCCTGACGGAGTCCAACTCTCACCGGAAACGTATCCGACTTACTGCCGGCAATGCGGACCAAACTCTGGCACCGGTCATACAGAGACCGAACGGCCCCTATCAAGGGGTCCGGCACTCCATATTCCCGGAGCACCCCCCACAGGACTCCACAAGGGACACGGTCGAACGCTTTCTCCAAGTCCACAAAACACATGTAGACTGGTTGGGCGAACTCCCATGCACCCTCCAGGATCCTGCCGAGGGTATAGAGGGGGACCACCACCCCAATCTGCCAGTCCAGAGGCACTGTCCCCGATGTCCACGCGATACTGCAGAGGCGTGTCAGCCAAGACAGCCCTACAACATCCAGAGCCTTGAGAAACTCAGGTCGGACCTCATCCACCCCTGGGGCCTTGCCACCGAGGAGCTTTTTAACCACCTCGGCAACCTCAGCCCCAGAAATGGGAGGCCCCGTCTCCGAGCTCTCCGACTCTGCCTCTTCCGAGCACGTGTTGGTAGGATTGAGGAGTTCCTCGAAGTACTCCCCCCACCGACTCACAACATCCCTAGTTGAGGTCAGCAAAGCCCCGTCCCCACTGTAAACAGTGTTGACTGTGAGCCGCTTCCCCCCCCCTGAGACGCCGGATGGTGGACCAGAATCTTTTCGAGGCCGTCCGGAAATCGTTCTCCATGGTCTCACCGAACTCCTCCCAGGCCCGAGTTTTTGCCTCAGCAACCGCCGAAGCCGCGGCCCGTCTGGCCCGTCGGTACCTATCAGCTTCTTCCAGGGTCCCACTGGCCAAAAAGGCCCGATAGGACTCCTTCTTCAGCTTGACGGCTTCCCTCACCACTGGTGTCCACCAGCAGGTTCGAGGGTTGCCGCCACGACAGGCACCGACCACCTTACGGCCACAACTCCGACCAGCTGCCTCGGCAATGGAGTCACGGAACGTGACCCATTCGGACTCAATGTCCCCCACCTCAAATATTGTTGAAGCTCTGCCGGAGGTGGGAGTTAAAGCTCCTTTTGACGGGGGATTCTGACAAACGCTCCCAGCAGACCCTCACAATACGTTTGGGCCTGCCAGGTCTGATCGGCATCCTCCCCCACCAGCGGAGCCAACTCACCACCAGGTGGTGATCAATTGACAGCTCCGCCCCTCTCTTCACCCGAGTGTCCAGGACATACGGCCGCAAGTCCGATGATACAACCACAAAGTCGATCATCGAACTGCGGCCAAGGGTGTCCTTGTGCCAAGTGCACATATGGACACCCTTATGCCTGAACATGGTGTTCGTTATGGACAGTCTATGACTGGCACAGAAGTCCAACAACATAACACCACTCTGATTCAGATCGGGGGGACCGTTCCTCCCAATCACACCCCTCCAGGTCTCACTGTCATTGCCCTCGTGAGCATTGAAGTCCCCCAGCAGAATGAGGGAGTCTCCGGTAGGAGCATTCTCCAGTGCCTCCCCCAGAGACTCCAAAAAGGGTAGGTACTCTGAACTGCTGTTTGGCGCATAGGCACAAACAACAGTCAGGACTCGTCCCCCCACCCAAAGGCGGAGGGAGGCTACCCTCTCGTTCACTGGGGTAAACCCCAATGTACTGGCACACAGCCGGGGGGCAATAAGTATGCCCAGACCTGCTCTGCGCCTCTCACCACGGGCAACTCCAGAGTGGAAGAGAGTCCAACCCCTCTCAAGAGTACTGGTTCCAGATCCCAAGCCGTGCGTCGAGGTGAGTCCGACTATATCTAACGGTCTGATAAAGTTTCAACAATAAACAACAAACTTTGTATTATGAGAAAGAACCAGAATCATTCTTCAGGAATCCGAAAATAAGCTCTATTTTACGAGTTATGCACGAATTCGGATTCTCCTATAAAACGAATTCCTTAACTCAAACCATGTTAAGACTGCTTTGTCCTTCATATTTATTCATGTCTAATCAAGTTTCAATGATAAACAACGTTGTACTTTGTAGAATGAGAAAGAACTTCTTCAGCAATAAGCATCTCTCGACAAATGACGAAATACAGATTTTGCTATAAAATTAATTGCTATCAGCCTGACTTAAAACTGTTTGTCTTCCTTATTTATCCACTTCAAATCAAGTTTCAACAATTAAAAAAATTTTGTAGTTTGAGAAAGAACAACTTAATCTTGAGCAATCAGTATAAAAAGAGTTACCCTCTTTTTCACCCAAAGGTGCGAATGTCAAACAGTACATGATCAAAACAGGGAGCGGAGGTGTTTGGCTGAGACAAGGTGTGAATGTCCACCCATAATTAATGAAAAGCGGGCAACAAGTAGGTTCGAATGCCCAACCATACATCATCAAAAGCAGGAGTGGATATGTTCGGCTACAAGAAGGTTTGAACGTCTGACCATAGTTTGTAAAAAGCGGGTAAGAAAAGGTTCGAATGCCCGAACATACACCATCAAAGGAGGGAGCGGAGGTGTTCCGCTGTAAGAAGGTGTGAATGTCCGACCATAGTTGGTAAAAAACGGGTAAGAAAAGGTTAAAATACCCGACTGTACACAATCAGTAGCGGGTGCGGAGTTGTTCGGCTACTAAAAGGTGTGAAAGTCCGACCATGGTTTGTAAAAACCGGGTAAGAAAAGGTGCGAATGCCCGAAAATGTATGATCAAAAGAGGGAGCGGAGGTGTTTGGCTGCAAGAAGGTGTGAATGTACACCCATAATTACTGAAAAATGGGTAAGAAAAGGTGCGAATGCCCAACTATACATAATCAAAAGCAGGAGTGGATGTGTTCGGCTCAAAGAAGGGTTGAATGTCTGACCATAGTTTGTAAAAAGCAGGTAAGAAAAGGTTTGACTGCCCGAACATACACCATCAAAAGAGGGAGCGGAGGTGTTCCGCTGTAAGAAGGTGTGAATGTCCGACCATAGTTGGTAAAAAGCGGGTAAGAAAAGGTTAAAATACCCGACTGTACACAATCAATAGCGGGAGCGGAGTTGTTCGGTTACTAAAAGATGTGAAAGTCCGACTATGGTTTGTAAAAAGCGGGTAAGAAAAGGTGCTAATGCCCGACAATGTATGATCAAAAGAGGGAGCGGAGGTGTTCGGCTGCAAGAAGGTCTGAATGTCCAACCATAATTTGTAAAAACCGGGAAGGAAAGGCTCGAAAGCCCGACTATACACCATCAAAAGCGGGAGCAGAGTGGTTCAGCTGCAAGAAGGTCTGAATGTCCATCAATAATTGCTTTAAAACATGAAAGAAAATTTTCGAATATCATCCGCACATGATCATAAGAAGGAGAGGAGGTGTTCAGCTGCAAGAAGGTGTGAATGTCCACCCATAATTCCTGAAAAATGGGTAAAAAAAGGTGCGAATGCCCAACCATACATTATCAAAAGCAGGTGTGAATGTCAGATCATAACTTGCAAAAAGCTGATGAGAAAGGGTGAGAATGCCCGACTATACACCATCAAATGCGGGAGCGGAGGTGTTCGGCTCTGAGTAGGTGTGAATGTCCGACCATAATTGCTGAAAAATGTGTTAGAAAAGGAAAGAATGCCGGACCATACATCATCAAAAGCGAGAGAGGTGGTGTTCGGCTGCAAAAAGGTGTAAATGTTCGACTAAAGTTTGTAAAAAGCGGGTAAGACATGGTGCGAATGCCTGACAAGGTATGATCAAAAGCAGGAGTGGAGGTGTTCAGCTGCAAGAAGGTCTAAATGTCCATCAATAATTGCTAGAAAACATGAAAGAAAATTTTCGAAAATCAAACCGCACATGATCATAAGTGGGAGCGGAGGTGTTCAGCTGCAAGAAGGTGTGAATGTCCACCCATTATTCCTGACAAATGGGTAAAAAAAAGGTGCGAATGCCCAACCATACATCATCAAAAGCAGGAGTGGATGTGTTCGGCTACAAGAAGGTGTGAACGTCCAACCAAAGTTTGTAAAAAGCAGTTAAGAAAAGGTTTGAATATCCAACCAAACATAATCAAAAGCGGGAGCATAGCTTTTCGACTGCAAGTAGGTGTGAATGTCAGATCATAATTTGCAAAAAGCTGATGAGAAAGGGTGAGAATGTACGACTGCACACCATCAAATGCGGGAGCGGAGTTGTTCGGCTGTGAGTAGGTGTGAATCTCCGACCGTAATTTCTGAAAAATGTGTTAGAAAAGGTAAGAATGCCGGTCCATACATCATCAAAAGCGAGAGAGGTGGTGTTCGGCTGCAAGTAGGTGTGAATGTCCAGCCATAATTACTCACAAACGGGTAAGAAAAGGTAGTATTGCCAGACCATACATGATCAAAACAGGGAGCGGAGGTGGTTCAGCTGCAAGAAGGTGTGAATGTCCAACTAAAGTTCAAATATATTAACAAAAGCGGGAGGAGAGGTCTTCGGATTAGAGTGGTTGAAATTTCCAACCATAATCTATAAAATGCGGTGAAAAAAAAAAGGTGTGAAGGAATTAATTTTATAGCAAAATCCGAAATCATGCATAACTCCGCATAAGGAACGTATTGCTCAACCAAAGGGATGCTTCTTTCTCATTCAGGGTAATATGAGGAACTTTATGCTTGATACATTTTAGACATGGATAACTATGAAGGACAAAGCAATTTTAAGTTGGTTTGAGCAACGCAATTCATTTTATAGGAAAATCCGAAATCGTGCAGGACTCATGAAAGTAAGCTTATTCTCGGATTCCTGATCCTCCAGTATTGCTCTTTCCTATACTGCAAAATACAGCCTTGTTCTTTGTTGAAATCGATATAGACATTGATAAATATGAAGGACAAAGCAGTTTCCACTTTGTTTGAGTGAAGGAATTAATTTTATAGCAAAATCCCAAATCAAGCAGAACGTATGAAAATAAGCGTGTTTTCGGATTCCTGATCCTTCAGTGTTGCTATTTCTTCTACTGCAAAATACAATGTTGTTCTTTGTTGAAGTCAATCTAGACATTGATAAATATGAAGGACAAAGCAGTTTTAACATAGTTTGAGTAAAGGAATTCATCTTATACATAAAATCCCAAATCATGCAGAACGTATGAAAAGAAGCTTATTCTCGGATTCCTGTTCCTTCAAGTGTTGCTCTTTCTACTACTGCAAAATACAATGTTGTTCTTTGTTGAAGTAAATCTAGACATTGATAAATATGAAGGACAAAGCAGTTTTCACTTGGTTTGAGTGAAGGAATTCATTTTATACATAAAATCCCAAATCATGCAGAACGTATGAAAAGAAGCTTATTCTCGGATTCCTGATCCTTCAGTGTTGCTTTTTCTTCTACTGCAAAATACAATGTTGTTCTTTGTTGAAGTCGATCTAGACATTGATAAATATGAAGGACAAAGCAGTTTTAACTATGTTTGAGTGAAGGAATTCATTTTATACATAAAATCCCAAATCATGCAGAACGTATGAAAATAAGCTTATTCTCGGATTACTGATCCTTCAGTGTTGCTCTTTCTTCTACTGCAAAATCCAGTGTTGTTCTTTGTTGAAGTCAATCTAGACATTGATAAATATGAAGGACAAAGCAGTTTTAACATAGTTTGAGTGAAGGCATTCATTTATAGTAAAATCAATAATCGTGCAGAACTCATGAAAATAAGCTTATTCTCGGATTCCTAAAACTTTTGATTTGCTCTTTTTTTACTGCAAAGTACAATGTTGTTCTTTGTTGAAGTCGATCTAGACATTGATAAATATGAAGGACAAAGCAGTTTTCACTTGGTTTGAGTGAAGGATTTGCAGCTGAAAACCTCCCGCTCCCGCTTTTGATTGTGTATAGTCGGAATTTCGAACCTTTTCTTACCCGGTTTTTAGAAATTATGGTTGGACATTCAGACCTTGCAGCCGAAGACCTCCACTCCCTCTTTTGATCATATATTGTCGGGCATTCGCACCTTGTCTTACCCGCTTTTTACAAACTATAGTCAGACATTCACACCTTGCAGCTGAACCACCTCAGCTCCCTGTTTTGATCATGTATGGTTTGGCAATACTACCTTTTCTTACCCGTTTGTGAGTAATTATGGCTGGACATTCACACCTACTTGCAGTCGAACACCTCCGCTTCCGCTTTTGATGGTATATATTCGGGCATTCGAACATTTTCTTACCAGCTTTTTACCAACTATGGTCGGGGACATTCACACCTTCTTACAGCGGAACACCTCCGCTCCCTCTTTTGATGGTGTATGTTTGGGCATTCGAACCTTTTCTTACCCGCTTTTTACAAACTATGCTCGGACATTCAAACCTTCTTGTAGCCGAAAACATCCACTCCTGCTTTTGATGATGTATGGTTGGGCATTCAAACCTACTTGTTGCCCGCTTTTCATTAATTTTGGGTGGACATTCACACCTTGTCACAGCCAAACACCTCCGCTCCCTGTTTTGATCATGTATGGTTGGACATTCGCACCTTTTCTCACCCGCTTTTTGCCAACTATGGTCGGCTGTTCACAGCTTCCTCTCCACCATACTTGTATGGTGGGATATTCACACCCAATTGCATCCGAAGACCTTTTGTTGATATTTAGTCGGTCATTCGCAGCTTACCCGCTTTTGGCAAACTATGGCCTTCATGCAGCCAAACACCTCTGATCTCGCTTTTGATGATGTAAGGTTGGGCATTCAGACCTTGCTTCACCTGCTTTTCACCAAATATAGTCGGACATTCACACCTTCTTGCAGCCGAACACTTCCGCTCCACCTTTTAGTGTTCTATCAAACCTTTTTTTCACCGAATTTTATAGATTATGGTTGGAAATTCTCAACCACTCTCATCCGAAGACCTCTCCTCCCGCTTTTGTTAATATATTTGAACTTTAGTGAGACATTCACACCTTCTTGCAGCTGAACCACCTCCGCTCCCTGTTTTGATCATGTATGGTCTGGCAATACTACCTTTTCTTACCCGTTTGTGAGTAATTATGGCTGGACATTCACACCTACTTGCAGCCGAACACCACCTCTCTCGCTTTTGATGATGTATGGACCGGCATTCTTACCTTTTCTAACACATTTTTCAGAAATTACGGTCGGAGATTCACACTTACTCACAGCCGAACAACTCCGCTCCCGCATTTGATGGTGTATAGTCGGGCATTCTCACCCTTTCTCATCAGCTTTTTGCAAATTATGATCTGACATTCACACCTGCTTTTGATAATGTATGGTTTGGCATTCGCACCTTTTCTTACCCATTTTTCAGTAATTATGGGTGGACATTCACACCTTCTTGCAGCTGAACACCTCCTCTCCCGCTATTGATTGTGTACAGTCGGGTATTTTAACCTTTTCTTACCCGCTTTTTACCAAATATGGTCGGACATTCACACCGTCTTACAGCGGAACACCTCTGCTCCCGCTTTTGATGGTGTATAGTCAGGCATTTGAACCTTTTATTACCCGCTTTTTACAAACTATGGTCGGGGACATTCACACCTTCTTACAGCGGAACACCTCCGCTCCCTCTTTTGATGGTGTATGTTTGGGCATTCGAACCTTTTCTTACCCGCTTTTTACAAACTATGCTCGGACATTCAAACCTTCTTGTAGCCGAAAACATCCACTCCTGCTTTTGATGATGTATGGTTGGGCATTCAAACCTACTTGTTGCCCGCTTTTCATTAATTTTGGGTGGACATTCACACCTTGTCACAGCCAAACACCTCCGCTCCCTGTTTTGATCATGTATGGTTGGACATTCGCACCTTTTCTCACCCGCTTTTTGCCAACTATGGTCGGCTGTTCACAGCTTCCTCTCCACCATACTTGTATGGTGGGATATTCACACCCACTTGCATCCGAAGACCTTTTGTTGATATTTAGTCGGTCATTCGCAGCTTACCCGCTTTTGGCAAACTATGGCCTTCATGCAGCCAAACACCTCTGATCTCGCTTTTGATGATGTAAGGTTGGGCATTCAGACCTTGCTTCACCTGCTTTTCACCAAATATAGTCGGACATTCACACCTTCTTGCAGCCGAACACTTCCGCTCCACCTTTTAGTGTTCTATCAAACCTTTTTTTCACCGAATTTTATAGATTATGGTTGGAAATTCTCAACCACTCTCATCCGAAGACCTCTCCTCCCGCTTTTGTTAATATATTTGAACTTTAGTGAGACATTCACACCTTCTTGCAGCTGAAACACCTCCGCTCCCTGTTTTGATCATGTATGGTCTGGCAATACTACCTTTTCTTACCCGTTTGTGAGTAATTATGGCTGGACATTCACACCTACTTGCAGCCGAACACCACCTCTCTCGCTTTTGATGATGTATGGACCGGCATTCTTACCTTTTCTAACACATTTTTCAGAAATTACGGTCGGAGATTCACACTTACTCACAGCCGAACAACTCCGCTCCCGCATTTGATGGTGTATAGTCGGGCATTCTCACCCTTTCTCATCAGCTTTTTGCAAATTATGATCTGACATTCACACCTGCTTTTGATAATGTATGGTTTGGCATTCGCACCTTTTCTTACCCATTTTTCAGTAATTATGGGTGGACATTCACACCTTCTTGCAGCTGAACACCTCCTCTCCCGCTATTGATTGTGTACAGTCGGGTATTTTAACCTTTTCTTACCCGCTTTTTACCAAATATGGTCGGACATTCACACCGTCTTACAGCGGAACACCTCTGCTCCCGCTTTTGATGGTGTATAGTCAGGCATTTGAACCTTTTATTACCCGCTTTTTACAAACTATGGTCGGGGACATTCACACCTTCTTACAGCGGAACACCTCCGCTCCCTCTTTTGATGGTGTATGTTTGGGCATTCGAACCTTTTCTTACCCGCTTTTTACAAACTATGCTCGGACATTCAAACCTTCTTGTAGCCGAAAACATCCACTCCTGCTTTTGATGATGTATGGTTGGGCATTCAAACCTACTTGTTGCCCGCTTTTCATTAATTTTGGGTGGACATTCACACCTTGTCACAGCCAAACACCTCCGCTCCCTGTTTTGATCATGTATGGTTGGACATTCGCACCTTTTCTCACCCGCTTTTTGCCAACTATGGTCGGCTGTTCACAGCTTCCTCTCCACCATACTTGTATGGTGGGATATTCACACCCACTTGCATCCGAAGACCTTTTGTTGATATTTAGTCGGTCATTCGCAGCTTACCCGCTTTTGGCAAACTATGGCCTTCATGCAGCCAAACACCTCTGATCTCGCTTTTGATGATGTAAGGTTGGGCATTCAGACCTTGCTTCACCTGCTTTTCACCAAATATAGTCGGACATTCACACCTTCTTGCAGCCGAACACTTCCGCTCCACCTTTTAGTGTTCTATCAAACCTTTTTTTCACCGAATTTTATAGATTATGGTTGGAAATTCTCAACCACTCTCATCCGAAGACCTCTCCTCCCGCTTTTGTTAATATATTTGAACTTTAGTGAGACATTCACACCTTCTTGCAGCTGAACCACCTCCGCTCCCTGTTTTGATCATGTATGGTCTGGCAATACTACCTTTTCTTACCCGTTTGTGAGTAATTATGGCTGGACATTCACACCTACTTGCAGCCGAACACCACCTCTCTCGCTTTTGATGATGTATGGACCGGCATTCTTACCTTTTCTAACACATTTTTCAGAAATTACGGTCGGAGATTCACACTTACTCACAGCCGAACAACTCCGCTCCCGCATTTGATGGTGTATAGTCGGGCATTCTCACCCTTTCTCATCAGCTTTTTGCAAATTATGATCTGACATTCACACCTGCTTTTGATAATGTATGGTTTGGCATTCGCACCTTTTCTTACCCATTTTTCAGTAATTATGGGTGGACATTCACACCTTCTTGCAGCTGAACACCTCCTCTCCCGCTATTGATTGTGTACAGTCGGGTATTTTAACCTTTTCTTACCCGCTTTTTACCAAATATGGTCGGACATTCACACCGTCTTACAGCGGAACACCTCTGCTCCCGCTTTTGATGGTGTATAGTCAGGCATTTGAACCTTTTATTACCCGCTTTTTACAAACTATGGTCGGACATTCAAACCTTCTTGTAGCCGAAAACCTCCGCTCCCTCTTTTGATTATACATTGTTGGGCATTCGCACCTTATTTACAAACTATAGTCAGACATTCACACCTTGCAGCTGAGCCACCTCAGCTCCCTGTTTTGATAGTGTATGTTCGGGCATTCGAACCTATTTGATATTCGAAAATTTTCGCACCTTATCTTACCCACTTTTTACAAACTATAGTCAGACATTCACACCTTGCAGCTGAACCACCTCCGCTCCCTGTTTTGATCATGTATGGTCTGGCAATACTACCTTTTCTTACCCGTTTGTGAGTAATTAATCCCAAAATATTGAGCATAAAATAAGTCTTTATGCTGATGATGTATTACTTTTCCTTCAGAACTCACAGACGTCTCTCAGTCACACGATCACACTCATAAATAAATTCTCAGCACTTTCTGACTACTCTATCAACTGGTCTAAGACCACAGTTCTGCCCATTAACTGTAGGGTCCATAATATACCTGCGATCACTTTACAGTCAGGAAATATTAGATATTTAGGCATAAACATTTCCTCCAGGCTCTCAGAGCTAACAAAGCTAAATTATGTGCAATTATTAAAGACAGTAGAGGACGATCTCTCGTTGGAAGTCCTTACCTATATCACTTATGGGGAGAGTTACATCCATTAAAATGATGATACTACCAAAAGTTAACTATTTGTTCTCAATGATCCCCATAAAACCATCTGCTACTTGGTTTAAGTCACTAGATTCATGCATCTCCAAATTTCTGTGGAAAAACAAACCACCACGTATTAGTTTAAAAACCCTACAGAAGACCAAGGACAGTGGTGGATTAGATTTACCTCATTTTCAGCACTATTCCTTAGACAATATGTTACAAAATATATCAAAATGGTTTAAACCTTGTTGTTGTCACAGTTCCCAGAGACGTTGTAATCGTTGAGGATTCTATATTCACCCCCTCATTAGAGGCACGTAATGCAGATTGATGACACTGAATCTTCTTCTCTGTTCATTGCTGGCATCATTCCCAGCATCGTAAGTGTTCGTGGCATTGTTAGCCTCTTCTTCTGGATCTTGATATCGAGAATCCTTTTGTATTTCTGGTTTGTCAGTCCTCTCTCTTCGTTCACCGGAGTCTTTGTCTTTTTGTCCTTGAGTTTGGTGATTTTTTCTTCTTTTGATGCCTTGACACAATGTGACAGGTGATACCACGTGGGAGATCCTGTAACTTGGATTGCTGTCCCTGTGCTGCGAAATGGCTGTGCTGCTCAAATGGTCTCTCCTTCATCATGGTTACATGCTGCCATTCCGACATCTCGCCATTCCGACATGGGTCTCCAATTGTCAGAATGGCGACACTTAATTTTTTATCAAACGTCCCACCATTCCGACACTTTTTTCCTCCTATGGTCGGAATGGCGGTATGTTTTTTGTTTTTTTTAACATACCGCCATTCCGACAGTTCCTTTTAATAGCCTATTTTTTACCCAAAACATTTTGCACTAATGATATGATATGTTTGGCGCACAAGCTTTGCACATGCAGAGGCCACAGCCTCGCAAACAAACTTTAATAATCTATTATCAAAATCCCCTGAATTTCAAATATAAAAATACAGATATTAATGTAACTCTGGCGAGACTGAAACTGATTAAGCAGAAATACAGTGTCAGTGAGCTGTCACAGCAGCCAGCTGGAGCGGAGCTCTCCACAGAGCCCATGCGTCTTTTGCACGCTGTCATCATATGCAAAAGTAATAATTGCAATTACAGATATCACGGCTACTGCACAGGACACAGTTGCGAGCACTCTGCCTTGCCTTGCCAATAGGAGAAGATAGAAATGACAGCATAGAACGTATAAAACACAACAAAATGCAGTAAAAACGTTTATTCATGTTATTCACGTGATTTATGAGTACTCACTCCAATTTTGGGAAGCGCGGATGGGTTTTGCGCATTTGGCACAAACACACAGCCGCAACGGTTGTAGCTTTATACAGCCTGTTGATATCTTAAGGACCTAACTGGTCACACCTGGGAGTAAATGTCATGTAGAGATTGTTTTTACATGACATTACAGCTGAACATATAGCTTTCATCCACAAACCAACGTGGGAGAGCCCGAAGACGCATGTGCCAGACGCACATAGGCATGCGTAAAACCAATTTTGACCACTTCATACTGTTTATTTGCTTTCTTTTAGTTAACTTTCGTTTCTTTTGGATTCTTGTGCGTGTTATGGAGCCGTTTTGGTCCATGTTTGTAAGCCTTTTTTTCCTGGATTAAATTTTCGGAAGTTGAAACAAGTGGCATTGGAGTGTGTGATTGAAAACCACCGCGGACTGCTTCTCCTCCTCCAGTTGCCGAGACTTTGTGTTTTTAATAACGCTTGTCTATAAACATGTTAAACATATAAATTGCATGAACAGAAAGAAGGGACTCACCTGTTGAGTAACACACATTTCCTTATACGGAAAGCCTTGTCGGAATGGTGGGACATTTGAACGTCAGAATAGCGGGATGTCGCAATGGTGGGATGTCGGAATGGTGGGACGTTTGCATGTCGGAATGGTGGTATGTCGGAATGGTGGTATGTCGGAATGGTGGGATGTCGGAATAGCGGAATGTCGGAATGGCGGGATTTCGGAATGGGTGTTGCCACCCCCTTCATCATATACACAGTTATTTATACATCACCTTCCACCATGAAGCGTTGTCCCTTTTTGTTTCTCTCTTTGTTCTTAAAATGCTGTTATGCATGTCTAAACCAATCCATTAAATTAGATCATTTTGGCAGTAAAGCGATCTACAATGTGCTTGGTCGCAAAGCTGCTCATCTGTGGTAAACAGCTCTTCAGAAAGGCATTCTTCAATTGATTTCACTAATTCTATGTAATAATTTTGTGATTTCCTACAAAACTACACTTCTTCTCCCATCTGTCTGAGTATTTAATATTGTCTGGGTCCCGTTAAAACATGTATTTTTCCCATCTAATTCCTTGTTTGCTTTAAAACAAGTATTCCCCATTTTCTATCCCTTCAGTAGCCAACCAGTTTGTATGGAGTACACTGGAGCAACTTGACTGATCAGTAAAACACTGCTTTTGTTGTCACCGCAAGGCTTCCCCCGTCGGTTGTTTCACTGAGACACTACTGAGTAACTATAACTCAACACAGTTTATACACATAACATTCATATACATACTAACAAACAAACAAACAATTATTTATAGCAATTTTCTCATCTCTGTTTGAACGTACACCCAGGTAAATATTCCTGTAGTCTTCTCATACCGACTATGGACCCATTCATTGTTTAACTTCACTGTTTTGCAAATCCTAATTGAATATTACACATTGACATTGAACTTTACTTGATAAGCAGGTCTTCATTGCATTCAGCAGCCTATATGTGAGCATCTATGTGTAAGCTGTTCTTCTTTGCATTTATCAGCAGCAAGCAATTCTTCATTGCACATGCATATGAAAATAGTAAAACAATTCCAATGCGTTAGCGAAACCTTCTATATCAGGAGTGTCCATCATGATGCTGGGAATAGAACCTCTTTCTAGTTCAACCTTCATTACTCAACTGATCATAACTCCGCAATGAGCACATTTCAAAGTATCATTCCTCTACATGTATTCAAAAATCTATGTGTAAATGTTTAATATTTCTTATATTTGTTGATGTCATTCTGTGTGCATGTGGCCTAAACCCAATCTCTGTGTGGCAATTTTAATTTAAACAAGTTGAACTCTGCCTCTGATCATTTAAAAAAGGTGTGTACCAATATCAACCTTTCTCAGGTAATTATTGATCCTACAAAACCAAAGAGATCCTTCAAGGTTGTCCCTGATTGGCTCAATCTTAACAAATCAAAGGTAGAATATCCGCAGTATCTGAACTTGGTGTTAGTTATCACTGCTCAATAGCCTGTATCAGAATTGCAAAAATGAAAACATTAGGTCCACGCTTGGTATCCAGATCCTGAAACATCTCCATGAGCAGGCTTTTTTTTAACTGATCTGTTGAATAGTTATATGACACTGTTAAAATCTCAGATGAAGATCTAGCACTTGACCATTTTTGTAAATCTTCTAATTCCATAGTTGATAAACATGCCCCTTTTAAAAAGTATAGAACTTAGAACAGGTCTAGTCCCTGACTTTCGGCAGAACTGTCTTCTTTACTTTTTTTTTTTTTCCCCTTGTCCTGTTCAGCATTATGTCAGAAGAATTGTAGTCTGAATACCTTTGATGCCAAACAGATTTGTTTTGCCAAGGGAAGTTTTATAAATGTAAAGCTCCCCTTGATGCCCATTTATTTATTTCTGTTTACAATATATGACATGAACTGAACTGAACCGGACCGGGGGACAAGGAAAGAAGAAGAGGAAAGAAGAGGAAACAGAACAAAAATAGAAACAAAAACCAGACAACCAGCTGCTACACCTGTAAAAAACAAAACAGACAACAATCCATGGCCTCTGAGGGGAATCCAGCCTTAGCGCCACCAGGAGCACCTGAAAGCAGACAAGCAGAGAAAAAACAAACACACAAACAAACAAAAACAAGCACAAGAAGCGGCAATCGCATACAACACAGCTGTGGATATAGATGACCTGAGACGACATGATAATACATCAACTGCTTAGTGACCATGCTACTGGACTAATGAATGTGTGTGTGTGTGTGTGAGAACATGCAACACCCATGGCACAGGACCTACATGATAACCGTGCTTAGTTATGAGTGTATAAGCGTACAGGGCCACAATCCACAGCCCCCCCCCCAAGCAATCAGAAGCAGGCAGAGAGGGCCACAAGACCCAGGCCACCAGCAGCCCCCACAGAGCACAGAACCCAGGCAGCCCACCGCAGGGGCAACCACGCATTCACCCAGAAGACTGCAGAGGAAGCCCCCGGAAAGAGCCCCCATAAGCATAGGGCAGAGGCACTCCGGGAACCAGGGGTAACAGCCCACCGACCCCGCCAGGCCCCAGCCGCCCAGACATGGGCCGTGCACTGGACCTGGGCCCCAGGAGCCCGAGCGCCCCCAAACCCCCCGGCAGAGGCCCCACCCAATACCCAGGAGGGCCAAGCGCCCCAGACAGCCACAAAGTGGGTCAGCGCCTGCCCCAGCGCCCCTGGCCAAGTGCCCTGGGAGTCAAGACGTGCCCACAGGTGGGTGAAGTCGCGAGCAGTGGGGAGAGGCAACGCTGATGCCCCATCGGGAGAAACACAGGCAGGCCAGGCGACAGCAAGTCCCAGATCCAGGCCCAATCATTACCACACACACTTTCACGTCCCATACATCCACACATCCACACATCCTACCTCCCTCGACTCTGCTGGGGTGTAGTGCAGCGGGCACACCAGGAGGCCAGCAACCCCCCAGCCACCACAGACCCCGAACCAGCAGAACAATTAATTAATCCTCCTGGCCCCTCCTGCCCCGAGCAGACACCAGGAAGCAGGGGTGTGCGAAGAAGACCCCTCCCCTCACCCTTCTGGCTCTTCAATATTTTCTAATAGTGAGCAATTAAAATTGAGGGGCAGCCAAACTTGTAGAACTGGGAGCGCGGCACTCTGGGCAGCCTACATACCCAAAGAGCCCCGCCCACCAGATGCCACTCAGTGTAACCACCCCCCAAGACCTAATGTGTGTGTGTGAGTGTGTTTGATAAGTAGTAATGTCTAAGGTGTAATTAAAACAGGGGCAGGGAACTGCAGAGTGCAACCAAAGGGGACCACCTACGTGGCCCCATCCACTACACCCCACCGAACACACACGCCCCCAAAACCCTTCATGTGTGAGTGTGTGCTGTGTACAGGAGCCAGAAGGGAGAGGGGTATGGAGATATATACCGGGGGAGCTACTCTCCCCCAGAGAGGGCAGCCAGGGACTGGCTGCAATAGGCATCCCCGCTACCTGGGAGCCAACAATGGGCAGGAGGGCCTGATGTCCACCAGGCTCGAGGCTGCAGCGACCATATTCTGGGAGCTACTGTACCCCCAGAAGGTACCCATCCCGCCCCACCCCACTCAACCCAACCCCACCCAGGAGGACCTCTACAAAAAACAAACAAACAACATCAAAAAACAAACAAACAAACCACCCGGTCACACCAGTCGCAGCAGCCCGGGCCTGAGACCCACCATCACCCAGCAACCCACCACTATGTGATAAAACTAATCAGAGGGGACCAGAGAGAATGAAATTCAGCCAACTGATGTTTTGAGGAGGCAGACATTGTTTCCATGCTAATATAATCTAAAAGAAAATTTCTAAACTGGTTAATACACAGATTGTTCTTCGCTTTCCAGTTCATGAGAATAGTTTTCTTTGCGATACATAACACTGTGACAACCATGTGTGCTGAGTTAATTTCCATGTTGATGTTGTCTAAGTCACCCAGTATGCACAGTGTGGGGCATGCAGGGATGCTACACTTTAGCCATGTTGATAGGTCCTCACAGACTTCAAGCCAGAACTTCTGGACAGGCGCAGAAAAACCACAAAGCGTGTGCATAATCATCAGGTGTGTTATCTGTGCAATGTGAGCAGATGTTTGAGTGTGTTAGACCCATCCTGAACATCCTTTGTCCTGTATAGTGTGTTCTATGAAGGATTTTGTATTGTATGAGCTGTAAATTAGGATTTCGAGTCTTTATGAAGGTGTTCAAACATATTTGTGGTTAGAAGCTATGACCAGAACTGATGGATAAATCTGCCTCCCATTTTGAGGATGGAAGAGACATTGTGTCATCTATCTTAGACAATAATTTATATATTTTTGATAGTAGTTTTGGGGTACAGATGCTTAGAAATTCTGCTACCCTAGTCGGGGGTTGTAAGTCTGGTTGGTGGAGGATATATCCATCCATCCATCCATCATCTGCCGCTTATCCGGGGGTCGGGTCGCGGGGGCAGCAGCTTGAGCAGAGAAACCCAGACGTCTCTGTCCCCGGCCACTTCCTCCAGCTCTTCCGGGGGGACCCCGAGGCGTTCCCAGGCCAGCCGAGAGACATAGTCTCTCCAACGTGTCCTGGGTCTCCCCCGGGGTCTCCTCCCAGTGGGACATGCCCGGAACACCTCCCCAGGGAGGCGCCCAGGGGGCATCCTAACCAG
The DNA here is from genome assembly GCF_036924035.1 of Leuresthes tenuis. Taxonomy (NCBI): domain Eukaryota; kingdom Metazoa; phylum Chordata; class Actinopteri; order Atheriniformes; family Atherinopsidae; genus Leuresthes; species Leuresthes tenuis. The sequence continues at coordinate 26,655,049 of NW_027325370.1, forward strand.
ATGCCCGAGCCACCTCATCTGACTCCTCTCAATGCGGAGGAGCAGCGGTTCTACTCCGAGCCCCTCCCGGATGACTGAGCTTCTCACCCTATCTCTAAGGGAGAGCCCAGACACCCTGCGGAGGAAACCCATTTCGGCCGCTTGTATTCGCGATCTTGTTCTTTCGGTCACTACCCACAACTCGTGACCATAGGTGAGGATGGGAACGTAGATTGACCAGTAAGTAGAGAGCTTCGCCTTCTGGCTCAGCTCCCTCTTCACAACGACGGGTCGGTGCAGAGCCTGCAACACTGCAGGCGCCGCACCGATCCGCCCGTCAATCTCCCGCTCCATTCGTCCGTCACTCGTGAACAAGACCCCGAGATACTTGAACTCCTCCTCTTGGGGAAGGATCTCATTCCCGACCCGGAGAGAGCATTCCACCCTTTTCCGGCTGAGAACCATAGTCTCGGATTTGGAGGTGCTGATTCTCATCCCAGCCGCTTCACACTCGGCTGCGAATCACTCCAGTGAGAGCTGAAGGTCACGGCCTGACGACGCTAACAGAACCACATCATCTGCAAAAAGCAGAGACCCGATTCTGAGGTCGCCAAATGGGACACCCTCAACGCCCTGGCTCCGCCTAGAAATTCTGTCCATAAAAGTTAGGAACAGAATCGGTGACAAAGGGCAGCCCTGACGGAGTCCAACTCTCACCGGAAACGTATCCGACTTACTGCCGGCAATGCGGACCAAACTCTGGCACCGGTCATACAGAGACCGAACGGCCCCTATCAAGGGGTCCGGCACTCCATATTCCCGGAGCACCCCCCACAGGACTCCACAAGGGACACGGTCGAACGCTTTCTCCAAGTCCACAAAACACATGTAGACTGGTTGGGCGAACTCCCATGCACCCTCCAGGATCCTGCCGAGGGTATAGAGGGGGACCACCACCCCAATCTGCCAGTCCAGAGGCACTGTCCCCGATGTCCACGCGATACTGCAGAGGCGTGTCAGCCAAGACAGCCCTACAACATCCAGAGCCTTGAGAAACTCAGGTCGGACCTCATCCACCCCTGGGGCCTTGCCACCGAGGAGCTTTTTAACCACCTCGGCAACCTCAGCCCCAGAAATGGGAGGCCCCGTCTCCGAGCTCTCCGACTCTGCCTCTTCCGAGCACGTGTTGGTAGGATTGAGGAGTTCCTCGAAGTACTCCCCCCACGACTCACAACATCCCTAGTTGAGGTCAGCAAAGCCCCGTCCCCACTGTAAACAGTGTTGACTGTGAGCCGCTTCCCCCCCCCTGAGACGCCGGATGGTGGACCAGAATCTTTTCGAGGCCGTCCGGAAATCGTTCTCCATGGTCTCACCGAACTCCTCCCAGGCCCGAGTTTTTGCCTCAGCAACCGCCGAAGCCGCGGCCCGTCTGGCCCGTCGGTACCTATCAGCTTCTTCCAGGGTCCCACTGGCCAAAAAGGCCCGATAGGACTCCTTCTTCAGCTTGACGGCTTCCCTCACCACTGGTGTCTACCAGCAGGTTCGAGGGTTGCCGCCACGACAGGCACCGACCACCTTACGGCCACAACTCCGACCAGCTGCCTCGGCAATGGAGTCACGGAACGTGACCCATTCGGACTCAATGTCCCCCACCTCAAATATTGTTGAAGCTCTGCCGGAGGTGGGAGTTAAAGCTCCTTCTGACGGGGGATTCTGACAAACGCTCCCAGCAGACCCTCACAATACGTTTGGGCCTGCCAGGTCTGATCGGCATCCTCCCCCACCAGCGGAGCCAACTCACCACCAGGTGGTGATCAATTGACAGCTCCGCCCCTCTCTTCACCCGAGTGTCCAGGACATACGGCCGCAAGTCCGATGATACAACCACAAAGTCGATCATCGAACTGCGGCCAAGGGTGTCCTTGTGCCAAGTGCACATATGGACACCCTTATGCCTGAACATGGTGTTCGTTATGGACAGTCTATGACTGGCACAGAAGTCCAACAACATAACACCACTCTGATTCAGATCGGGGGGGCCGTTCCTCCCAATCACACCCCTCCAGGTCTCACTGTCATTGCCCTCGTGAGCATTGAAGTCCCCCAGCAGAATGAGGGAGTCTCCGGTAGGAGCATTCTCCAGTGCCTCCCCCAGAGACTCCAAAAAGGGTAGGTACTCTGAACTGCTGTTTGGCGCATAGGCACAAACAACAGTCAGGACTCGTCCCCCCACCCAAAGGCGGAGGGAGGCTACCCTCTCGTTCACTGGGGTAAACCCCAATGTACTGGCACACAGCCGGGGGGCAATAAGTATGCCCAGACCTGCTCTGCGCCTCTCACCACGGGCAACTCCAGAGTGGAAGAGAGTCCAACCCCTCTCAAGAGTACTGGTTCCAGATCCCAAGCCGTGCGTCGAGGTGAGTCCGACTATATCTAACGGTCTGATAAAGTTTCAACAATAAACAACAAACTTTGTATTATGAGAAAGAACCAGAATCATTCTTCAGGAATCCGAAAATAAGCTCTATTTTACGAGTTATGCACGAATTCGGATTCTCCTATAAAACGAATTCCTTAACTCAAACCATGTTAAGACTGCTTTGTCCTTCATATTTATTCATGTCTAATCAAGTTTCAATGATAAACAACGTTGTACTTTGTAGAATGAGAAAGAACTTCTTCAGCAATAAGCATCTCTCGACAAATGACGAAATACAGATTTTGCTATAAAATTAATTGCTATCAGCCTGACTTAAAACTGTTTGTCTTCCTTATTTATCCACTTCAAATCAAGTTTCAACAATTAAAAAAATTTTGTAGTTTGAGAAAGAACAACTTAATCTTGAGCAATCAGTATAAAAAGAGTTACCCTCTTTTTCACCCAAAGGTGCGAATGTCAAACAGTACATGATCAAAACAGGGAGCGGAGGTGTTTGGCTTAGACAAGGTGTGAATGTCCACCCATAATTAATGAAAAGCGGGCAACAAGTAGGTTCGAATGCCCAACCATACATCATCAAAAGCAGGAGTGGATATGTTCGGCTACAAGAAGGTTTGAACGTCTGACCATAGTTTGTAAAAAGCGGGTAAGAAAAGGTTCGAATGCCCGAACATACACCATCAAAGGAGGGAGCGGAGGTGTTCCGCTGTAAGAAGGTGTGAATGTCCGACCATAGTTGGTAAAAAACGGGTAAGAAAAGGTTAAAATACCCGACTGTACACAATCAGTAGCGGGTGCGGAGTTGTTCGGCTACTAAAAGGTGTGAAAGTCCGACCATGGTTTGTAAAAAGCGGGTAAGAAAAGGTGCGAATGCCCGAAAATGTATGATCAAAAGAGGGAGCGGAGGTGTTTGGCTGCAAGAAGGTGTGAATGTACACCCATAATTACTGAAAAATGGGTAAGAAAAGGTGCGAATGCCCAACTATACATAATCAAAAGCAGGAGTGGATGTGTTCGGCTCCAAGAAGGGTTGAATGTCTGACCATAGTTTGTAAAAAGCAGGTAAGAAAAGGTTTGACTGCCCGAACATACACCATCAAAAGAGGGAGCGGAGGTGTTCCGCTGTAAGAAGGTGTGAATGTCCGACCATAGTTGGTAAAAAGCGGGTAAGAAAAGGTTAAAATACCCGACTGTACACAATCAATAGCGGGAGCGGAGTTGTTCGGTTACTAAAAGATGTGAAAGTCCGACTATGGTTTGTAAAAAGCGGGTAAGAAAAGGTGCTAATGCCCGACAATATATGATCAAAAGAGGGAGCGGAGGTGTTCGGCTGCAAGAAGGTCTGAATGTCCAACCATAATTTGTAAAAACCGGGAAGGAAAGGCTCGAAAGCCCGACTATACACCATCAAAAGCGGGAGCAGAGTGGTTCAGCTGCAAGAAGGTCTGAATGTCCATCAATAATTGCTTTAAAACATGAAAGAAAATTTTCGAATATCATCCGCACATGATCATAAGAAGGAGAGGAGGTGTTCAGCTGCAAGAAGGTGTGAATGTCCACCCATAATTCCTGAAAAATGGGTAAAAAAAGGTGCGAATGCCCAACCATACATTATCAAAAGCAGGTGTGAATGTCAGATCATAACTTGCAAAAAGCTGATGAGAAAGGGTGAGAATGCCCGACTATACACCATCAAATGCGGGAGCGGAGGTGTTCGGCTCTGAGTAGGTGTGAATGTCCGACCATAATTGCTGAAAAATGTGTTAGAAAAGGAAAGAATGTCGGACCATACATCATCAAAAGCGAGAGAGGTGGTGTTCGGCTGCAAAAAGGTGTAAATGTTCGACTAAAGTTTGTAAAAAGCGGGTAAGACATGGTGCGAATGCCTGACAAGGTATGATCAAAAGCAGGAGCGGAGGTGTTCAGCTGCAAGAAGGTCTAAATGTCCATCAATAATTGCTAGAAAACATGAAAGAAAATTTTCGAAAATCAAACCGCACATGATCATAAGTGGGAGCGGAGGTGTTCAGCTGCAAGAAGGTGTGAATGTCCACCCATTATTCCTGACAAATGGGTAAAAAAAAGGTGCGAATGCCCAACCATACATCATCAAAAGCAGGAGTGGATGTGTTCGGCTACAAGAAGGTGTGAACGTCCAACCAAAGTTTGTAAAAAGCAGTTAAGAAAAGGTTTGAATATCCAACCAAACATAATCAAAAGCGGGAGCATAGCTTTTCGACTGCAAGTAGGTGTGAATGTCAGATCATAATTTGCAAAAAGCTGATGAGAAAGGGTGAGAATGTCCGACTGCACACCATCAAATGCGGGAGCGGAGTTGTTCGGCTGTGAGTAGGTGTGAATCTCCGACCGTAATTTCTGAAAAATGTGTTAGAAAAGGTAAGAATGCCGGTCCATACATCATCAAAAGCGAGAGAGGTGGTGTTCGGCTGCAAGTAGGTGTGAATGTCCAGCCATAATTACTCACAAACGGGTAAGAAAAGGTAGTATTGCCAGACCATACATGATCAAAACAGGGAGCGGAGGTGGTTCAGCTGCAAGAAGGTGTGAATGTCTCACTAAAGTTCAAATATATTAACAAAAGCGGGAGGAGAGGTCTTCGGATGAGAGTGGTTGAGAATTTCCAACCATAATCTATAAAATTCGGTGAAAAAAAGGTTTGATAGAACACTAAAAGGTGGAGCGGAAGTGTTGGGCTGCAAGAAGGTGTGAATGTCCGACTATATTTGGTGAAAAGCAGGTGAAGCAAGGTCTGAATGCCCAACCTTACATCATCAAAAGCGAGATCAGAGGTGTTTGGCTGCAAGAAGGCCATAGTTTGCCAAAAGCGGGTAAGCTGCGAATGACCAACTAAATATCAACAAAAGTGGGGGCGGAGGTCTTCGGATGCAACTGGGTGTGAACATCCCACCATACAAGTATGGTGGAGAGGAAGCTGTGAACAGCCGACCATAGTTTGCAAAAAGCGGGTGAGACAAAGTGCGAATGTCCAACCATACATGATCAAAACAGGGAGCGGAGGTGTTTGGCTGTGACAAGGTGTGAATGTCCGACCATAGTTGGTAAAAAGTGGGTAAGAAAAGGTTAAAATACCCGACTGTACACAATCAATAGGGGGAGCGGAGTTGTTCGGCTACAAGAAGGTGTGAAAGTCCGAGCATAGTTTGTAAAAAGCAGTTAAGAAAAGGTTCGAATATCCAACCAAACATAATCAAAAGCGGGAGCAGAGCTGTTCGACTGCAATTAGGTGTGAACGTCCAGCCATAATTACTCACCAAGGGGTAAGAAAAGGTAGTATTGCCAGACCATACATGATCAAAACAGGGAGCTGAGGTGGTTCAGCTGCAAGGTGTGAATGTCTGACTATAGTTTGTAAAAAGCGGGTAAGATAAGGTGCGAATGCCCGACAATGTATTATCAAAAGAGGGAGCAGAGGTTTTCGGCTACACGAAGGTTTGAATGTCCGACCATAGTTTGTAAAAAGCGGGTAAGAAAAGGTTCAAATGCCTGACTATACACCATCAAAAGCGGGAGCGGAGATGTTCCGCTGTAAGACGGTGTGAATGTCCGACCATAGTTGGTAAAAAGCGGGTAAGAAAAGGTTAAAATACCCAACCATACATCATCAAAAGCAGGAGTGGATGTGTTCGGCTACAAGAAGGTGTGAACGTCCAACCAAAGTTTGTAAAAAGCAGTTAAGAAAAGGTTTGAATATCCAACCAAACATAATCAAAAGCGGGAGCATAGCTTTTCGACTGCAAGTAGGTGTGAATGTCAGATCATAATTTGCAAAAAGCTGATGAGAAAGGGTGAGAATGTACGACTGCACACCATCAAATGCGGGAGCGGAGTTGTTCGGCTGTGAGTAGGTGTGAATCTCCGACCGTAATTTCTGAAAAATGTGTTAGAAAAGGTAAGAATGCCGGTCCATACATCATCAAAAGCGAGAGAGGTGGTGTTTGGCTGCAAGTAGGTGTGAATGTCCAGCCATAATTACTCACAAACGGGTAAGAAAAGGTAGTATTGCCAGACCATACATGATCAAAACAGGGAGCGGAGGTGGTTCAGCTGCAAGAAGGTGTGAATGTCCAACTAAAGTTCAAATGTATTAACAAAAGCGGGAGGAGAGGTCTTCGGATTAGAGTGGTTGAAATTTCCAACCATAATCTATAAAATGCGGTGAAAAAAAAAGGTGTGAAGGAATTAATTTTATAGCAAAATCCGAAATCATGCATAACTCCGCATAAGGAACGTATTGCTCAACCAAAGGGATGCTTCTTTCTCATTCAGGGTAATATGAGGAACTTTATGCTTGATACATTTTAGACATGGATAACTATGAAGGACAAAGCAATTTTAAGTTGGTTTGAGCAAAGCAATTCATTTTATAGGAAAATCCGAAATCGTGCAGGACTCATGAAAGTAAGCTTATTCTCGGATTCCTGATCCTCCAGTGTTGCTCTTTCCTATACTGCAAAATACAGCCTTGTTCTTTGTTGAAATCGATATAGACATTGATAAATATGAAGGACAAAGCAGTTTCCACTTTGTTTGAGTGAAGGAATTAATTTTATAGCAAAATCCCAAATCAAGCAGAACGTATGAAAATAAGCGTGTTTTCGGATTCCTGATCCTTCAGTGTTGCTATTTCTTCTACTGCAAAATACAATGTTGTTCTTTGTTGAAGTCAATCTAGACATTGATAAATATGAAGGACAAAGCAGTTTTAACATAGTTTGAGTAAAGGAATTCATTTTATACATAAAATCCCAAATCATGCAGAACGTATGAAAATAAGCTTATTCTCGGATTCCTGTTCCTTCAAGTGTTGCTCTTTCTACTACTGCAAAATACAATGTTGTTCTTTGTTGAAGTAAATCTAGACATTGATAAATATGAAGGACAAAGCAGTTTTCACTTGGTTTGAGTGAAGGAATTCATTTTATACATAAAATCCCAAATCATGCAGAACGTATGAAAAGAAGCTTATTCTCGGATTCCTGATCCTTCAGTGTTGCTTTTTCTTCTACTGCAAAATACAATGTTGTTCTTTGTTGAAGTCGATCTAGACATTGATAAATATGAAGGACAAAGCAGTTTTAACTATGTTTGAGTGAAGGAATTCATTTTATACATAAAATCCCAAATCATGCAGAACGTATGAAAATAAGCTTATTCTCGGATTACTGATCCTTCAGTGTTGCTCTTTCTTCTACTGCAAAATCCAGTGTTGTTCTTTGTTTAAGTCAATCTAGACATTGATAAATATGAAGGACAAAGCAGTTTTAACATAGTTTGAGTGAAGGCATTCATTTATAGTAAAATCAATAATCGTGCAGAACTCATGAAAATAAGCTTATTCTCGGATTCCTAAAACTTTTGATTTGCTCTTTTTTTACTGCAAAGTACAATGTTGTTCTTTGTTGAAGTCGATCTAGACATTGATAAATATGAAGGACAAAGCAGTTTTCACTTGGTTTGAGTGAAGGATTTGCAGCTGAAAACCTCCCGCTCCCGCTTTTGATTGTGTATAGTCGGAATTTCGAACCTTTTCTTACCCGGTTTTTAGAAATTATGGTTGGACATTCAGACCTTGCAGCCGAAGACCTCCACTCCCTCTTTTGATCATATATTGTCGGGCATTCGCACCTTGTCTTACCCGCTTTTTACAAACTATAGTCAGACATTCACACCTTGCAGCTGAACCACCTCAGCTCCCTGTTTTGATCATGTATGGTTTGGCAATACTACCTTTTCTTACCCGTTTGTGAGTAATTATGGCTGGACATTCACACCTACTTGCAGTCGAACACCTCCGCTTCCGCTTTTGATGGTATATATTCGGGCATTCGAACATTTTCTTACCAGCTTTTTACCAACTATGGTCGGGGACATTCACACCTTCTTACAGCGGAACACCTCCGCTCCCTCTTTTGATGGTGTATGTTTGGGCATTCGAACCTTTTCTTACCCGCTTTTTACAAACTATGCTCGGACATTCAAACCTTCTTGTAGCCGAAAACATCCACTCCTGCTTTTGATGATGTATGGTTGGGCATTCAAACCTACTTGTTGCCCGCTTTTCATTAATTTTGGGTGGACATTCACACCTTGTCACAGCCAAACACCTCCGCTCCCTGTTTTGATCATGTATGGTTGGACATTCGCACCTTTTCTCACCCGCTTTTTGCCAACTATGGTCGGCTGTTCACAGCTTCCTCTCCACCATACTTGTATGGTGGGATATTCACACCCACTTGCATCCGAAGACCTTTTGTTGATATTTAGTCGGTCATTCGCAGCTTACCCGCTTTTGGCAAACTATGGCCTTCATGCAGCCAAACACCTCTGATCTCGCTTTTGATGATGTAAGGTTGGGCATTCAGACCTTGCTTCACCTGCTTTTCACCAAATATAGTCGGACATTCACACCTTCTTGCAGCCCAACACTTCCGCTCCACCTTTTAGTGTTCTATCAAACCTTTTTTTCACCGAATTTTATAGATTATGGTTGGAAATTCTCAACCACTCTCATCCGAAGACCTCTCCTCCCGCTTTTGTTAATATATTTGAACTTTAGTGAGACATTCACACCTTCTTGCAGCTGAACCACCTCCGCTCCCTGTTTTGATCATGTATGGTCTGGCAATACTACCTTTTCTTACCCGTTTGTGAGTAATTATGGCTGGACATTCACACCTACTTGCAGCCGAACACCACCTCTCTCGCTTTTGATGATGTATGGACCGGCATTCTTACCTTTTCTAACACATTTTTCAGAAATTACGGTCGGAGATTCACACTTACTCACAGCCGAACAACTCCGCTCCCGCATTTGATGGTGTATAGTCGGGCATTCTCACCCTTTCTCATCAGCTTTTTGCAAATTATGATCTGACATTCACACCTGCTTTTGATAATGTATGGTTTGGCATTCGCACCTTTTCTTACCCATTTTTCAGTAATTATGGGTGGACATTCACACCTTCTTGCAGCTGAACACCTCCTCTCCCGCTATTGATTGTGTACAGTCGGGTATTTTAACCTTTTCTTACCCGCTTTTTACCAAATATGGTCGGACATTCACACCGTCTTACAGCGGAACACCTCTGCTCCCGCTTTTGATGGTGTATAGTCAGGCATTTGAACCTTTTATTACCCGCTTTTTACAAACTATGGTCGGACATTCAAACCTTCTTGTAGCCGAAAACCTCCGCTCCCTCTTTTGATTATACATTGTTGGGCATTCGCACCTTATTTACAAACTATAGTCAGACATTCACACCTTGCAGCTGAGCCACCTCAGCTCCCTGTTTTGATAGTGTATGTTCGGGCATTCGAACCTATTTGATATTCGAAAATTTTCGCACCTTATCTTACCCGCTTTTTACAAACTATAGTCAGACATTCACACCTTGCAGCTGAACCACCTCCCCTCCCTGTTTTGATCATGTATGGTCTGGCAATACTACCTTTTCTTACCCGTTTGTGAGTAATTAATCCCAAAATATTGAGCATAAAATAAGTCTTTATGCTGATGATGTATTACTTTTCCTTCAGAACTCACAGACGTCTCTCAGTCACACGATCACACTCATAAATAAATTCTCAGCACTTTCTGACTACTCTATCAACTGGTCTAAGACCACAGTTCTGCCCATTAACTGTAGGGTCCATAATATACCTGCGATCACTTTACAGTCAGGAAATATTAGATATTTAGGCATAAACATTTCCTCCAGGCTCTCAGAGCTAACAAAGCTAAATTATGTGCAATTATTAAAGACAGTAGAGGACGATCTCTCGTTGGAAGTCCTTACCTATATCACTTATGGGGAGAGTTACATCCATTAAAATGATGATACTACCAAAAGTTAACTATTTGTTCTCAATGATCCCCATAAAACCATCTGCTACTTGGTTTAAGTCACTAGATTCATGCATCTCCAAATTTCTGTGGAAAAACAAACCACCACGTATTAGTTTAAAAACCCTACAGAAGACCAAGGACAGTGGTGGATTAGATTTACCTCATCTTCAGCACTATTCCTTAGACAATATGTTACAATATATATCAAAATGGTTTAAACCTTGTTGTTGTCACAGTTCCCAGAGACGTTTTAATCGTTGAGGATTCTATATTCACCCCCTCATTAGAGGCACGTAATGCAGATTGATGACACTGAATCTTCTTCTCTGTTCATTGCTGGCATCATTCCCAGCATCGTAAGTGTTCGTGGCATTGTTAGCCTCTTCTTCTGGATCTTGATATCGAGAATCCTTTTGTATTTCTGGTTTGTCAGTCCTCTGTCTTCGTTCACCGGAGTCTTTGTCTTTTTGTCCTTGAGTTTGGTGATTTTTTCTTCTTTTGATGCCTTGACACAATGTGACAGGTGATACCACGTGGGAGATCCTGTAACTTGGATTGCTGTCCCTGTGCTGCGAAATGGCTGTGCTGCTCAAATGGTCTCTCCTTCATCATGGTTACATGCTGCCATTCCGACATCTCGCCATTCCGACATGGGTCTCCAATTGTCGGAATGGCGACACTTAATTTTTTATCAAACGTCCCACCATTCCGACACTTTTTTCCTCCTATGGTCGGAATGGCGGTATGTTTTTTGTTTTTTTTAACATACCGCCATTCCGACAGTTCCTTTTAATAGCCTATTTTTTACCCAAAACATTTTGCACTAATGATATGATATGTTTGGCGCACAAGCTTTGCACATGCAGAGGCCACAGCCTCGCAAACAAACTTTAATAATCTATTATCAAAATCCCCTGAATTTCAAATATAAAAATACAGATATTAATGTAACTCTGGCGAGACTGAAACTGATTAAGCAGAAATACAGTGTCAGTGAGCTGTCACAGCAGCCAGCTGGAGCGGAGCTCTCCACAGAGCCCATGCGTCTTTTGCACGCTGTCATCATATGCAAAAGTAATAATTGCAATTACAGATATCACGGCTACTGCACAGGACACAGTTGCGAGCACTCTGCCTTGCCTTGCCAATAGGAGAAGATAGAAATGACAGCATAGAACGTATAAAACACAACAAAATGCAGTAAAAACGTTTATTCATGTTATTCACGTGATTTATGAGTACTCACTCCAATTTTGGGAAGCGCGGATGGGTTTTGCGCATTTGGCACAAACACACAGCACAAAGCAACGGTTGTAGCTTTATACAGCCTGTTGATATCTTAAGGACCTAACTGGTCACACCTGGGAGTAAATGTCATGTAGAGATTGTTTTTACATGACATTATAGCTGAACATATAGCTTTCATCCACAAACCAACGTGGGAGAGCCCGAAGACGCATGTGCCAGACGCACATAGGCATGCGTAAAACCAATTTTGACCACTTCATACTGTTTATTTGCTTTCTTTTAGTTAACTTTCGTTTCTTTTGGATTCTTGTGCGTGTTATGGAGCCGTTTTGGTCCATGTTTGTAAGCCTTTTTTTCCTGGATTAAATTTTCGGAAGTTGAAACAAGTGGCATTGGAGTGTGTGATTGAAAACCACCGCGGACTGCTTCTCCTCCTCCAGTTGCCGAGACTTTGTGTTTTTAATAACGCTTGTCTATAAACATGTTAAACATATAAATTGCATGAACAGAAAGAAGGGACTCACCTGTTGAGTAACACACATTTCCTTATACGGAAAGCCTTGTCGGAATGGTGGGACATTTGAACGTCAGAATAGCGGGATGTCGCAATGGTGGGATGTCGGAATGGTGGGACGTTTGCATGTCGGAATGGTGGTATGTCGGAATGGTGGTATGTCGGAATGGTGGGATGTCGGAATAGCGGGATGTCGGAATGGCGGGATTTCGGAATGGGTGTTGCCACCCCCTTCATCATATACACAGTTATTTATACATCACCTTCCACCATGAAGCGTTGTCCCTTTTTGTTTCTCTCTTTGTTCTTAAAATGCTGTTATGCATGTCTAAACCAATCCATTAAATTAGATCATTTTGGCAGTAAAGCGATCTACAATGTGCTTGGTCGCAAAGCTGCTCATCTGTGGTAAACAGCTCTTCAGAAAGGCATTCTTCAATTGATTTCACTAATTCTATGTAATAATTTTGTGATTTCCTACAAAACTACACTTCTTCTCCCATCTGTCTGAGTATTTAATATTGTCTGGGTCCCGTTAAAACATGTATTTTTCCCATCTAATTCCTTGTTTGCTTTAAAACAAGTATTCCCCATTTTCTATCCCTTCAGTAGCCAACCAGTTTGTATGGAGTACACTGGAGCAACTTGACTGATCAGTAAAACACTGCTTTTGTTGTCACCGCAAGGCTTCCCCCGTCGGTTGTTTCACTGAGACACTACTGAGTAACTATAACTCAACACAGTTTATACACATAACATTCATATACATACTAACAAACAAACAAACAATTATTTATCGCAATTTTCTCATCTCTGTTTGAACGTACACCCAGGTAAATATTCCTGTAGTCTTCTCATACCGACTATGGACCCATTCATTGTTTAACTTCACTGTTTTGCAAATCCTAATTGAATATTACACATTGACATTGAACTTTACTTGATAAGCAGGTCTTCATTGCATTCAGCAGCCTATATGTGAGCATCTATGTGTAAGCTGTTCTTCTTTGCATTTATCAGCAGCAAGCAATTCTTCATTGCACATGCATATGAAAATAGTAAAACAATTCCAATGCGTTAGCGAAACCTTCTATATCAGGAGTGTCCATCATGATGCTGGGAATAGAACCTCTTTCCCAGAATAGTTCAACCTTCATTACTCAACTGATCATAACTCCGCAATGAGCACATTTCAAAGTATCATTCCTCTACATGTATTCAAAAATCTATGTGTAAATGTTTAATATTTCTTATATTTGTTGATGTCATTCTGTGTGCATGTGGCCTAAACCCAATCTCTGTGTGGCAATTTTAATTTAAACAAGTTGAACTCTGCCTCTGATCATTTAAAAAAGGTGTGTACCAATATCAACCTTTCTCAGGTAATTACTGATCCTACAAAACCAAAGAGATCCTTCAAGGTTGTCCCTGATTGGCTCAATCTTAACAAATCAAAGGTAGAATATCCGCAGTATCTGAACTTGGTGTTAGTTATCACTGCTCAATAGCCTGTATCAGAATTGCAAAAATGAAAACATTAGGTCCACGCTTGGTATCCAGATCCTGAAACATCTCCATGAGCAGGCTTTTTTTTAACTGATCTGTTGAATAGTTATATGACACTGTTAAAATCTCAGATGAAGATCTAGCACTTGACCATTTTTGTAAATCTTCTAATTCCATAGTTGATAAACATGCCCCTTTTAAAAAGTATAGAACTTAGAACAGGTCTAGTCCCTGACTTTCGGCAGAACTGTCTTCTTTACTTTTTTTTTTTTTTCCCCTTGTCCTGTTCAGCATTATGTCAGAAGAATTGTAGTCTGAATACCTTTGATGCCAAACAGATTTGCTTTGCCAAGGGAAGTTTTATAAATGTAAAGCTCCCCTTGATGCCCATTTATTTATTTCTGTTTACAATATATGACATGAACTGAACTGAACCGGACCGGGGGACAAGGAAAGAAGAAGAGGAAAGAAGAGGAAACAGAACAAAAATAGAAACAAAAACCAGACAACCAGCTGCTACACCTGGCCTCTGAGGGGAATCCAGCCTTAGCGCCACCAGGAGCACCTGAAAGCAGACAAGCAGAGAAAAAACAAACACACAAACAAACAAAAACAAGCACAAGAAGCGGCAATCGCATACAACACAGCTGTGGATATAGATGACCTGAGACGACATGATAATACATCAACTGCTTAGTGACCATGCTACTGGACTAATGAATGTGTGTGTGTGTGTGTGAGAACATGCAACACCCATGGCACAGGACCTACATGATAACCGTGCTTAGTTATGAGTGTATAAGCGTACAGGGCCACAATCCACAGCCCCCCCTCCAAGCAATCAGAAGCAGGCAGAGAGGGCCACAAGACCCAGGCCACCAGCAGCCCCCACAGAGCACAGAACCCAGGCAGCCCACCGCAGGGGCAACCACGCATTCACCCAGAAGACTGCAGAGGAAGCCCCCGGAAAGAGCCCCCATAAGCATAGGGCAGAGGCACTCCGGGAACCAGGGGTAACAGCCCACCGACCCCGCCAGGCCCCAGCCGCCCAGACATGGGCCGTGCACTGGACCTGGGCCCCAGGAGCCCGAGCGCCCCCAAACCCCCCGGCAGAGGCCCCACCCAATACCCAGGAGGGCCAAGCGCCCCAGACAGCCACAAAGTGAGTCAGCGCCTGCCCCAGCGCCCCTGGCCAAGTGCCCTGGGAGTCAAGACGTGCCCACAGGTGGGTGAAGTCGCGAGCAGTGGGGAGAGGCAACGCTGATGCCCCATCGGGAGAAACACAGGCAGGCCAGGCGACAGCAAGTCCCAGATCCAGGCCCAATCATTACCACACACACTTTCACGTCCCATACATCCACACATCCACACATCCTACCTCCCTCGACTCTGCTGGGGTGTAGTGCAGCGGGCACACCAGGAGGCCAGCAACCCCCCAGCCACCACAGACCCCGAACCAGCAGAACAATTAATTAATCCTCCTGGCCCCTCCTGCCCCGAGCAGACACCAGGGGTGTGCGAAGAAGACCCCTCCCCTCACCCTTCTGGCTCTTCAATATTTTCTAATAGTGAGCAATTAAAATTGAGGGGCAGCCAAACTTGTAGAACTGGGAGCGCGGCACTCTGGGCAGCCTACATACCCAAAGAGCCCCGCCCACCAGATGCCACTCAGTGTAACCACCCCCCAAGACCTAATGTGTGTGTGTGAGTGTGTTTGATAAGTAGTAATGTCTAAGGTGTAATTAAAACAGGGGCAGGGAACTGCAGAGTGCAACCAAAGGGGACCACCTACGTGGCCCCATCCACTACACCCCACCGAACACACACGCCCCCAAAACCCTTCATGTGTGAGTGTGTGCTGTGTACAGGAGCCAGAAGGGAGAGGGGTATGGGGATATATACCGGGGGAGCTACTCTCCCCCAGAGAGGGCAGCCAGGGACTGGCTGCAATAGGCATCCCCGCTACCTGGGAGCCAACAATGGGCAGGAGGGCCTGATGTCCACCAGGCTCGAGGCTGCAGCGACCATATTCTGGGAGCTACTGTACCCCCAGAAGGTACCCATCCCGCCCCACCCTACTCAACCCAACCCCACCCAGGAGGACCTCTACAAAAAACAAACAAACAACATCAAAAAACAAACAAACAAACCACCCGGTCACACCAGTCGCAGCAGCCCGGGCCTGAGACCCACCATCACCCAGCAACCCACCACTATGTGATAAAACTAATCAGAGGGGACCAGAGAGAATGAAATTCAGCCAACTGATGTTTTGAGGAGGCAGACATTGTTTCCATGCTAATATAATCTAAAAGAAAATTTCTAAACTGGTTAATACACAGATTGTTCTTCGCTTTCCAGTTCATGAGAATAGTTTTCTTTGCGATACATAACACTGTGACAACCATGTGTGCTGAGTTAATTTCCATGTTGATGTTGTCTAAGTCACCCAGTATGCACAGTGTGGGGCATGCAGGGATGCTACACTTTAGCCATGTTGATAGGTCCTCACAGACTTCAAGCCAGAACTTCTGGACAGGCGCAGAAAAACCACAAAGCGTGTGCATAATCATCAGGTGTGTTATCTGTGCAATGTGAGCAGATGTTTGAGTGTGTTAGACCCATCCTGAACATCCTTTGTCCTGTATAGTGTGTTCTATGAAGGATTTTGTATTGTATGAGCTGTAAATTAGGATTTCAAGTCTTTATGAAGGTGTTCAAACATATTTGTGGTTAGAAGCTATGACCAGAACTGATGGATAAATCTGCCTCCCATTTTGAGGATGGAAGAGACATTGTGTCATCTATCTTAGACAATAATTTATATATTTTTGATAGTAGTTTTGGGGTACAGATGCTTAGAAATTCTGCTACCCTAGTCGGGGGTTGTAAGTCTGGTTGGTGGAGGATATATCCATCCATCCATCCATCATCTGCCGCTTATCCGGGGGTCGGGTCGCGGGGGCAGCAGCTTGAGCAGAGAAACCCAGACGTCTCTGTCCCCGGCCACTTCCTCCAGCTCTTCCGGGGGGACCCCGAGGCGTTCCCAGGCCAGCCGAGAGACATAGTCTCTCCAACGTGTCCTGGGTCTCCCCCGGGGTCTCCTCCCAGTGGGACATGCCCGGAACACCTCCCCAGGGAGGCGCCCAGGGGGCATCCTAACCAGATGCCCGAGCCACCTCATCTGACTCCTCTCAATGCGGAGGAGCAGCGGTTCTACTCCGAGCCCCTCCCAGATGACTGAGCTTCTCACCCTATCTCTAAGGGAGAGCCCAGACACCCTGCGGAGGAAACCCATTTCGGCCGCTTGTATTCGCGATCTTGTTCTTTCGGTCACTACCCACAACTCGTGACCATAGGTGAGGATGGGAACGTAGATTGACCAGTAAGTAGAGAGCTTTGCCTTCTGGCTCAGCTCCCTCTTCACAACGACGGGTCGGTGCAGAGCCTGCAACACTGCAGGCGCCGCACCGATCCGCCCGTCAATCTCCCGCTCCATTCGTCCGTCACTCGTGAACAAGACCCCGAGATACTTGAACTCCTCCTCTTGGGGAAGGATCTCATTCCCGACCCGGAGAGAGCATTCCACCCTTTTCCGGCTGAGAACCATAGTCTCGGATTTGGAGGTGCTGATTCTCATCCCAGCCGCTTCACACTCGGCTGCGAATCACTCCAGTGAGAGCTGAAGGTCACGGCCTGACGACGCTAACAGAACCACATCATCTGCAAAAAGCAGAGACCCGATTCTGAGGTCGCCAAATGGGACACCCTCAACGCCCTGGCTCCGCCTAGAAATTCTGTCCATAAAAGTTAGGAACAGAATCGGTGACAAAGGGCAGCCCTGACGGAGTCCAACTCTCACCGGAAACGTATCCGACTTACTGCCGGCAATGCGGACCAAACTCTGGCACCGGTCATACAGAGACCGAACGGCCCCTATCAAGGGGTCCGGCACTCCATATTCCCGGAGCACCCCCCACAGGACTCCACAAGGGACACGGTCGAACGCTTTCTCCAAGTCCACAAAACACATGTAGACTGGTTGGGCGAACTCCCATGCACCCTCCAGGATCCTGCCGAGGGTATAGAGGGGGACCACCACCCCAATCTGCCAGTCCAGAGGCACTGTCCCCGATGTCCACGCGATACTGCAGAGGCGTGTCAGCCAAGACAGCCCTACAACATCCAGAGCCTTGAGAAACTCAGGTCGGACCTCATCCACCCCCGGGGCCTTGCCACCGAGGAGCTTTTTAACCACCTCGGCAACCTCAGCCCCAGAAATGGGAGGCCCCGTCTCCGAGCTCTCCGACTCTGCCTCTTCCGAGCACGTGTTGGTAGGATTGAGGAGTTCCTCGAAGTACTCCCCCCACCGACTCACAACATCCCTAGTTGAGGTCAGCAAAGCCCCGTCCCCACTGTAAACAGTGTTGACTGTGAGCCGCTTCCCCCCCCCTGAGACGCCGGATGGTGGACCAGAATCTTTTCGAGGCCGTCCGGAAATCGTTCTCCATGGTCTCACCGAACTCCTCCCAGGCCCGAGTTTTTGCCTCAGCAACCGCCGAAGCCGCGGCCCGTCTGTACCTATCAGCTTCTTCCAGGGTCCCACTGGCCAAAAAGGCCCGATAGGACTCCTTCTTCAGCTTGACGGCTTCCCTCACCACTGGTGTCCACCAGCAGGTTCGAGGGTTGCCGCCACGACAGGCACCGACCACCTTACGGCCACAACTCCGACCAGCTGCCTCGGCAATGGAGTCACGGAACGTGACCCATTCGGACTCAATGTCCCCCACCTCAAATATGGTTGAAGCTCTGCCGGAGGTGGGAGTTAAAGCTCCTTCTGACGGGGGATTCTGACAAACGCTCCCAGCAGACCCTCACAATACGTTTGGGCCTACCAGGTCTGATCGGCATTCTCCCCCACCAGCGGAGCCAACTCACCACCAGGTGGTGATCAATTGACAGCTCCGCCCCTCTCTTCACCCGAGTGTCCAGGACATACGGCCGCAAGTCCGATGATACAACCACAAAGTCGATCATCGAACTGCGGCCAAGGGTGTCCTTGTGCCAAGTGCACATATGGACACCCTTATGCCTGAACATGGTGTTCGTTATGGACAGTCTATGACTGGCACAGAAGTCCAACAACATAACACCACTCTGATTCAGATCGGGGGGGCCGTTCCTCCCAATCACACCCCTCCAGGTCTCACTGTCATTGCCCTCGTGAGCATTGAAGTCCCCCAGCAGAATGAGGGAGTCTCCAGTAGGAGCATTCTCCAGTGCCTCCCCCAGAGACTCCAAAAAGGGTAGGTACTCTGAACTGCTGTTTGGCGCATAGGCACAAACAACAGTCAGGACTCGTCCCCCCACCCAAAGGCGGAGGGAGGCTACCCTCTCGTTCACTGGGGTAAACCCCAATGTACTGGCACACAGCCGGGGGGCAATAAGTATGCCCACACCTGCTCTGCGCCTCTCACCACGGGCAACTCCAGAGTGGAAGAGAGTCCAACCCCTCTCAAGAGTACTGGTTCCAGATCCCAAGCCGTGCGTCGAGGTGAGTCCGACTATATCTAACGGTCTGATGAAGTTTCAACAATAAACAACAAACTTTGTATTATGAGAAAGAACCAGACTCATTCTTCAGGAATCCGAAAATAAGCTCTATTTTACGAGTTATGCACGAATTCGGATTCTCCTATAAAACGAATTCCTTAACTCAAACCAAGTTAAGACTGCTTTGTCCTTCATATTTATTCATGTCTAATCAAGTTTCAATGATAAACAACGTTGTACTTTGTAGAATGAGAAAGAACTTCTTCAGCAATAAGTATCTCTCGACAAATGACGAAATACAGATTTTGCTATAAAATTAATTGCTATCAGCCTGACTTAAAACTGTTTGTCTTCCTTATTTATCCACTTCAAATCAAGTTTCAACAATTAAAAAAATTTTGTAGTTTGAGAAGCTCTCTCCGGGTCGGGAATGAGATCCTTCCCCAAGAGGAGGAGTTCAAGTATCTCGGGGTCTTGTTCACGAGTGACGGACGAATGGAGCGGGAGATTGACGGGCGGATCGGTGCGGCGCCTGCAGTGTTGCAGGCTCTGCACCGACCCGTCGTTGTGAAGAGGGAGCTGAGCCAGAAGGCGAAGCTCTCTACTTACTGGTCAATCTACGTTCCCATCCTCACCTATGGTCACGAGTTGTGGGTAGTGACCGAAAGAACAAGATCGCGAATACAAGCGGCCAAAATGGGTTTCCTCCGCAGGGTGTCTGTGCTCTCCCTTAGAGATAGGGTGAGAAGCTCAGTCATCCGGGAGGGGCTCGGAGTAGAACCGCTGCTCCTCCGCATTGAGAGGAGTCAGATGAGGTGGCTCGGGCATCTGGTTAGGATGCCCCCTGGGCGCCTCCCTGGGGAGGTGTTCCGGGCACGTCCCACTGGGAGGAGACCCCGGGGGAGACCCAGGACACGTTGGAGAGACTATGTCTCTCGGCTGGCCTGGGAACGCCTCGGGGTCCCCCCGGAAGAGCTGGAGGAAGTGGCCGGGGACAGAGACGTCTGGGTTTCTCTGCTCAAGCTGCTGCCCCCGCGACCCGACCCCCGGATAAGCGGCAGATGATGGATGGATGGATGGATATATCCTCCACCAACCAGACTTACAACCCCCGACTAGGGTAGCAGAATTTCTAAGCAGCTGTACCCCAAAACTACTATCAAAAATATATAAATTATTGTCTAAGATAGATGACACAATGTCTCTTCCATCCTCAAAATGGGAGGCAGATTTATCCATCAGTTCTGGTCATAGCTTCTAACCACAAATATGTTTGAACACCTTCATAAAGACTCGAAATCCTAATTTACAGCTCATACAATACAAAATCCTTCATAGAACACACTATACAGGACAAAGGATGTTCAGGATGGGTCTAACACACTCAAACATCTGCTCACATTGCACAGATAACACACCTGATGATTATGCACACACTTTGTGGTTTTCTGCGCCTGTCCAGAAGTTCTGGCTTGAAGTCTGTGAGGACCTATCAACATGGCTAAAGTGTAGCATCCCTACATGCCCCACACTGTGCATACTGGGTGACTTAGACAACATCAACATGGAAATTAACTCAGCACACATGGTTGTCACAGTGTTATGTATCGCAAAGAAAACTATTCTCATGAACTGGAAAGCGAAAAACAATCTGTGTATTAACCAGTTTAGAAATTTTCTTTTAGATTATATTAGCATGGAAACAATGTCTGCCTCCTCAAAACATCAATTGGCTGAATTTCATTCTCTCTGGTCCCCTCTGATTAGTTTTATCACATAGTGGTGGTGGTGGGTTGCTGGGTGATGGTGGGTCTCAGGCCCGGGCTACCGCGACTGGTGTGACCGGGTGGTTTGTTTGTTTGTTTTCTGTAGAGGTCTTCCTGGGTGGGGTTGGGTTGAGTGGGGTGGGGCGGGATGGGTACCTTCTGGGGGTACAGTAGCTCCCGGAATATGGTCGCTGCAGGCCCCGAGCCTGGTGGACATCAGGCCCTCCTGCCCATTGTTGGCTCCCAGGTAGCGGGGATGCCTATTGCAGCCAGTCCCTGGCTGCCCTCTCTGGGGGAGAGTAGCTCCCCCGGTATATATCACCATACCCCTCTCCCTTCTGGCTCCTGTACACAGCACACACTCACACATGAAGGGTTTTGGGGGCGTGTGTGTTCGGTGGGGTGTAGTGGATGGGGCCACGTAGGTGGTCCCCTTTGGTTGCACTCTGCAGATCCCTGCCCCTGTTTTAATTACACCTTAGACATTAGTACTTATCAAACACACTCACACACACACATTAGGTCTTGGGGGGTGGCTACACTGAGTGGCATCTGGTGGGCGGGGCTCTTTGGGTATGTAGGCTGCCCAGAGTGCCGCGCTCCCAGTTCTACAAGTTTGGCTGCCCCTCAATTTTAATTGCTCACTATTAGAAAATATTGAAGAGCCAGAAGGGTGAGGGGAGGGGTCTTCTTCGCACACCCCTGCTTCCTGGTGTCTGCTCGGGGCAGGAGGGGCCAGGAGGATTAATTAATTGTTCTGCTGGTTCGGGGTCTGTGGTGGCTGGGGGGTTGCTGGCCTCCTGGTGTGCCCGCTGCAATACACCCCAGCAGAGTCGAGGGAGGTAGGATGTGTGGATGTGTGGATGTATGGGACGTGAAAGTGTGTGTGGTAATGATTGGGCCTGGATCTGGGACTTGCTGTCGCCTGGCCTGCCTGTGTTTCTCCCGATGGGGCATCAGCGTTGCCTCTCCCCACTGCTCGCGACTTCACCCACCTGTGGGCACGTCTTGACTCCCAGGGCACTTGGCCAGGGGCGCTGGGGCAGGCGCTGACCCACTTTGTGGCTGTCTGGGGCGCTTGGCCCTCCTGGGTATTGGGTGGGGCCTCTGCCGGGGGGTTTGGGGGCGCTCGGGCTCCTGGGGCCCAGGTCCAGTGCACGGCCCATGTCTGGGCGGCTGGGGCCTGGCGGGGTCGGTGGGCTGTTGCCCCTGGTTCCCGGAGTGCCTCTGCCCTATGCTTATGGGGGCTCTTTCCGGGGGCTTCCTCTGCAGTCTTCTGGGTGGATGCGTGGTTGCCCCTGCGGTGGGCTGCCTGGGTTCTGTGCTCTGTGGGGGCTGCTGGTGGCCTGGGTCTTGTGGCCCTCTCTGCCTGCTTCTGATTGCTTGGGGGGGGGGCTGTGGATTGTGGCCCTGTACGCTTATACACTCATAACTAAGCACGGTTATCATGTAGGTCCTGTGCCATGGGTGTTGCATGTTCTCACACACACACACACACATTCATTAGTCCAGTAGCATGGTCACTAAGCAGTTGATGTATTATCATGTCGTCTCAGGTCATCTATATCCACAGCTGTGTTGTATGCGATTGCCGCTTCTTGTGCTTGTTTTTGTTTGTTTGTGTGTTTGTTTTTTCTCTGCTTGTCTGCTTTCAGGTGCTCCTGGTGGCGCTAAGGCTGGATTCCCCTCATAGGCCATGGATTGTTGTCTGTTTTGTTTTTTACAGGTGTAGCAGCTGGTTGTCTGGTTTTTGTTTCTATTTTTGTTCTGTTTCCTCTTCTTTCCTCTTCTTCTTTCCTTGTCCCCCGGTCCGGTTCAGTTCAGTTCATGTCATATATTGTAAACAGAAATAAATAAATGGGCATCAAGGGGAGCTTTACATTTATAAAACTTCCCTTGGCAAAACAAATCTGTTTGGCATCAAAGGTATTCAGACTACAATTCTTCTGACATAATGCTGAACAGGACAAGGGGAAAAAAAAGTAAAGAAGACAGTTCTGCCGAAAGCCAGGGATAGACCTGTTCTAAGTTCTATACTTTTTAAAAGGGGCGTGTTTATCAACTATGGAATTAGAAGATTTACAAAAATGGTCAAGTGCTAGATCTTCATCTGGGATTTTAACAGTGTCATATAACTATTCAACAGATCAGTTAAAAAAAAGCCTGCTCATGGAGATGTTTCAGGATCTGGATACCAAGCGTGGACCTAATGTTTTCATTTTTGCAATTCTGATACAGGCTATTGAGCAGTGATAACTAACACCAAGTTCAGATACTGCGGATTTTCTACCTTTGATTTGTTAAGATTGAGCCAATCAGGGACAACCTTGAAGGATCTCTTTGGTTTTGTAGGATCTGTAATTACCTGAGAAAGGTTGATATTGGTACACACCTTTTTTAAATGATCAGAGGCAGAGTTCAACTTGTTTAAATTAAAATTGCCACACAGAGATTGGGTTTAGGCCACATGCACACAGAATGATATCAACAAATATAAGAAATATTAAACATTTACACATAGATTTTTGAATATATGTAGAGGAATGATACTTTGAAATGTGCTCATTGCGGAGTTATGATCAGTTGAGTAATGAAGGTTGAACTATTCTGGGAAAGAGGTTCTATTCCCAGCATCATGATGGACACTCCTGATATAGAAGGTTTCGCTAACGCATTGGAATTGTTTTACTATTTTCATATGCATGTGCAATGAAGAAAGCAAACAAGGAATTAGATGGGAAAAATACATGTTTTAACGGGACCCAGACAATATTAAATACTCAGACAGATGGGAGAAGAAGTGTAGTTTTGTAGGAAATCACAAAATTATTACATAGAATTAGTGAAATCAATTGAAGAATGCCTTTCTGAAGAGCTGTTTACCACAGATGAGCAGCTTTGCGACCAAGCACATTGTAGATCGCTTTACTGCCAAAATGATCTAATTTAATGGATTGGTTTAGACATGCATTACAGCATTTTAAGAACAAAGAGAGAAACAAAAAGGGACAACGCTTCATGGTGGAAGGTGATGTATAAATAACTGTGTATATGATGAAGGGGGTGGCAACACCCATTCCGAAATCCCGCCATTCCCACATCCCGCTATTCCGACATCCCACCATTCCGACATACCACCATTCCGACATACCACCATTCCGACATGCAAACGTCCCACCATTCCGACATCCCACCATTGCGACATCCCGCTATTCTGACGTTCAAATGTCCCACCATTCCGACAAGGCTTTCCGTATAAGGAAATGTGTGTTACTCAACAGGTGAGTCCCTTCTTTCTGTTCATGCAATTTATATGTTTAACATGTTTATAGACAAGCGTTATTAAAAACACAAAGTCTCAGCAACTGGAGGAGGAGAAGCAGTCCGCGGTGGTTTTCAATCACACACTCCAATGCCACTTGTTTCAACTTCCGAAAATTTAATCCAGGAAAAAAAGGCTTACAAACATGGACCAAAACGGCTCCATAACACGCACAAGAATCCAAAAGAAACGAAAGTTAACTAAAAGAAAGCAAATAAACAGTATGAAGTGGTCAAAATTGGTTTTACGCATGCCTATGTGCGTCTGGCACATGCGTCTTCGGGCTCTCCCACGTTGGTTTGTGGATGAAAGCTATATGTTCAGCTGTAATGTCATGTAAAATCAATCTCTACATGACATTTAGTCCCAGGTGTGACCAGTTAGGTCCTTAAGATATCAACAGGCTGTATAAAGCTACAACCGTTGCGGCTGTGTGTTTGTGCCAAATGCGCAAAACCCATCCGCGCTTCCCAAAATTGGAGTGAGTACTCATAAATCACGTGAATATCATGAATAAACGTTTTTACTGCATTTTGTTGTGTTTTATACGTTCTATGCTGTCATTTCACTCTTCTCCTATTGGCAAGGCAAGGCAAAGTGCTCGCAACTGTGTCCTGTGCAGTAGCCGTGATATCTGTAATTGCAATTATTACTTTTGCATATGATGACAGCGTGCAAAAGACGCATGGGCTCTGTGGAGAGCTCCGCTCCAGCTGGCTGCTGTGACAGCTCACTGACACTGTATTTCTGCTTAATCAGTTTCAGTCTCGCCAGAGTTACATTAATATCTGTATTTTTATATTTGAAATTCAGGGGATTTTGATAATAGATTATTAAAGTTTGTTTGCGAGGCTGTGGCCTCTGCATGTGCAAAGCTTGTGCGCCAAACTTTAGTGCGTATTTGCGCCGGCATATCATTAGTGCAAAATGTTTTGGGTAAAAAATAGGCTATTAAAAGGAACTGTCGGAATGGCGGTATGTTAAAAAAAACAAAAAACATACCGCCATTCCGACCATAGGAGGAAAAAAGTGTCGGAAAAGTGTGGGACGTTTGATAAAAAATTAAGTGTCGCCATTCCGACAATTGGAGACCCATGTCGGAATGGCGAGATGTCGGAATGGCAGCATGTAACCATGATGAAGGAGAGACCATTTGAGCAGCACAGCCATTTCGCAGCACAGGGACAGCAATCCAAGTTACAGGATCTCCCACGTGGTATCACCTGTCACATTGTGTCAAGGCATCAAAAGAAGAAAAAATCACCAAACTCAAGGACAAAAAGACAAAGACTCCGGTGAACGAAGACAGAGGACTGACAAACCAGAAATACAAAAGGATTCTCGATATCAAGATCCAGAAGAAGAGGCTAACAATGCCACGAACACTTACGATGCTGGGAATGATGCCAGCAATGAACAGAGAAGAAGATTCAGTGTCATCAATCTGCATTACGTGCCTCTAACGAGGGGGTGAATATAGAATCCTCAACGATTACAATGTCTCTGGGAACTGTGACAACAACAAGGTTTAAACCATTTTGATATATATTGTAACCTATTGTCTAAGGAATAGTGCTGAAAATGAGGTAAATCTAATCCACCACTGTCCTTGGTCTTCTGTAGGGTTTTTAAACTAATACGTGGTGGTTTGTTTTTCCACAGAAATTTGGAGATGCATGAATCTAGTGACTTAAACCAAGTAGCAGATGGTTTTATGGGGATCATTGAGAACAAATAGTTAACTTTTGGTAGTATCATCATTTTAATGGATGTAACTCTCCCCATGAGTGATATAGGTAAGGACTTCCAACGAGAGATCGTCCTCTACTGTCTTTAATAATTGCACATAATTTAGCTTTGTTAGCTCTGAGAGCCTGGAGGAAATGTTTATGCCTAAATATCTACTATTTCCTGACTGTAAAGTGATCGCAGGTATATTATGGACCCTACAGTTAATGGGCAGAACTGTGGTCTTAGACCAGTTGATAGAGTAGTCAGAAAGTGCTGAGAATTTATTTATGAGTGTGATCGTGTGACTGAGAGACGTCTGTGAGTTCTGAAGGAAAAGTAATACATCATCAGCATAAAGACTTATTTTATGCTCAATATTTTGGGATTAATTACTCACAAACGGGTAAGAAAAGGTAGTATTGCCAGACCATACATGATCAAAACAGGGAGCGGAGGTGGTTCAGCTGCAAGGTGTGAATGTCTGACTATAGTTTGTAAAAAGCGGGTAAGATAAGGTGCGAATGCCCGACAATGTATGATCAAAAGAGGGAGCGGAGAGTTTTGGCTACAAGAAGGTTTGAATATCCGACCAAAGTTTGTAAAAAGCGGGTAAGAAAAGGTTACCATACATCATCAAAAGCAGGAGTGGATGTGTTTGGCTACAAGAAGATTTGAATGTCCATCAATAATTGCTTTAAAACATGAAAGAAAATTTTCGAATATCAAACCGCACATGATCATAAGCGGGAGAGGAGTTGTTCAGCTGCAAGAAGGTGTGAATGTCCACCCATAATTACTGAAAAATGGGTAAGAAAAGGTGAAAATGCCCAACCATACATCATCAAAAGCAGGAGTGGATGTGTTCGGCTACAAGAAAGTTTGAATGTCCGACCATAGTTTGTAAAAAGCGGGTAAGAAAAGGTTCGAATGCCCGAACATAGACCATCAAAAGAGGGAGCGGAGGTGTTCCGCTGTAAGAAGGTGTAAATGTCAAACCATAGTTGGTAAAAAACGGGTAAGAAAAGGTTAAAATACCCGACTGTACACAATCAATAGGGGGAGCGGAGTTGTTTGGCTACAAGAAGGTGTGAAAGTCCGACCACGGTTTGTAAAAAGCGGGTAAGAAAAGGTTCGAATGCCCGAATATATACCATCAAAAGTGGAAGTGGATGTGTTCGGCTGCAAGAAGGTGTGAACGTCCGACCAAAGTTTGTAAAAAGCAGTTAAGAAAAGGTTCGAATATCCAACCAAACATAATCAAAAGCGGGAGCAGAGCTGTTCGACTGCAAGTAGGTGTGAATGTCAGATCATAATTTGCAAAAAGCTGATGAGAAAGGGTGAGAATGCCCGGCTATACACCATCAAATGCGGGAGCGGAAGTGTTCGGCTGTGAGTAGGTGTGAATGTCCAACCATAATTGCTGAAAAATGTGTTAGAAGAGACTAGAATGCCGGACAAGACATCATCAAATGCGGGAGCGGAGTTGTTCGGCTGTGAGTAGGTGTGAATCTCCGAGCATAGTTTGTAAAAAGGGGGTAAGAATAGGTTCGAATGCCCGAACATACACTATCAAAACAGGGAGCTGAGGTGGCTCAGCTGCAAGGTGTGAATGTCTGACTATAGTTTGTAAGTAAGGTGCGAATGCCCAACAATGTATAATCAAAAGAGGGAGCGGAGGTTTTCGGCTACAAGAAGGTTTGAATGTCCGACCATAGTTTGTAAAAAGCGGGTAAGAAAAGGTTCAAGCGCCTGACTATACACCATCAAAAGCGGGAGCAGAGGTGTTCCGCTGTAAGACGGTGTGAATGTCCGACCATAGTTGGTAAAAAGCGGGTAAGAAAAGGTTAAAATACCCGACTGTACACAATCAATAGCGGGAGAGGAGGTGTTCAGCTGCAAGAAGGTGTGAATGTCCACCCATAATTACTGAAAAATGGGTAAGAAAAGGTGCGAATGCCCAACCATACATTATCAAAAGCAGGTGTGAATGTCAGATCATAATTTGCAAAAAGCTGATGAGAAAGGGTGAGAATGCCCGACTATACACCATCAAATGCGGGAGCGGAGTTGTTCGGCTGTGAGTAAGTGTGAATCTCCGACCATAATTGCTAAAAAATGTGTTAGAAAAGGTAAGAATGCCGGTCCATACATCATCAAAAGCGGGAGAGGTGGTGTTTGGCTGCAAGTAGGTGTGAATGTCCAGCCATAATTACTAACAAACGGGTAAGAAAAGGTAGTATTGCCAGACCATACATGATCAAAATAGGGAGCGGAGGTGGTTCAGCTGCAAGAAGGTGTGAATGTCCGACTAAAGTTCAAATATATTAACAAAAGTGGGAGGAGAGGTCTTCGGATGAGAGTGGTTGAGAATTTCCAACCATAATCTATAAAATGCGGTGAAAAAAAAGGTGTGATAGAACACTAAAAGGTGGAGCGGAAGTGTTCGGCTGCAAGAAGGTGTGAATGTCCGACTATATTTGGTGAAAAGCAGGTGAAGCAAGGTCTGAATGCCCAACCTTACATCATCAAAAGCGAGATCAGAGGTGTTTGGCTGCATGAAGGCCATAGTTTGCCAAAAGCGGGTAAGCTGCGAATGACCGACTAAATATCAACAAAAGGTCTTCGGATGCCAGTGGGTGTGAATATCCCACCATACAGGTATGGTGGAGAGGAAGCTGTGAACAGCTGACCATAGTTGGCAAAAAGCGGGTGAGAAAAGGTGCGAATGTCCAACCATACATGATCAAAACAGGGAGCGGAGGTGTTTGGCTGTGACAAGGTGTGAATGTCAACCCAAAATTAATGAAAAGCGGGCAACAAGTAGGTTTGAATGCCCAACCATACATCATCAAAAGCAGGAGTGGATGTGTTCGGCTACAAGGTTTGAATGTCCGAGCATAGTTTGTAAAAAGCGGGTAAGAAAAGGTTCGAATGCCCAAACATACACCATCAAAAGAGGGAGCGGAGGTGTTCCGCTGTAAGAAGGTGTGAATGTCCGACCATAGTTGGTAAAAAAACGGGTAAGAAAAGGTTAAAATACCCGACTGTACACAATCAATAGCGGGAGCGGATGTGTTTGGCTACAAGAATGTGTGACAGTCCGACCATGGTTTGTAAAAAACGGGTAAGAAAAGGTGCGAATGCCCGACAATGTATGATCAAAAGAGGGAGCGGAGGTTTTCGGCTACAAGAAGGTTTGAATGTCCGACCATAGTTTGTAAAAAGCGGGTAAGAAAAGGTTCAAATGCCTGACTATACACCATCAAAAGCGGGAGCGGAGGTGTTCCGCTGTAAGACGGTGTGAATGTCCGACCATAGTTGGTAAAAAGCGGGTAAGAAAAGGTTAAAATACCTGACTGTACACAATCAATAGCGGGAGCGGAGTTGTTCGGCTACAAGAAGGTGTGAAAGTTCAACCATGGTTTGTAAAAAGCTGCTAAGAAAAGGTTCGAATGCCCGAATATATACCATCAAAAGCGGAAGCGGAGGTGTTCGGCTGCAAGAAGGTGTGAACGTCCGACCAAAGTTTGCAAAAAGCAGTTAAGAAAAGGTTCGAATGCCCGAATATATACCATCAAAAGCGGGAGCAGAGCTGTTCGACTGCAAGTAGGTGTGAATGTCCAGCCATAATTACTCACAAACGGGTAAGAAAATGTAGTATTGCCAGACCATACATGATCAAAACAGGGAGCTGAGGTGGTTCAGCTGCAAGGTGTGAATGTCTGACTATAGTTTGTAAAAAGACAAGGTGCGAATGCCCGACAATGTATGATCAAAATAGGGAGTGGAGGTCTTCGGCTGCAAGGTCTGAATGTCCAACCATAATTTCTAAAAACCGGGTAAGAAAAGGCTCGAAAGCCCAACTATACACAATCAAAAGCGGGAGCGGGAGGTTTTCAGCTGCAAATCCTTCACTCAAACCAAGTGAAAACTGCTTTGTCCTTCATATTTATCAATGTCTAGATCGACTTCAACAAAGAACAACATTGTACTTTGCAGTAAAGAAAGAGCAAATCAAAAGTTTTAGGAATCCGAGAATAAGCTTATTTTCATGAGTTCTGCACGATTATTGATTTTACTATAAATGAATGCCTTCACTCAAACTATGTTAAAACTGCTTTGTCCTTCATATTTATCAATGTCTAGATTGACTTCAACAAAGAACAACACTGGATTTTGCAGTAGAAGAAAGAGCAACACTGAAGGATCAGTAATCCGAGAATAAGCTTATTTTCATACGGTCTGCATGATTTGGGATTTTATGTATAAAATGAATTCCTTCACTCAAACCAAGTTAAAACTGCTTTGTCCTTCATATTTATCAATGTCTAGATCGACTTCAACAAAGAACAACATTGTATTTTGCAGTAGAAGAAAAAGCAACACTGAAGGATCAGGAATCCGAGAATAAGCTTCTTTTCATACGTTTTGAATGATTTGGGATTTTATGTATAAAATGAATTCCTTCACTCAAACCAAGTGAAAACTGCTTTGTCCTTCATATTTATCAATGTCTAGATTTACTTCAACAAAGAACAACATTGTATTTTGCAGTAGTAGAAAGAGCAACACTGAAGGATCAGGAATCCGAGAATAAGCTTATTTTCATACGTTCTGCATGATTTGGGATTTTATATATAAAATGAATTCCTTTACTCAAACTATGTTAAAACTGCTTTGTCCTTCATATTTATCAATGTCTAGATTGACTTCAACAAAGAACAACATTGTATTTTGCAGTAGAAGAAATAGCAACACTGAAGGATCAGGAATCCGAGAACAAGCTTATTTTCATACGTTCTGCTTGATTTGGGATTTTGCTATAAAATTAATTCCTTCACTCAAACAAAGTGGAAACTGCTTTGTCCTTCATATTTATCAATGTCTATATAAATTTCAACAAAGAACAATTATATTCATTATAGGAAAGAGCAACACTGGAGGATCAGGAATCCGAGAAAAAGCTTACTTTCATGAGTCCTGCACGATTTCGGATTTTCCTATAAAATGAATTGCTTTGCTCAAACCAAGTTAAAATTGCTTTGTCCTTCATAGTTATCCATGTCTAAAATGTATCAAGCATAAAGTTCCTCATATTACCCTGAATGAGAAAGAAGCATCCCTTTGGTTGAGCAATACGTTCCTTTTGCGGAGTTATGCATGATTTCGGATTTTGCTATAAAATTCATTCCTTCACACCTTTTTTTTTCACCACATTTTATAGATTATGGTTGGAAATTCTCAACCACTCTAATCCGAAGACCTCTCCTCCCGCTTTTGTGAATATATTTGAACTTTAGTTGGACATTCACCCCTTTTTGCAGCTAAACCACCTCCGCTCCCTGTTTTGATCATGTATGGTCAAGCAATACTACATTTTCTTACCCGTTTGTGAGTAATTATGGCTGGATATTCACACCTACTTGCAGCTGAACACAATCTCTCTCGCTTTTAATTATGTTTGGATATTCGAACCTTTTCTTTACTGCTTTTTGCCAACTTTGGTCAGACGTTCACACCTTCTTGCAGCCGAACACCTCCGCTTCCGCTTTTGATGGTATATATTCGGGCATTCGAACCTTTTCTTACCAGCTTTTTACAAACGATGGTTGGACTTTCACACCTTCTTGTAGCTGAACAACTCCGCTCCCGCTATTGATTGTGTACAGTCGGGTATTTTAACCTTTTCTTACCCGCTTTTTACCAACTATGGTCGGACATTCACACCGTCTTACAGCGGAACATCTCCGCTCCCGCTTTTGATGGTGTATAGTCAGGCATTTGAACCTTTTCTTACCCGCTTTTTACAAACTATGGTCGGACATTCAAACCTTCGTGTAGCCGAAAACCTCTGCTCCCTCTTTTGATTATACATTGTCGGGTATTCGCACCTTATCTTACCCGCTTTTTACAAACTATAGTCAGACATTCACACCTTGCAAATAAACCACCTCCGCTCCCTGTTTTGATCATGTATGGTCTGGCAATACTACATTTTCTTACCCGTTTGTGAGTAATTATGGCTGGATATTCACACCTACTTGCAGCTGAACACAATCTCTCTCGCTTTTAATTATGTTTGGATATTCGAACCTTTTCTTTACTGCTTTTTGCCAACTTTGGTCGGACGTTCACACCTTCTTGCAGCCGAACACCTCCGCTTCCGCTTTTGATGGTATATATTCGGGCATTCGAACCTTTTCTTACCAGCTTTTTACAAACGATGGTTGGACTTTCACACCTTCTTGTAGCCGAACAACTCCGCTCCCGCTATTGATTGGGTACAGTCGGGTATTTTAACCTTTTCTTACCCGCTTTTTACCAACTATGGTCGGACATTCACACCGTCTTACAGCGGAACATCTCCGCTCCCGCTTTTGATGGTGTATAGTCAGGCATTTGAACCTTTTCTTACCCGCTTTTTACAAACTATGGTCGGACATTCAAACCTTCGTGTAGCCGAAAACCTCTGCTCCCTCTTTTGATTATACATTGTCGGGCATTCGCACCTTATCTTACCCGCTTTTTACAAATTATAGTCAGACATTCACACCTTGCAGCTGAACCACCTCAGCTCCCTGTTTTGATCATGTATGGTCTGGCAATACTACCTTTTCTTACCCCTTTGTGAGTAATTATGGCTGGACATTCACACCTACTTGCAGTCGAACAGCTCTGCTCCCGCTTTTGATTATGTTTGGTTGGATATTCGAACCTTTTCTTAACTGCTTTTTACAAACTTTGGTCGGACGTTCACACCTTCTTGCAGCCAAACACCTCCGCTTCCGCTTTTGATGGTATATATTCGGGCATTCGAACCTTTTCTTACCAGCTTTTTACAAACCATGGTTGGACTTTCACATCTTCTTGTAGCCGAACACATCCGCTCCCCCTATTGATTGTGTACAGTCGGGTATTTTAACCGTTTCTTACCCACTTTTTACCAACTATGGTCGGACATTCACACCTTCTTACAGCGGAACACCTCCGCTCCCTCTTTTGATGGTGTATGTTTGGGCATTCGAACCTTTTCTTACCCGCTTTTTACAAACTATGCTCGGACATTGAAACCTTCTTGTAGCCGAACACATCCACTCCTTCTTTTGATGATGTATGCTTGGGCATTCAAACCTACTTTTTGCCCGCTTTTCATTAATTTTGGGTGGACATTCACACCTTGTCACAGCCAAACACCTCCGCTCCCTGTTTTGATCATGTATGGTTGGACATTCGCACCTTGTCTCACCCGCTTTTTGCAAACTATGGTCGGCTGTTCACAGCTTCCTCTCCACCATACTTGTATGGTGGGATGTTCACACCCAGTTGCATCCGAAGACCTCCGCCCCCACTTTTGTTGATATTTAGTTGGTCATTCGCAGCTTACCCGCTTTTGGCAAACTATGGCCTTCTTGCAGCCAAACACCTCTGATCTCGCTTTTGATAATGTAAGGTTGGGCATTCAGACCTTGCTTCACCTGCTTTTCACCAAATATAGTCGGACATTCACACCTTCTTGCAGCCGAACACTTCCGCTCCACCTTTTAGTGTTCTATCACACCTTTTTTTCACCGAATTTTATAGATTATGGTTGGAAATTCTCAACCACTCTCATCCGAAGACCTCTCCTCCCGCTTTTCTTAATATATTTGAACTTTAGTGAGACATTCACACCTTCTTGCAGCTGAACCACCTCCGCTCCCTGTTTTGATCATGTATGGTCTGGCAATACTACCTTTTCTTACCCGTTTGTGAGTAATTATGGCTGGACATTCACACCTACTTGCAGCCGAACACCACCTCTCTCGCTTTTGATGATGTATGGAGCGGCATTCTTACCTTTTCTAACACATTTTTCAGAAATTACGGTCGGAGATTCACACCTACTCACAGCCGAACAACTCCGCTCCCGCATTTGATGGTGTGCAGTCGGACATTCTCACCCTTTCTCATCAGCTTTTTGCAAATTATGATCTGACATTCACACCTACTTGCAGTCGAAAAGCTATGCTCCCGCTTTTGATTATGTTTGGTTGGATATTCAAACCTTTTCTTAACTGCTTTTTACAAACTTTGGTTGGACGTTCACACCTTCTTGTAGCCGAACACATCCACTCCTGCTTTTGATGATGTATGGTTGGGCATTCGCACCTTTTTTTTACCCATTTGTCAGGAATAATGGGTGGACATTCACACCTTCTTGCAGCTGAACACCTCCTCTCCCACTTATGATCATGTGCGGTTTGATTTTCGAAAATTTTCTTTCATGTTTTCTAGCAATTATTGATGGACATTTAGACCTTCTTGCAGCTGAACACCTCCGCTCCTGCTTTTGATCATGCCTTGTCAGGCATTCGCACCATGTCTTACCCGCTTTTTACAAACTTTAGTCGAACATTTACACCTTTTTGCAGCCGAACACCACCTCTCTCGCTTTTGATGATGTATGGTCCGGCATTCTTTCCTTTTCTAACACATTTTTCAGCAATTATGGTCGGACATTCACACCTACTCAGAGCCGAACACCTCCGCTCCCGCATTTGATGGTGTATAGTCGGGCATTCTCACCCTTTCTCATCAGCTTTTTGCAAATTATGATCTGACATTCACACCTGCTTTTGATAATGTATGGTTGGGCATTCGCACCTTTTTTTTACCCATTTTTCAGGAATTATGGGTGGACATTCACACCTTCTTGCAGCTGAACACCTCCTCTCCTTCTTATGATCATGTGCGGATGATATTCGAAAATTTTCTTTCATGTTTTAAAGCAATTATTGATGGACATTCAGACCTTCTTGCAGCTGAACCACTCTGCTCCCGCTTTTGATGGTGTATAGTCGGGCTTTCGAGCCTTTCCTTCCCGGTTTTTACAAATTATGGTTGGACATTCAGACCTTCTTGCAGCCGAACACCTCCGCTCCCTCTTTTGATCATACATTGTCGGGCATTAGCACCTTTTCTTACCCGCTTTTTACAAACCATAGTCGGACTTTCACATCTTTTAGTAGCCGAACAACTCCGCTCCCGCTATTGATTGTGTACAGTCGGGTATTTTAACCTTTTCTTACCCGCTTTTTACCAACTATGGTCGGACATTCACACCTTCTTACAGCGGAACACCTCCGCTCCCTCTTTTGATGGTGTATGTTCGGGCAGTCAAACCTTTTCTTACCTGCTTTTTACAAACTATGGTCAGACATTCAACCCTTCTTGGAGACGAACACATCCACTCCTGCTTTTGATTATGTATAGTTGGGCATTCGCACCTTTTCTTACCCATTTTTCAGTAATTATGGGTGTACATTCACACCTTCTTGCAGCCAAACACCTCCGCTCCCTCTTTTGATCATACATTTTCGGGCATTCGCACCTTTTCTTACCCGCTTTTTACAAACCATGGTCGGACTTTCACACCTTTTAGTAGCCGAACAACTCCGCACCCGCTACTGATTGTGTACAGTCGGGTATTTTAACCTTTTCTTACCCGTTTTTTACCAACTATGGTCGGACATTCACACCTTCTTACAGCGGAACACCTCCGCTCCCTCCTTTGATGGTGTATGTTCGGGCATTCGAACCTTTTCTTACCCGCTTTTTACAAACTATGGTCAGACGTTCAAACCTTCTTGTAGCCGAACATATCCACTCCTGCTTTTGATGATGTATGGTTGGGCATTCAAACCTACTTGTTGCCCGCTTTTCATTAATTATGGGTGGACATTCACACCTTGTCTCAGCCAAACACCTCCGCTCCCTGTTTTGATCATGTATGGTTTGACATTCGCACCTTTGCTTACCCTCTTTTTATACTGATTGCTCAAGATTAAGTTGTTCTTTCTCAAACTACAAAATTTTTTTAATTGTTGAAACTTGATTTGAAGTGGATAAATAAGGAAGACAAACAGTTTTAAGTCAGGCTGATAGCAATTAATTTTATAGCAAAATCTTTATTTCGTCATTTGTCGAGAGATGCTTATTGCTGAAGAAGTTCTTTCTCATTCTACAAAGTACAACGTTGTTTATCATTGAAACTTGATTAGACATGAATAAATATGAAGGACAAAGCAGTCTTAACTTGGTTTGAGTTAAGGAATTCGTTTTATAGGAGAATCCGAATTCGTGCATAATTCGTAAAATAGAGCTTATTTTCGGATTCCTGAAGAATGAGTCTGGTTCTTTCTCATAATACAAAGTTTGTTGTTTATTGTTGAAACTTCATCAGACCGTTAGATATAGTCGGACTCATCTCGACGCACGGCTTGGGATCTGGAACCAGTACTCTTGAGAGGGGTTGGACTCTCTTCCACTCTGGAGTTTCCCGTGGTGAGAGGCGCAGAGCAGGTGTGGGCATACTTATTGCCCCCCGGCTGTGTGCCAGTACATTGGGGTTTACCCCAGTGAACGAGAGGGTAGCCTCCCTCCGCCTTGGGTGGGGGGACGAGTCCTGACTGTTGTTTGTGCCTATGCGCCAAACAGCAGTTCAGAGTACCTACCCTTTTTTGGAGTCTCTGGGGGAGGCACTGGAGAATGCTCCTACCGGAGACTCCCTCATTCTGCTGGGGGACTTCAATGCTCACGTGGGCAATGACAGTGAGACCTGGAGGGGTGTGATTGGGAGGAACGGCCCCCCCGATCTGAATCAGAGTGGTGTTATGTTGTTGGACTTCTGTGCCAGTCATAGACTGTCCATAACGAACACCATGTTCAGGCATAAGGGTGTCCATATGTGCACTTGGCACCAGGACACCCTTGGCCGCAGTTCGATGATCGACTTTGTGGTTGTATCATCGGACTTGCGGCCGTATGTCCTGGACACTCGGGTGAAGAGAGGGGCGGAGCTGTCAACTGATCACCACCTGGTGGTGAGTTGGCTCCGCTGTTGGGGGAGGATGCCGATCAGACCTGGCAGGCCCATACGTATTGTGAGGGTCTGCTGGGAGCGTTTGTCAGAATCCCCCGTCAGAAGGAGCTTTAACTCCCACCTCCGGCAGAGCTTCAACCATATTTGAGGTGGGGGACATTGAGTCCGAATGGGCCATGTTCCGTGACTCCATTGCCGAGGCAGCTGGTCGGAGTTGTGGCCGTAAGGTGGTCGGTGCCTGTCGTGGCGGCAACCCTCGAACCTGCTGGTGGACACCAGTGGTGAGGGAAGCCGTCAAGCTGAAGAAGGAGTCCTATCGGGCCTTTTTGGCCAGTGGGACCCTGGAAGAAGCTGATAGGTACCGACGGGCCAGACGGGCCACGGCTTCGGCGGTTGTGAGGCAAAAACTCGGGCCTGGGAGGAGTTCGGTGAGACCATGGAGAACGATTTCCGGACGGCCTCGAAAAGATTCTGGTCCACCATCCGGCGTCTCAGGGGGGGGGGAGCGGCTCACAGTCAACACTGTTTACAGTGGGGACGGGGCTTTGCTGACCTCAACTAGGGATGTTGTGAGTCGGTGGGGGGAGTACTTCGAGGAACTCCTCAATCCTACCAACACGTGCTCGGAAGAGGCAGAGTCAGAGAGCTCGGAGACGGGGCCTCCCATTTCTGGGGCTGAGGTTGCCGAGGTGGTTAAAAAGCTCCTCGGTGGCAAGGCCCCGGGGGTGGATGAGGTCCGTCCTGAGTTTCTCAAGGCTCTGGATGTTGTAGGGCTGTCTTGGCTGACACGCCTCTGCAGTATCGCGTTGACATCGGGGACAGTGCCTCTGGACTGGCAGATTGGGGTGGTGGCCCCCTTCTTTAAAAAGGGGGACCGGAGGGTGTGTTCCAACTATAGGGGTATCACACTCCTCAGCCTCCCTGGTAAGGTCTATTCGGGGTTATTGGAGAGGAGGATCCGTCGGATAATCGAGCCTCGGATTCAGGAGATGCAGTGTGGCTTTCGTCCTGGCCGTGGAACAGTGGACCAGCTCTATACCCTCGGCAGGATCCTGGAGGGTGCATGGGAGTTCGCCCAACCAGTCTACATGTGTTTTGTGGACTTGGAGAAAGCGTTCGACCGTGTCCCTCGTGGAGTCCTGTGGGGGGTGCTCCGGGAATATGGAGTGCCGGACCCCTTGATAGGGGCCGTTCGGTCTCTGTATGACCGGTGCCAGAGTTTGGTCCGCATTGCCGGCAGTAAGTCGGATACGTTTCCGGTGAGAGTTGGACTCCGTCAGGGCTGCCCTTTGTCACCGATTCTGTTCCTAACTTTTATGGACAGAATTTCTAGGCGGAGCCAGGGCGTTGAGGGTGTCCCATTTGGCGACCTCAGAATCGGGTCTCTGCTTTTTGCAGATGATGTGGTTCTGTTAGCGTCGTCAGGCCGTGACCTTCAGCTCTCACTGGAGTGATTCGCAGCCGAGTATGAAGCGGCTGGGATGAGAATCAGCACCTCCAAATCCGAGACTATGGTTCTCAGCCGGAAAAGGGTGGAATGCTCTCTCCGGGTAGGGAATGAGATCCTTCCCCAAGAGGAGGAGTTCAAGTATCTCGGGGTCTTGTTCACGAGTGACGGACGAATGGAGCGGGAGATTGACGGGCGGATCGGTGCGGCGCCTGCAGTGTTGCAGGCTCTGCACCGACCCGTCGTTGTGAAGAGGGAGCTGAGCCAGAAGGCGAAGCTCTCTACTTACTGGTCAATCTACGTTCCCATCCTCACCTATGGTCACGAGTTGTGGGTAGTGACCGAAAGAACAAGATCGCGAATACAAGCGGCCGAAATGGGTTTCCTCCGCAGGGGGTCTGGGCTCTCCCTTAGAGATAGGGTGAGAAGCTCAGTCATCCGGGAGGGGCTCGGAGTAGAACCGCTGCTCCTCCGCATTGAGAGGAGTCAGATGAGGTGGCTCGGGCATCTGGTTAGGATGCCCCCTGGGCGCCTCCCTGGGGAGGTGTTCCGGGCACGTCCCACTGGGAGGAGACCCCGGGGGAGACCCAGGATACGTTGGAGAGACTATGTCTCTCGGCTGGCCTGGGAACGCCTCGGGGTCCCCCCGGAAGAGCTGGAGGAAGTGGCCGGGGACAGAGACGTCTGGGTTTCTCTGCTCAAGCTGCTGCCCCCGCGACCCGACCCCCGGATAAGCGGCAGATGATGGATGGATGGATGGATATATCCTCCACCAACCAGACTTACAACCCCCGACTAGGGTAGCAGAATTTCTAAGCATCTGTACCCCAAAACTACTATCAAAAATATATAAATTATTGTCTAAGATAGATGACACAATGTCTCTTCCATCCTCAAAATGGGAGGCAGATTTATCCATCAGTTCTGGTCATAGCTTCTAACCACAAATATGTTTGAACACCTTCATAAAGACTCGAAATCCTAATTTACAGCTCATACAATACAAAATCCTTCATAGAACACACTATACAGGACAAAGGATGTTCAGGATGGGTCTAACACACTCAAACATCTGCTCACATTGCACAGATAACACACCTGATGATTATGCACACGCTTTGTGGTTTTTCTGCGCCTGTCCAGAAGTTCTGGCTTGAAGTCTGTGAGGACCTATCAACATGGCTAAAGTGTAGCATCCCTGCATGCCCCACACTGTGCATACTGGGTGACTTAGACAACATCAACATGGAAATTAACTCAGCACACATGGTTGTCACAGTGTTATGTATCGCAAAGAAAACTATTCTCATGAACTGGAAAGCGAAGAACAATCTGTGTATTAACCAGTTTAGAAATTTTCTTTTAGATTATATTAGCATGGAAACAATGTCTGCCTCCTCAAAACATCAATTGGCTGAATTTCATTCTCTCTGGTCCCCTCTGATTAGTTTTATCACATAGTGGTGGTGGTGGGTTGCTGGGTGATGGTGGGTCTCAGGCCCGGGCTGCTGCGACTGGTGTGACCGGGTGGTTTGTTTGTTTGTTTTTTGATGTTGTTTGTTTGTTTTTTGTAGAGGTCCTCCTGGGTGGGGTTGGGTTGAGTGGGGTGGGGCGGGATGGGTACCTTCTGGGGGTACAGTAGCTCCCGGAATATGGTCGCTGCAGGCCCCGAGCCTGGTGGACATCAGGCCCTCCTGCCCATTGTTGGCTCCCAGGTAGCGGGGATGCCTATTGCAGCCAGTCCCTGGCTGCCCTCTCTGGGGGAGAGTAGCTCCCCCGTTATATATCCCCATACCCCTCTCCCTTCTGGCTCCTGTACACAGCACACTCTCACACATGAAGGGTTTTGGGGGCGTGTGTGTTTGGTGGGGTGCAGTGGATGGGGCCACGTAGGTGGTCCCCTTTGGTTGCACTCTGCAGTTCCCTGCCCCTGTTTTAATTACACCTTAGACATTAGTACTTATCAAACACACTCACACACACACATTAGGTCTTGGGGGGTGGTTACACTGAGTGGCATCTGGTGGGCGGGGCTCTTTGGGTATGTAGGCTGCCCAGAGTGCCGCGCTCCCAGTTCTAAAAGTTTGGCTGCCCCTCAATTTTAATTGCTCACTATTAGAAAATATTGAAGAGCCAGAAGGGTGAGGGGAGGGGTCTTCTTCGCACACCCCTGCTTCCTGGTGTCTGCTCGGGGCAGGAGGGGCCAGGAGGATTAATTAATTGTTCTGCTGGTTCGGGGTCTGTGGTGGCTGGGGGGTTGCTGGCCTCCTGGTGTGCCCGCTGCACTAAACCCCAGCAGAGTCGAGGGAGGTAGGATGTGTGGATGTGTGGATGTATGGGACGTGAAAGTGTGTGTGGTAATGATTGGGCCTGGATCTGGGACTTGCTGTCGCCTGGCCTGCCTGTGTTTCTCCCGATGGGGCATCAGCGTTGCCTCTCCCCACTGCTCGCGACTTCACCCACCTGTGGGCACGTCTTGACTCCCAGGGCACTTGGCCAGGGGCGCTGGGGCAGGCGCTGACCCACTTTGTGGCTGTCTGGGGCGCTTGGCCCTCCTGGGTATTGGGTGGGGCCTCTGCCGGGGGGTTTGGGGGCGCTCGGGCTCCTGGGGCCCAGGTCCAGTGCACGGCCCATGTCTGGGCGGCTGGGGCCTGGCGGGGTCGGTGGGCTGTTACCCCTGGTTCCCGGAGTGCCTCTGCCCTATGCTTATGGGAGCTCTTTCCGGGGGCTTCCTCTGCAGTCTTCTGGGTGGATGCGTGGTTGCCCCTGCGGTGGGCTGCCTGGGTTCTGTGCTCTGTGGGGGCTGCTGGTGGCCTGGGTCTTGTGGCCCTCTCTGCCTGCTTCTGATTGCTTGGGGGGGGGGGCTGTGGATTGTGGCCCTGTACGCTTATACACTTATAACTAAGCACGGTTATCATGTAGGTCCTGTGCCATGGGTGTTGCATGTTCTCACACACACACACACACATTCATTAGTCCAGTAGCATGGTCACTAAGCAGATGATGTATTATCATGTCGTCTCAGGTCATCTATATCCACAGCTGTGTTGTATGCGATTGCCGCTTCTTGTGCTTGTTTTTGTTTGTTTGTGTGTTTGTTTTTTCTCTGCTTGTCTGCTTTCAGGTGCTCCTGGTGGCGCTAAGGCTGGATTCCCCTCATAGGCCATGGATTGTTGTCTGTTTTGTTTTTTACAGGTGTAGCAGCTGGTTGTCTGGTTTTTGTTTCTATTTTTGTTCTGTTTCCTCTTCTTTCCTCTTCTTCTTTCCTTGTCCCCCGGTCCGGTTCAGTTCAGTTCATGTCATATATTGTAAACAGAAATAAATAAATGGGCATCAAGGGGAGCTTTACATTTATAAAACTTCCCTTGGCAAAACAAATCTGTTTGGCATCAAAGGTATTCAGACTACAATTCTTCTGACATAATGCTGAACAGGACAAGGGGAAAAAAAAGTAAAGAAGACAGTTCTGCCGAAAGCCAGGGATAGACCTGTTCTAAGTTCTATACTTTTTAAAAGGGGCGTGTTTATCAACTATGGAATTAGAAGATTTACAAAAATGGTCAAGTGCTAGATCTTCATCTGGGATTTTAACAGTGTCATATAACTATTCAACAGATCAGTTAAAAAAAAGCCTGCTCATGGAGATGTTTCAGGATCTGGATACCAAGCGTGGACCTAATGTTTTCATTTTTGCAATTCTGATACAGGCTATTGAGCAGTGATAACTAACACCAAGTTCAGATACTGCGGATTTTCTACCTTTGATTTGTTAAGATTGAGCCAATCAGGGACAACCTTGAAGGATCTCTTTGGTTTTGTAGGATCAGTAATTACCTGAGAAAGGTTGATATTGGTACACACCTTTTTTAAATGATCAGAGGCAGAGTTCAACTTGTTTAAATTAAAATTGCCACACAGAGATTGGGTTTAGGCCACATGCACACAGAATGACATCAACAAATATAAGAAATATTAAACATTTACACATAGATTTTTGAATATATGTAGAGGAATGATATTTTGAAATGTGCTCATTGCGGAGTTATGATCAGTTGAGTAATGAAGGTTGAACTATTCTGGGAAAGAGGTTCTATTCCCAGCATCATGATGGACACTCCTGATATAGAAGGTTTCGCTAACGCATTGGAATTGTTTTACTATTTTCATATGCATGTGCAATGAAGAATTGCTTGCTGCTGATAAATGCAAAGAAGAACAGCTTACACATAGATGCTCACATATAGGCTGCTGAATGCAATGAAGACCTGCTTATCAAGTAAAGTTCAATGTCAATGTGTAATATTCAATTAGGATTTGCAAAACAGTGAAGTTAAACAATGAATGGGTCCATAGTCGGTATGAGAAGACTACAGGAATATTTACCTGGGTGTACGTTCAAACAGAGATGAGAAAATTGCGATAAATAATTGTTTGTTTGTTTGTTAGTATGTATATGAATGTTATGTGTATAAACTGTGTTGAGTTATAGTTACTCAGTAGTGTCTCAGTGAAACAACCGACGGGGGAAGCCTTGCGGTGACAACAAAAGCAGTGTTTTACTGATCAGTCAAGTTGCTCCAGTGTACTCCATACAAACTGGTTGGCTACTGAAGGGATAGAAAATGGGGAATACTTGTTTTAAAGCAAACAAGGAATTAGATGGGAA
The DNA here is from genome assembly GCF_036924035.1 of Leuresthes tenuis. Classification (NCBI taxonomy): domain Eukaryota; kingdom Metazoa; phylum Chordata; class Actinopteri; order Atheriniformes; family Atherinopsidae; genus Leuresthes; species Leuresthes tenuis. Next base: position 26,697,970 of record NW_027325370.1, read on the forward strand.
AAATACATGTTTTAACGGGACCCAGACAATATTAAATACTCAGACAGATGGGAGAAGAAGTGTAGTTTTGTAGGAAATCACAAAATTATTACATAGAATTAGTGAAATCAATTGAAGAATGCCTTTCTGAAGAGCTGTTTACCACAGATGAGCAGCTTTGCGACCAAGCACATTGTAGATCGCTTTACTGCCAAAATGATCTAATTTAATGGATTGGTTAAGACATGCATAACAGCATTTTAAGAACAAAGAGAGAAACAAAAAGGGACAACGCTTCATGGTGGAAGGTGATGTATAAATAACTGTGTATATGATGAAGGGGGTGGCAACACCCATTCCGAAATCCCGCCATTCCGACATCCCGCTATTCCGACATCCCACCATTCCGACATACAACCATTCCGACATGCAAACGTCCCACCATTCCGACATCCCACCATTGCGACATCCCGCTATTCTGACGTTCAAATGTCCCACCATTCCGACAAGGCTTTCCGTATAAGGAAATGTGTGTTACTCAACAGGTGAGTCCCTTCTTTCTGTTCATGCAATTTATATGTTTAACACATGTTTATAGACAAGCGTTATTAAAAACACAAAGTCTCGGCAACTGGAGGAGGAGAAGCAGTCCGCGGTGGTTTTCAATCACACACTCCAATGCCACTTGTTTCAACTTCCGAAAATTTAATCCAGGAAAAAAAGGCTTACAAACATGGACCAAAACGGCTCCATAACACGCACAAGAATCCAAAAGAAACGAAAGTTAACTAAAAGAAAGCAAATAAACAGTATGAAGTGGTCAAAATTGGTTTTACGCATGCCTATGTGCGTCTGGCACATGCGTCTTCGGGCTCTCCCACGTTGGTTTGTGGATGAAAGCTATATGTTCAGCTGTAATGTCATGTAAAAACAATCTCTACATGACATTGTGTGACCAGTTAGGTCCTTAAGATATCAACAGGCTGTATAAAGCTACAACCGTTGCGGCTGTGTGTTTGTGCCAAATGCGCAAAGCCCATCCACGCTTCCAAAAATTGGAGTGAGTACTCATAAATCACGTGAATAACATGAATAAACGTTTTTACTGAATTTTGTTGTGTTTTATACGTTCTATGCTGTCATTTCTCTCTTCTCCTATTGGCAAGGCAAGGCAGAGTGCTCGCAACTGTGTCCTGTGCAGTAGCCGTGATATCTGTAATTGCAATTATTACTTTTGCATATGATGACAGCGTGCAAAAGACGCATGGGCTCTGTGGAGAGCTCCGCTCCAGCTGGCTGCTGTGACAGCTCACTGACACTGTATTTCTGCTTAATCAGTTTCAGTCTCGCCAGAGTTACATTAATATCTGTATTTTTATATTTGAAATTCAGGGGATTTTGATAATAGATTATTAAAGTTTGTTTGCGAGGCTGTGGCCTCTGCATGTGCAAAGCTTGTGCGCCAAACTTTAGGGCGTATTTGCGCCGGCATATCATTAGCGCAAAATGTTTTGGGTAAAAAATAGGCTATTAAAAGGAACTGTCGGAATGGCGGTATGTTAAAAAAAACAAAAAACATACCGCCATTCCGACCATAGGAGGAAAAAAGTGTCGGAATGGTGGGACGTTTGATAAAAAATTAAGTGTCGCCATTCTGACAATTGGAGACCCATGTCGGAATGGCGAGATGTCGGAATGGCAGCATGTAACCATGATGAAGGAGAGACCATTTGAGCAGCACAGCCATTTCGCAGCACAGGGACAGCAATCCAAGTTACAGGATCTCCCACGTGGTATCACCTGTCACATTGTGTCAAGGCATCAAAAGAAGAAAAAATCACCAAACTCAAGGACAAAAAGACAAAGACTCCGGTGAACGAAGACAGAGGACTGACAAACCAGAAATACAAAAGGATTCTCGATATCAAGATCCAGAAGAAGAGGCTAACAATGCCACGAACACTTACGATGCTGGGAATGATGCCAGCAATGAACAGAGAAGAAGATTCAGTGTCATCAATCTGCATTACGTGCCTCTAATGAGGGGGTGAATATAGAATCCTCAACGATTACAACGTCTCTGGGAACTGTGACAACAACAAGGTTTAAACCATTTTGATATATATTGTAACCTATTGTCTAAGGAATAGTGCTGAAAATGAGGTAAATCTAATCCACCACTGTCCTTGGTCTTCTGTAGGGTTTTTAAACTAATACGTGGTGGTTTGTTTTTCCACAGAAATTTGGAGATGCATGAATCTAGTGACTTAAACCAAGTAGCAGATGGTTTTATGGGAATCATTGAGAACAAATAGTTAACTTTTGGTAGTATCATCATTTTAATGGATGTAACTCTCCCCATAAGTGATATAGGTAAGGACTTCCAACGAGAGATCGTCCTCTACTGTCTTTAATAATTGCACATAATTTAGCTTTGTTAGCTCTGAGAGCCTGGAGGAAATGTTTATGCCTAAATATCTACTATTTCCTGACTGTAAAGTGATCGCAGGTATATTATGGACCCTACAGTTAATGGGCAGAACTGTGGTCTTAGACCAGTTGATAGAGTAGTCAGAAAGTGCTGAGAATTTATTTATGAGTGTGATCGTGTGACTGAGAGACGTCTGTGAGTTCTGAAGGAAAAGTAATACATCATCAGCATAAAGACTTATTTTATGCTCAATATTTTGGGATTAATTACTCACAAACGGGTAAGAAAAGGCAGTATTGCCAGACCATACATGATCAAAACAGGGAGCGGAGGTGGTTCAGCTGCAAGGTGTGAATGTCTGACTATAGTTTGTAAAAAGCGGGTAAGATAAGGTGCGAATGCCCGACAATGTATGATCAAAAGAGGGAGCGGAGGTTTTCGGCTGCAAGAAGGTCTGAATGTCCACCCAAAATTCCTGAAAAATGGGTAAAAAAAGGGTGCGAATGCCAAACCATACATCATCAAAAGCAGGACTGGATGTGTTCGGCTACAAGAAGATTTGAATGTCCATCAATAATTGCTTTAAAACATGAAAGAAAATTTTCGAATATCAAACCGCACATGATCATAAGCGGGAGAGGAGTTGTTCAGCTGCAAGAAGGTGTGAATGTCCACCCATAATTACTGAAAAATGGGTAAGAAAAGGTGAAAATGCCAAACCATACATCATCAAAAGCAGGAGTGGATGTGTTCGGCTACAAGAAGGTTTGAATGTCCGACCATAGTTTGTAAAAAGCGGGTAAGAAAAGGTTCGAATGCCCAAACATACACCATCAAAAGAGGGAGCGGAGGTGTTCCGCTGTAAGAAGGTGTGAATGTCCGACCATAGTTGGTAAAAAAACGGGTAAGAAAAGGTTAAAATACCCGACTGTACACAATCAATAGCGGGAGCGGATGTGTTTGGCTACAAGAATGTGTGACAGTCCGACCATGGTTTGTAAAAAACGGGTAAGAAAAGGTGCGAATGCCCGACAATGTATGATCAAAAGAGGGAGCGGAGGTTTTCGGCTACAAGAAGGTTTGAATGTCCGACCATAGTTTGTAAAAAACGGGTAAGAAAAGGTTCAAATGCCTGACTATACACCATCAAAAGCGGGAGCGGAGGTGTTCCGCTGTAAGACGGTGTGAATGTCCGACCATAGTTGGTAAAAAGCGTGTAAGAAAAGGTTAAAATACCTGACTGTACACAATCAATAGCGGGAGCGGAGTTGTTCGGCTACAAGAAGGTGTGAAAGTTCAACCATGGTTTGTAAAAAGCTGCTAAGAAAAGGTTTGAATGCCCGAATATATACCATCAAAAGCGGAAGCGGAGGTGTTCGGCTGCAAGAAGGTGTGAACGTCCGACCAAAGTTTGCAAAAAGCAGTTAAGAAAAGGTTCGAATGCCCGAATATATACCATCAAAAGCGGGAGCAGAGCTGTTCGACTGCAAGTAGGTGTGAATGTCCAGCCATAATTACTCACAAACGGGTAAGAAAATGTAGTATTGCCAGACCATACATGATCAAAACAGGGAGCTGAGGTGGTTCAGCTGCAAGGTGTGAATGTCTGACTATAGTTTGTAAAAAGCGGGTAAGACAAGGTGCGAATGCCCGACAATGTATGATCAAAATAGGGAGTGGAGGTCTTCGGCTGCAAGGTCTGAATGTCCAACCATAATTTCTAAAAACCGGGTAAGAAAAGGCTCGAAAGCCCAACTATACACAATCAAAAGCGGGACCGGGAGGTTTTCAGCTGCAAATCCTTCACTCAAACCAAGTGAAAACTGCTTTGTCCTTCATATTTATCAATGTCTAGATCGACTTCAACAAAGAACAACATTGTACTTTGCAATAAAGAAAGAGCAAATCAAAAGTTTTAGGAATCCGAGAATAAGCTTATTTTCATGAGTTCTGCACGATTATTGATTTTACTATAAATGAATGCCTTCTCTCAAACTATGTTAAAACTGCTTTGTCCTTCATATTTATCAATGTCTAGATTGACTTCAACAAAGAACAACATTGTATTTTGCAGTAGAAGAAAAAGCAACACTGAAGGATCAGGAATCCGAGAATAAGCTTCTTTTCATACGTTTTGAATGATTTGGGATTTTATGTATAAAATGAATTCCTTCACTCAAACCAAGTGAAAACTGCTTTGTCCTTCATATTTATCAATGTCTAGATTTACTTCAACAAAGAACAACATTGTATTTTGCAGTAGTAGAAAGAGCAACACTGAAGGATCAGGAATCCGAGAATAAGCTTATTTTCATACGTTCTGCATGATTTGGGATTTTATATATAAAATTAATTCCTTTACTCAAACTATGTTAAAACAGCTTTGTCCTTCATATTTATCAATGTCTAGATTGACTTCAACAAAGAACAATATTGTATTTTGCAGTAGAAGAAATAGCAACACTGAAGGATCAGGAATCCGAAAACAAGCTTATTTTCATACGTTCTGCTTGATTTGGGATTTTGCTATAAAATTAATTCCTTCACTCAAACAAAGTGGAAACTGCTTTGTCCTTCATATTTATCAATGTCTATATAAATTTCAACAAAGAACAATTATATTCATTATAGGAAAGAGCAACACTGGAGGATCAGGAATCCGAGAAAAAGCTTACTTTCATGAGTCCTGCACGATTTCGGATTTTCCTATAAAATGAATTGCTTTGCTCAAACCAAGTTAAAATTGCTTTCTCCTTCATAGTTATCCATGTCTAAAATGAATCAAGCATAAAGTTCCTCATATTACCCTGAATGAGAAAGAAGCATCCCTTTGGTTGAGCAATACGTTCCTTTTGCGGAGTTATGCATGATTTCGGATTTTGCTATAAAATTCATTCCTTCACACCTTTTTTTTTCACCACATTTTATAGATTATGGTTGGAAATTCTCAACCACTCTAATCCGAAGACCTCTCCTCCCGCTTTTGTTAATATATTTGAACTTTAGTTGGACATTCACCCCTTTTTGCAGCTAAACCACCTCCGCTCCCTGTTTTGATCATGTATGGTCAAGCAATACTACATTTTCTTACCCGTTTGTGAGTAATTATGGCTGGATATTCACACCTACTTGCAGCTGAACACAATCTCTCTCGCTTTTAATTATGTTTGGATATTCGAACCTTTTCTTTACTGCTTTTTGCCAACTTTGGTTGGACGTTCACACCTTCTTGCAGCCGAACACCTCCGCTTCCGCTTTTGATGGTATATATTCGGGCATTCGAACCTTTTCTTACCAGCTTTTTACAAACGATGGTTGGACTTTCACACCTTCTTGTAGCCGAACAACTCCGCTCCCGCTATTGATTGTGTACAGTCGGGTATTTTAACCTTTTCTTACCCGCTTTTTACCAACTATGGTCGGACATTCACACCGTCTTACAGCGGAACATCTCCGCTCCCGCTTTTGATGGTGTATAGTCAGGCATTTGAACCTTTTCTTACCCGCTTTTTACAAACTATGGTCGGACATTCAAACCTTCTTGTAGCCGAAAACCTCTGCTCCCTCTTTTGATTATACATTGTCGGGCATTCGCACCTTATCTTACCCGCTTTGTACAAACTATAGTCAGACATTCACACCTTGGTGCTGAACCACCTCAGCTCCCTGTTTTGATCATGTATGGTCTGGCAATACTACCTTTTCTTACCCGTTTGTGAGTAATTATGGCTGGACATTCACACCTACTTGCAGTCGAACAGCTCTGCTCCCGCTTTTGATTATGTTTGGTTGGATATTCGAACCTTTTCTTAACTGCTTTTTACAAACTTTGGTCGGACGTTCACACCTTCTTGCAGCCGAACACCTCCGCTTCCGCTTTTGATGGTATATATTCGGGCATTCGAACCTTTTCTTAGCAGCTTTTTACAAACCATGGTTGAACTTTCACACCTTCTTGTAGCCGAACAACTCCGCTCCCGCTATTGATTGTGTACAGTCAGGTATTTTAACCTTTTCTTACCCGCTTTTTACCAACTATGGTCGGACATTCACACCGTCTTACAGCGGAACAACTCCGCTCCCGCTTTTGATGGTGTATAGTCAGGCATTTGAACCTTTTCTTACCCGCTTTTTACAAACTATGGTCGGACATTTAAACCTTCTTGTAGCCGAAAACCTCCGCTCCCTCTTTTGATCATACATTGTCGGGCATTCGCACCTTTTCTTACCCGTTTTTTACAAACCATGGTCGGACTGTCACACATTCTTGTAGCCAAACACATCCGCTCCCACTATTGATTGTGTACAGTCGGGTATTTTAACCTTTTCTTACCCGTTTTTTACCAACTATGGTCGGACATTCACACCTTCTTACAGCGGAACACCTCCGCTCCCTCTTTTGATAGTGTATGTTCGGGCATTCGAATCTATTCTTACCCCCTTTTTACAAAATATGCTCGGAGATTCACACCTACTCACAGCCGAACAACTCCGCTCCCGCATTTGATGGTGTATAGTCGGGCATTCTCACCCTTTCTCATCAGCTTTTTGCAAATTATTATCTGACATTCACACCTACTTGCAGTCGAAATGCTCTGCTCCCGCTTTTGATTATGTTTGGTTGGATATTCGAAACTTTTCTTAACTGCTTTTTACAAACTTTGGTAGGACGTTCAAACTTTCAAGCAGCCGAACACCTCCGCTTCCGCTTTTGATGTTGTATATTCGGGCATACAAACCTTTTCTTACCCACTTTTCACAAACCATGGTCAGACTTTCACTCTTTGTTGCTGAACAACTCCGCTCCCTCTTTTGATTGTGTGCAGTCGGGTATTTTCACCTTTTCTTACCTGCTTTTTACAAACTTTGGTCGGACATTCAAACCTTCTTGTAGCCGAACACATCCACTCCTGCTTTTGATATATGGTTGGGCATTCGCACCTTTTCTTACCCATTTTTCAGTAATTATTGGTGGACATTCAGACCTTCTTGCAGCTGAACACCTTTGCTCCCTCTTTTGATCATGTATTGTCTGGCAATACTACCTTTTCTTACCCATTTGTGAGTAATTATGGCTGGACATTCACACCTACTTGCAGCCGAACACCACCTCTCCCGCTTTTGATGATGTATTGTCCGGCATTCTAGTCTCTTCTAACACATTTTTCAGCAATTATGGTCGGACATTCACACCTACTCACAGCCGAACACTTCCGCTCCCGCATTTGATGGTGTATAGCCGGGCATTCTCACCCTTTCTCATCAGCTTTTTGCAAATTATGATCTGACATTCACACCTACTTGCAGTCGAACAGCTCTGCTCCCGCTTTTGATTATGTTTGGTTGGATATTCAAACCTTTTCTTAACTGCTTTTTACAAACTTTGGTCGGACGTTCACACCTTCTTGCAGCCGAACACCTCCACTTCCACTTTTGATGGTATATATTCGGGCATTCGAACCTTTTCTTACCCGCTTTTTACAAACCGTGGTCGGACTTTCACACCTTCTTGTAGCCGAACAACTCCGCTCCCGCTATTGATTGTGTACAGTCGGGTAGTTTAACCTTTTCTTACCCGCTTTTTACCAACTATGGTCGGACATTTACACCTTCTTACAGCGGAACACCTCCGCTCCCCCTTTTGATGGTCTATGTTTGGGCATTCGAACCTTTTCTTACCCGCTTTTTACAAACTATGGTCGGACATTCAAACCTTCTTCTAGCCGAACACATCCACTCCTGCTTTTGATGATGTATGGTTTGGCATTCGCACCCTTTTTTTACCCATTTTTCAGGAATTATGGGTGGACATTCAGACCTTCTTGCAGCCGAAAACCTCCGCTCCCTCTTTTGATCATGCATTGTCGGGCATTCGCACCTTGTCTTACCCGCTTTTTATAAACTTTAGTTGGACATTCACACCTTCTTGCAGCTGAACGACCTCCGCTCCCTGTTTTGATCATTTATGGTCTGGCAATACTACCTTTTCTTACCCGTTTGTGAGTAATTAATCCCAAAATATTGAGCATAAAATAAGTCTTTATGCTGATGATGTATTACTTTTCCTTCAGAACTCACAGACGTCTCTCAGTCACACGATCACACTCATAAATAAATTCTCAGCACTTTCTGACTACTCTATCAACTGGTCTAAGACCACAGTTCTGCCCATTAACTGTAGGGTCCATAATATACCTGCGATCACTTTACAGTCAGGAAATATTAGATATTTAGGCATAAACATTTCCTCCAGGCTCTCAGAGCTAACAAAGCTAAATTATGTGCAATTATTAAAGACAGTAGAGGACGATCTCTCTCGTTGGAAGTCCTTACCTATATTACTTATGGGGAGAATTACATCCATTAAAATGATGATACTACCAAAAGTTAACTATTTGTTCTCAATGATCCCCATAAAACCATCTGCTACTTGGTTTAAGTCACTAGATTCATGCATCTCCAAATTTCTGTGGAAAAACAAACCACCACGTATTAGTTTAAAAACCCTACAGAAGACCAAGGACAATGGTGGATTAGATTTACCTCATTTTCAGCACTATTCCTTAGCCAATAGGTTACAATATATATCAAAATGGTTTAAACCTTGTTTTTGTCACAGTTCCCAGAGACGTTGTAATCGTTGAGGATTCTATATTCACCCCCTCATTAGAGGCACGTGTTGCAGATTGATGACACTGAATCTTCTTCTCTGTTCATTGCTGGCATCATTCCCAGCATCGTAAGTGTTCGTGGCATTGTTAGCCTCTTCTTCTGGATCTTGATATCGAGAATCCTTTTGTATTTCTGGTTTGTCAGTGCTCTCTCTTCGTTCACCGGCGTCTTCGTCTTTTTGTCCTTGAGTTTGGTGATTTTTTCTTCTTTTGATGCCTTGACACAATGTGACAGGTGATACCACGTGGGAGATCCTGTAACTTGGACTGCTGTCCCTGTGCTGCGAAATGGCTGTGCTGCTCAAATGGTCTCTCCTTCATCATGGTTACATGCTGCCATTCCGACATCTCGCCATTCCGACATGGGTCTCCAATTGTCAGAATGGCGACACTTAATTTTTTATCAAACGTCCCACCATTCCGACACTTTTTTCCTCCTATGGTCGGAATGGCGGTATGTTTTTTTTTTTTTTAACATACCGCCATTCCGACAATTCCTTTTAATAGCCTATTTTTTACCCAAAACATTTTGCACTAATGATATGCCGGCGCAAATACGCCCTAAAGTTTGGCGCACAAGCTCTGCACATGCAGAGGCCACAGCCTCGCAAACAAACTTTAATAATCTATTATCAAAATCCCCTGAATTTCAAATATAAAAATACAGATATTAATGTAACTCTGGCGAGACTGAAACTGATTAAGCAGAAATACATTGTCAGTGAGCTGTCACAGCAGCCAGCTGGAGCGGAGCTCTCCACAGAGCCCATGCGTCTTTTGCACGCTGTCATCATATGCAAAAGTAATAATTGCACAGATATCACGGCTACGGCACAGGACACAGTTGCGAGCACTCTGCCTTGCCTTGCCAATAGGAGAAGAGAGAAATGACAGCATAGAACGTATAAAACACAACAAAATGCAGTAAAAACGTTTATTCATGTTATTCACGTGATTTATGAGTACTCGCTCCAATTTTGGGAAGCGCGGATGGGCTTTGCGCATTTGGCACAAACACACAGCCCTTGCGCAAGGCTTTATACAGCCTGTTGATATCTTAAGGACGTAACTGGTCACACCTGGTAGTAAATGTCATGTAGAGATTGTTTTTACATGACATTACAGCTGAACATATAGCTTTCATCCACAAACCAATGTGGGAGAGCCCGAAGACGCATGTGCCAGACGCACATAGGCATGCGTAAAACCAATTTTGACCACTTCATACTGTTTATTTGCTTTCTTTTAGTTAATTTTCGTTTCTTTTGGATTCTTGTGCGTGTTATGGAGCCGTTTTGGTCCATGTTTGTAAGCCTTTTTTTCCTGGATTAAATTTTCGGAAGTTGAAACAAGTGGCATTGGAGTGTGTGATTGAAAACCACCGCGGACTGCTTCTCCTCCTCCAGTTGCCGAGACTTTGTGTTTTTAATAACGCTTGTCTATAAACATGTGTTAAACATATAAATTGCATGAACAGAAAGAAGGGACTCACCTGTTGAGTAACACACATTTCCTTATACAGAAAGCCTTGTCGGAATGGTGGGACATTTGAACGTCGGAATGGTGGGACGTTTGCATGTCGGAATGGTGGTATATCGGAATGGTGGTATGTCGGAATGGTGGGATGTCGGAATAGCGGGATGTCGGAATGGCGGGATTTCGGAATGGGTGTTGCCACCCCCTTCATCATATAAACTTTTATTTATACATCACCTTCCACCATGAAGCGTTGTCCCTTTTTGTTTCTCTCTTTGTTCTTAAAATGCTGTTATGCATGTCTAAACCAATCCATTAAATTAGATCATTTTGTCAGTAAAGCGATCTACATTGTGCTTGGTCGCAAAGCTGCTCATCTGTGGTAAACAGCTCTTCAGAAAGGCATTCTTCAATTGATTTCACTAATTCTATGTAATAATTTTGTGATTTCCTACAAAACTACACTTCTTCTCCCATCTGTCTGAGTATTTAATATTGTCTAGGTCCCGTTAAAACATGTATTTTTCCCATCTAATTCCTTGTTTGCTTTAAAACAAGAATTCCCCATTTTCTATCCCTTCAGTAGCCAACCAGTTTGTATGGAGTACACTGGAGCAACTTGACTGATCAGTAAAACACTGCTTTTGTTGTCACCGCAAGGCATCCCCCGTCGGTTGTTTCACTGAGACACTACTGAGTAACTATAACTCAACACAGTTTATACACGTAACATTCATATACATACTAACAAACAAACAAACAATTATTTATCGCAATTTTCTCATCTCTGTTTGAACGTACACCCAGGTAAATATTCCTGTAGTCTTCTCATACCGACTATGGACCCATTCATTGTTTAACTTCACTGTTTTGCAAATCCTAATTGAATATTACACATTGACATTGAACTTTACTGGATAAGCAGGTCTTCATTGCATTCAGCAACCTATATGTGAGCATCTATGTGTAAGCTGTTCTTCTTTGCATTTATCAGCAGCAAGCAATTCTTCATTGCACATGCATATGAAAATAGTAAAACAATTCCAATGCGTTAGCGAAACCTTCTATATCAGGAGTGTCCATCATGATGCTGGGAATAGAACCTCTTTCCCAGAATAGTTCAACCTTCATTACTCAACTGATCATAACTCCGCAATGAGCACATTTCAAAGTATCATTCCTCTACATGTATTCAAAAATCTATGTGTAAATGTTTAATATTTCTTATATTTGTTGATGTCATTCTGTGTGCATGTGGCCTAAACCCAATCTCTGTGTGGCAATTTTAATTTAAACAAGTTGAACTCTGCCTCTGATCATTTAAAAAAGGTGTGTACCAATATCAACCTTTCTCAGGTAATTACTGATCCTACAAAACCAAAGAGATCCTTCAAGGTTGTCCCTGATTGGCTCAATCTTAACAAATCAAAGGTAGAATATCCGCAGTATCTGAACTTGGTGTTAGTTATCACTGCTCAATAGCCTGTATCAGAATTGCAAAAATGAAAACATTAGGTCCACGCTTGGTATCCAGATCCTGAAACATCTCCATGAGCAGGCTTTTTTTTAACTTATCTGTTGAATAGTTATATGACACTGTTAAAATCTCAGATGAAGATCTAGCACTTGACCATTTTTGTAAACCTTCTAATTCCATAGTTGATAAACATGCCCCTTTTAAAAAGTATAGAACTTAGAACAGGTCTAGTCCCTGACTTTCGGCAGAACTGTCTTCTTTACTTTTTTTTTTTTTTCCCCTTCTCCTGTTCAGCATTATGTCAGAAGAATTGTAGTCTGAATACCTTTGATGCCAAACAGATTTGCTTTGCCAAGGGAAGTTTTATAAATGTAAAGCTCCCCTTGATGCCCATTTATTTATTTCTGTTTACAATATATGACATGAACTGAACTGAACCGGACCGGGGGACAAGGAAAGAAGAAGAGGAAAGAAGAGGAAACAGAACAAAAATAGAAACAAAAACCAGACAACCAGCTGCTACACCTGTAAAAAACAAAACAGACAACAATCCATGGCCTCTGAGGGGAATCCAGCCTTAGCGCCACCAGGAGCACCTGAAAGCAGACAAGCAGAGAAAAAACAAACACACAAACAAACAAAAACAAGCACAAGAAGCGGCAATCGCATACAACACAGCTGTGGATATAGATGACCTGAGACGACATGATAATACATCAACTGCTTAGTGACCATGCTACTGGACTAATGAATGTGTGTGTGTGTGTGTGAGAACATGCAACACCCATGGCACAGGACCTACATGATAACCGTGCTTAGTTATGAGTGTATAAGCGTACAGGGCCACAATCCACAGCCCCCCCCCCAAGCAATCAGAAGCAGGCAGAGAGGGCCACAAGACCCAGGCCACCAGCAGCCCCCACAGAGCACAGAACCCAGGCAGCCCACCGCAGGGGCAACCACGCATTCACCCAGAAGACTGCAGAGGAAGCCCCCGGAAAGAGCCCCCATAAGCATAGGGCAGAGGCACTCCGGGAACCAGGGGTAACAGCCCACCGACCCCGCCAGGCCCCAGCCGCCCAGACATGGGCCGTGCACTGGACCTGGGCCCCAGGAGCCCGAGCGCCCCCAAACCCCCCGGCAGAGGCCCCACCCAATACCCAGGAGGGCCAAGCGCCCCAGACAGCCACAAAGTGGGTCAGCGCCTGCCCCAGCGCCCCTGGCCAAGTGCCCTGGGAGTCAAGACGTGCCCACAGGTGGGTGAAGTCGCGAGCAGTGGGGAGAGGCAACGCTGATGCCCCATCGGGAGAAACACAGGCAGGCCAGGCGACAGCAAGTCCCAGATCCAGGCCCAATCATTACCACACACACTTTCACGTCCCATACATCCACACATCCACACATCCTACCTCCCTCGACTCTGCTGGGGTGTAGTGCAGCGGGCACACCAGGAGGCCAGCAACCCCCCAGCCACCACAGACCCCGAACCAGCAGAACAATTAATTAATCCTCCTGGCCCCTCCTGCCCCGAGCAGACACCAGGAAGCAGGGGTGTGCGAAGAAGACCCCTCCCCTCACCCTTCTGGCTCTTCAATATTTTCTAATAGTGAGCAATTAAAATTGAGGGGCAGCCAAACTTGTAGAACTGGGAGCGCGGCACTCTGGGCAGCCTACATACCCAAAGAGCCCCGCCCACCAGATGCCACTCAGTGTAACCACCCCCCAAGACCTAATGTGTGTGTGTGAGTGTGTTTGATAAGTAGTAATGTCTAAGGTGTAATTAAAACAGGGGCAGGGAACTGCAGAGTGCAACCAAAGGGGACCACCTACGTGGCCCCATCCACTACACCCCACCGAACACACACGCCCCCAAAACCCTTCATGTGTGAGTGTGTGCTGTGTACAGGAGCCAGAAGGGAGAGGGGTATGGAGATATATACCGGGGGAGCTACTCTCCCCCAGAGAGGGCAGCCAGGGACTGGCTGCAATAGGCATCCCCGCTACCTGGGAGCCAACAATGGGCAGGAGGGCCTGATGTCCACCAGGCTCGAGGCTGCAGCGACCATATTCTGGGAGCTACTGTACCCCCAGAAGGTACCCATCCCGCCCCACCCCACTCAACCCAACCCCACCCAGGAGGACCTCTACAAAAAACAAACAAACAACATAAAAAAACAAACAAACAAACCACCCGGTCACACCAGTCGCAGCAGCCCGGGCCTGAGACCCACCATCACCCAGCAACCCACCACTATGTGATAAAACTAATCAGAGGGGACCAGAGAGAATGAAATTCAGCCAACTGATGTTTTGAGGAGGCAGACATTGTTTCCATGCTAATATAATCTAAAAGAAAATTTCTAAACTGGTTAATACACAGATTGTTCTTCGCTTTCCAGTTCATGAGAATAGTTTTCTTTGCGATACATAACACTGTGACAACCATGTGTGCTGAGTTAATTTCCATGTTGATGTTGTCTAAGTCACCCAGTATGCACAGTGTGGGGCATGCAGGGATGCTACACTTTAGCCATGTTGATAGGTCCTCACAGACTTCAAGCCAGAACTTCTGGACAGGCGCAGAAAAACCACAAAGCGTGTGCATAATCATCAGGTGTGTTATCTGTGCAATGTGAGCAGATGTTTGAGTGTGTTAGACCCATCCTGAACATCCTTTGTCCTGTATAGTGTGTTCTATGAAGGATTTTGTATTGTATGAGCTGTAAATTAGGATTTCGAGTCTTTATGAAGGTGTTCAAACATATTTGTGGTTAGAAGCTATGACCAGAACTGATGGATAAATCTGCCTCCCATTTTGAGGATGGAAGAGACATTGTGTCATCTATCTTAGACAATAATTTATATATTTTTGATAGTAGTTTTGGGGTACAGATGCTTAGAAATTCTGCTACCCTAGTCGGGGGTTGTAAGTCTGGTTGGTGGAGGATATATCCATCCATCCATCCATCATCTGCCGCTTATCCGGGGGTCGGGTCGCGGGGGCAGCAGCTTGAGCAGAGAAACCCAGACGTCTCTGTCCCCGGCCACTTCCTCCAGCTCTTCCGGGGGGACCCCGAGGCGTTCCCAGGCCAGCCGAGAGACATAGTCTCTCCAACGTGTCCTGGGTCTCCCCCGGGGTCTCCTCCCAGTGGGACATGCCCGGAACACCTCCCCAGGGAGGCGCCCAGGGGGCATCCTAACCAGATGCCCGAGCCACCTCATCTGACTCCTCTCAATGCGGAGGAGCAGCGGTTCTACTCCGAGCCCCTCCCGGATGACTGAGCTTCTCACCCTATCTCTAAGGGAGAGCCCAGACACCCTGCGGAGGAAACCCATTTCGGCCGCTTGTATTCGCGATCTTGTTCTTTCGGTCACTACCCACAACTCGTGACCATAGGTGAGGATGGGAACGTAGATTGACCAGTAAGTAGAGAGCTTCGCCTTCTGGCTCAGCTCCCTCTTCACAACGACGGGTCGGTGCAGAGCCTGCAACACTGCAGGCGCCGCACCGATCCGCCCGTCAATCTCCCGCTCCATTCGTCCGTCACTCGTGAACAAGACCCCGAGATACTTGAACTCCTCCTCTTGGGGAAGGATCTCATTCCCGACCCGGAGAGAGCATTCCACCCTTTTCCGGCTGAGAACCATAGTCTCGGATTTGGAGGTGCTGATTCTCATCCCAGCCGCTTCACACTCGGCTGCGAATCACTCCAGTGAGAGCTGAAGGTCACGGCCTGACGACGCTAACAGAACCACATCATCTGCAAAAAGCAGAGACCCGATTCTGAGGTCGCCAAATGGGACACCCTCAACGCCCTGGCTCCGCCTAGAAATTCTGTCCATAAAAGTTAGGAACAGAATCGGTGACAAAGGGCAGCCCTGACGGAGTCCAACTCTCACCGGAAACGTATCCGACTTACTGCCGGCAATGCGGACCAAACTCTGGCACCGGTCATACAGAGACCGAACGGCCCCTATCAAGGGGTCCGGCACTCCATATTCCCGGAGCACCCCCCACAGGACTCCACAAGGGACACGGTCGAACACTTTCTCCAAGTCCACAAAACACATGTAGACTGGTTGGGCGAACTCCCATGCACCCTCCAGGATCCTGCCGAGGGTATAGAGGGGGACCACCACCCCAATCTGCCAGTCCAGAGGCACTGTCCCCGATGTCCACGCGATACTGCAGAGGCGTGTCAGCCAAGACAGCCAAGACAGCCAAGACACAACTCGTGACCATAGGTGAGGATGGGAACGTAGATTGACCAGTAAGTAGAGAGCTTCGCCTTCTGGCTCAGCTCCCTCTTCACAACGACGGGTCGGTGCAGAGCCTGCAACACTGCAGGCGCCGCACCGATCCGCCCGTCAATCTCCCGCTCCATTCGTCCGTCACTCGTGAACAAGACCCCGAGATACTTGAACTCCTCCTCTTGGGGAAGGATCTCATTCCCGACCCGGAGAGAGCATTCCACCCTTTTCCGGCTGAGAACCATAGTCTCGGATTTGGAGGTGCTGATTCTCATCCCAGCCGCTTCACACTCGGCTGCGAATCACTCCAGTGAGAGCTGAAGGTCACGGCCTGACGACGCTAACAGAACCACATCATCTGCAAAAAGCAGAGACCCGATTCTGAGGTCGCCAAATGGGACACCCTCAACGCCCTGGCTCCGCCTAGAAATTCTGTCCATAAAAGTTAGGAACAGAATCGGTGACAAAGGGCAGCCCTGACGGAGTCCAACTCTCACCGGAAACGTATCCGACTTACTGCCGGCAATGCGGACCAAACTCTGGCACCGGTCATACAGAGACCGAACGGCCCCTATCAAGGGGTCCGGCACTCCATATTCCCGGAGCACCCCCCACAGGACTCCACAAGGGACACGGTCGAACGCTTTCTCCAAGTCCACAAAACACATGTAGACTGGTTGGGCGAACTCCCATGCACCCTCCAGGATCCTGCCGAGGGTATAGAGGGGGACCACCACCCCAATCTGCCAGTCCAGAGGCACTGTCCCCGATGTCCACGCGATACTGCAGAGGCGTGTCAGCCAAGACAGCCCTACAACATCCAGAGCCTTGAGAAACTCAGGTCGGACCTCATCCACCCCTGGGGCCTTGCCACCGAGGAGCTTTTTAACCACCTCGGCAACCTCAGTCCCAGAAATGGGAGGCCCCGTCTCCGAGCTCTCCGACTCTGCCTCTTCCGAGCACGTGTTGGTAGGATTGAGGAGTTCCTCGAAGTACTCCCCCCACGACTCACAACATCCCTAGTTGAGGTCAGCAAAGCCCCGTCCCCACTGTAAACAGTGTTGACTGTGAGCCGCTTCCCCCCCCCTGAGACGCCGGATGGTGGACCAGAATCTTTTCGAGGCCGTCCGGAAATCGTTCTCCATGGTCTCACCGAACTCCTCCCAGGCCCGAGTTTTTGCCTCAGCAACCGCCGAAGCCGCGGCCCGTCTGGCCCGTCGGTACCTATCAGCTTCTTCCAGGGTCCCACTGGCCAAAAAGGCCCGATAGGACTCCTTCTTCAGCTTGACGGCTTCCCTCACCACTGGTGTCTACCAGCAGGTTCGAGGGTTGCCGCCAAGACAGGCACCGACCACCTTACGGCCACAACTCCGACCAGCTGCCTCGGCAATGGAGTCACGGAACGTGACCCATTCGGACTCAATGTCCCCCACCTCAAATATTGTTGAAGCTCTGCCGGAGGTGGGAGTTAAAGCTCCTTCTGACGGGGGATTCTGACAAACGCTCCCAGCAGACCCTCACAATACGTTTGGGCCTGCCAGGTCTGATCGGCATCCTCCCCCACCAGCGGAGCCAACTCACCACCAGGTGGTGATCAGTTGACAGCTCCGCCCCTCTCTTCACCCGAGTGTCCAGGACATACGGCCGCAAGTCCGATGATACAACCACAAAGTCGATCATCGAACTGCGGCCAAGGGTGTCCTTGTGCCAAGTGCACATATGGACACCCTTATGCCTGAACATGGTGTTCGTTATGGACAGTCTATGACTGGCACAGAAGTCCAACAACATAACACCACTCTGATTCAGATCGGGGGGGCCGTTCCTCCCAATCACACCCCTCCAGGTCTCACTGTCATTGCCCTCGTGAGCATTGAAGTCCCCCAGCAGAATGAGGGAGTCTCCGGTAGGAGCATTCTCCAGTGCCTCCCCCAGAGACTCCAAAAAGGGTAGGTACTCTGAACTGCTGTTTGGCGCATAGGCACAAACAACAGTCAGGACTCGTCCCCCCACCCAAAGGCGGAGGGAGGCTACCCTCTCGTTCACTGGGGTAAACCCCAATGTACTGGCACACAGCCGGGGGGCAATAAGTATGCCCAGACCTGCTCTGCGCCTCTCACCACGGGCAACTCCAGAGTGGAAGAGAGTCCAACCCCTCTCAAGAGTACTGGTTCCAGATCCCAAGCCGTGCGTCGAGGTGAGTCCGACTATATCTAACGGTCTGATAAAGTTTCAACAATAAACAACAAACTTTGTATTATGAGAAAGAACCAGAATCATTCTTCAGGAATCCCAAAATAAGCTCTATTTTACGAGTTATGCACGAATTCGGATTCTCCTATAAAACGAATTCCTTAACTCAAACCATGTTAAGACTGCTTTGTCCTTCATATTTATTCATGTCTAATCAAGTTTCAATGATAAACAACGTTGTACTTTGTAGAATGAGAAAGAACTTCTTCAGCAATAAGCATCTCTCGACAAATGACGAAATACAGATTTTGCTATAAAATTAATTGCTATCAGCCTGACTTAAAACTGTTTGTCTTCCTTATTTATCCACTTCAAATCAAGTTTCAACAATTAAAAAAATTTTGTAGTTTGAGAAAGAACAACTTAATCTTGAGCAATCAGTATAAAAAGAGGGTAAGCAAAGGTGCGAATGTCAAACCATACATGATCAAAACAGGGAGCGGAGGTGTTTGGCTGAGACAAGGTGTGAATGTCCACCCATAATTAATGAAAAGCGGGCAACAAGTAGGTTCGAATGCCCAACCATACATCATAAAAAGCAGGAGTGGATATGTTCGGCTACAAGAAGGTTTGAACGTCTGACCATAGTTTGTAAAAAGCGGGTAAGAAAAGGTTTGAATGCCCGAACATACACCATCAAAAGAGGGAGCGGAGGTGTTCCGCTGTAAGAAGGTGTGAATGTCCGACCATAGTTGGTAAAAAACGGGTAAGAAAAGGTTAAAATACCCGACTGTACACAATCAGTAGCGGGTGCGGAGTTGTTCGGCTACTAAAAGGTGTGAAAGTCCGACCATGGTTTGTAAAAAGCGGGTAAGAAAAGGTGCGAATGCCCGAAAATGTATGATCAAAAGAGGGAGCGGAGGTGTTTGGCTGCAAGAAGGTGTGAATGTACACCCATAATTACTGAAAAATGGGTAAGAAAAGGTGCGAATGCCCAACTATACATAATCAAAAGCAGGAGTGGATGTGTTCGGCTCAAAGAAGGGTTGAATGTCTGACCATAGTTTGTAAAAAGCAGGTAAGAAAAGGTTTGACTGCCCGAACATACACCATCAAAAGAGGGAGCGGAGGTGTTCCGCTGTAAGAAGGTGTGAATGTCCGACCATAGTTGGTAAAAAGCGGGTAAGAAAAGGTTAAAATACCCGACTGTACACAATCAATAGCGGGAGCGGAGTTGTTCGGCTACTAAAAGATGTGAAAGTCCGACTATGGTTTGTAAAAAGCGGGTAAGAAAAGGTGCTAATGCCCGACAATGTATGATCAAAAGAGGGAGCGGAGGTGTTCGGCTGCAAGAAGGTCTGAATGTCCAACCATAATTTGTAAAAACCGGGAAGGAAAGGCTCGAAAGCCCGACTATACACCATCAAAAGCGGGAGCAGAGTGGTTCAGCTGCAAGAAGGTCTGAATGTCCATCAATAATTGCTTTAAAACATGAAAGAAAATTTTCGAATATCATCCGCACATGATCATAAGAAGGAGAGGAGGTGTTCAGCTGCAAGAAGGTGTGAATGTCCACCCATAATTCCTGAAAAATGGGTAAAAAAAGGTGCGAATGCCCAACCATACATTATCAAAGGCAGGTGTGAATGTCAGATCATAACTTGCAAAAAGCTGATGAGAAAGGGTGAGAATGCCCGACTATACACCATCAAATGCGGGAGCGGAGGTGTTCGGCTCTGAGTAGGTGTGAATGTCCGACCATAATTGCTGAAAAATGTGTTAGAAAAGGAAAGAATGCCGGACCATACATCATCAAAAGCGAGAGAGGTGGTGTTCGGCTGCAAAAAGGTGTAAATGTTCGACTAAAGTTTGTAAAAAGCGGGTAAGACATGGTGCGAATGCCTGACAAGGTATGATCAAAAGCAGGAGCGGAGGTGTTCAGCTGCAAGAAGGTCTAAATGTCCATCAATAATTGCTAGAAAACATGAAAGAAAATTTTCGAAAATCAAACCGCACATGATCATAAGTGGGAGCGGAGGTGTTCAGCTGCAAGAAGGTGTGAATGTCCACCCATTATTCCTGACAAATGGGTAAAAAAAAGGTGCGAATGCCCAACCATACATCATCAAAAGCAGGAGTGGATGTGTTCGGCTACAAGAAGGTGTGAACGTCCAACCAAAGTAAAAATCAGTTAAGAAAAGGTTTGAATATCCAACCAAACATAATCAAAAGCGGGAGCATAGCTTTTCAACTGCAAGTAGGTGTGAATGTCAGATCATAATTTGCAAAAAGCTGATGAGAAAGGGTGAGAATGTCCGACTGCACACCATCAAATGCGGGAGCGGAGTTGTTCGGCTGTGAGTAGGTGTGAATCTCCGACCGTAATTTCTGAAAAATGTGTTAGAAAAGGTAAGAATGCCGGTCCATACATCATCAAAAGCGAGAAAGGTGGTGTTCGGCTGCAAGTAGGTGTGAATGTCCAGCCATAATTACTCACAAACGGGTAAGAAAAGGTAGTATTGCCAGATCATACATGATCAAAACAGGGAGCGGAGGTGGTTCAGCTGCAAGAAGGTGTGAATGTCTCACTAAAGTTCAAATATATTAACAAAAGCTGGAGGAGAGGTCTTCGGATGAGAGTGGTTGAGAATTTCCAACCATAATCTATAAAATTCGGTGAAAAAAAGGTTTGATAGAACACTAAAAGGTGGAGCGGAAGTGTTCGGCTGCAAGAAGGTGTGAATGTCCGACTATATTTGGTGAAAAGCAGGTGAAGCAAGGTCTGAATGCCCAACCTTACATTATCAAAAGCGAGATCAGAGGTGTTTGGCTGCAAGAAGGCCATAGTTTGCCAAAAGCGGGTAAGCTGCGAATGACCAACTAAATATCAACAAAAGTGGGGGCGGAGGTCTTCGGATGCAACTGGGTGTGAACATCCCACCATACAAGTATGGTGGAGAGGAAGCTGTGAACAGCCGACCATAGTTTGCAAAAAGCGGGTGAGACAAGGTGCGAATGTCCAACCATACATGATCAAAACAGGGAGCGGAGGTGTTTGGCTGTGACAAGGTGTGAATGTCCGACCATAGTTGGTAAAAAGTGGGTAAGAAAAGGTTAAAATACCCGACTGTACACAATCAATAGGGGGAGCGGAGTTGTTCGGCTACAAGAAGGTGTGAAAGTCCGAGCATAGTTTGTAAAAAGCAGTTAAGAAAAGGTTCGAATATCCAACCAAACATAATCAAAAGCGGGAGCAGAGCTGTTCGACTGCAAGTAGGTGTGAATGTCCAGCCATAATTACTCACAAAGGGGTAAGAAAAGGTAGTATTGCCAGACCATACATGATCAAAACAGGGAGCTGAGGTGGTTCAGCTGCAAGGTGTGAATGTCTGACTATAGTTTGTAAAAAGCGGGTAAGATAAGGTGCGAATGCCCGACAATGTATAATCAAAAGAGGGAGCAGAGGTTTTCGGCTACACGAAGGTTTGAATGTCCGACCATAGTTTGTAAAAAGCGGGTAAGAAAAGGTTCAAATGCCTGACTATACACCATCAAAAGCGGGAGCGGAGATGTTCCGCTGTAAGACGGTGTGAATGTCCGACCATAGTTGGTAAAAAGCGGGTAAGAAAAGGTTAAAATACCCAACCATACATCATCAAAAGCAGGAGTGGATGTGTTCGGCTACAAGAAGGTGTGAACGTCCAACCAAAGTTTGTAAAAAGCAGTTAAGAAAAGGTTTGAATATCCAACCAAACATAATCAAAAGCGGGAGCATAGCTTTTCGACTGCAAGTAGGTGTGAATGTCAGATCATAATTTGCAAAAAGCTGATGAGAAAGGGTGAGAATGTCCGACTGCACACCATCAAATGCGGGAGCGGAGTTGTTCGGCTGTGAGTAGGTGTGAATCTCCGACCTTAATTTCTGAAAAATGTGTTAGAAAAGGTAAGAATGCCGGTACATACATCATCAAAAGCGAGAGAGGTGGTGTTCGGCTGCAAGTAGGTGTGAATGACCAGCCATAATTACTCACAAACGGGTAAGAAAAGGTAGTATTGCCAGACCATACATGATCAAAACAGGGAGCAGAGGTGGTTCAGCTGCAAGAAGGTGTGAATGTCCAACTAAAGTTCAAATATATTAACAAAAGCGGGAGGAGAGGTCTTCGGATTAGAGTGGTTGAAATTTCCAACCATAATCTATAAAATGCGGTGAAAAAAAAAGGTGTGAAGGAATGAATTTTATAGCAAAATCCGAAATCATGCATAACTCCGCATAAGGAACGTATTGCTCAACCAAAGGGATGCTTCTTTCTCATTCAGGGTAATATGAGGAACTTTATGCTTGATACATTTTAGACATGGATAACTATGAAGGACAAAGCAATTTTAAGTTGGTTTGAGCAAAGCAATTCATTTTATAGGAAAATCCGAAATCGTGCAGGACTCATGAAAGTAAGCTTATTCTCGGATTCCTGATCCTCCAGTGTTGCTCTTTCCTATACTGCAAAATACAGTCTTGTTCTTTGTTGAAATCGATATAGACATTGATAAATATGAAGGACAAAGCAGTTTCCACTTTGTTTGAGTGAAGGAATTAATTTTATAGCAAAATCCCAAATCAAGCAGAACGTATGAAAATAAGCGTGTTTTCGGATTCCTGATCCTTCAGTGTTGCTATTTCTTCTACTGCAAAATACAATGTTGTTCTTTGTTGAAGTCAATCTAGACATTGATAAATATGAAGGACAAAGCAGTTTTAACATAGTTTGAGTAAAGGAATTCATTTTATACATAAAATCCCAAATCATGCAGAACGTATGAAAATAAGCTTATTCTCGGATTCCTGTTCCTTCAAGTGTTGCTCTTTCTACTACTGCAAAATACAATGTTGTTCTTTGTTGAAGTAAATCTAGACATTGATAAATATGAAGGACAAAGCAGTTTTCACTTGGTTTGAGTGAAGGAATTCATTTTATACATAAAATCCCAAATCATGCAGAACGTATGAAAAGAAGCTTATTCTCGGATTCCTGATCCTTCAGTGTTGCTTTTTCTTCTACTGCAAAATACAATGTTGTTCTTTGTTGAAGTCGATCTAGACATTGATAAATATGAAGGACAAAGCAGTTTTAACTTGGTTTGAGTGAAGGAATTCATTTTATACATAAAATCCCAAATCATGCAGAACGTATGAAAATAAGCTTATTCTCGGATTACTGATCCTTCAGTGTTGCTCTTTCTTCTACTGCAAAATCCAGTGTTGTTCTTTGTTGAAGTCAATCTAGACATTGATAAATATGAAAGACAAAGCAGTTTTAACATAGTTTGAGTGAAGGCATTCATTTATAGTAAAATCAATAATCGTGCAGAACTCATGAAAATAAGCTTATTCTCGGATTCCTAAAACTTTTGATTTGCTCTTTCTTTACTGCAAAGTACAATGTTGTTCTTTGTTGAAGTCGATCTAGACATTGATAAATATGAAGGACAAAGCAGTTTTCACTTGGTTTGAGTGAAGGATTTGCAGCTGAAAACCTCCCGCTCCCGCTTTTGATTGTGTATAGTCGGAATTTCGAACCTTTTCTTACCCGGTTTTTAGAAATTATGGTTGGACATTCAGACCTTGCAGCCGAAGACCTCCACTCCCTCTTTTGATCATATATTGTCGGGCATTCGCACCTTGTCTTACCCGCTTTTTACAAACTATAGTCAGACATTCACACCTTGCAGCTGAACCACCTCAGCTCCCTGTTTTGATCATGTATGGTTTGGCAATACTACCTTTTCTTACCCGTTTGTGAGTAATTATGGCTGGACATTCACACCTACTTGCAGTCGAACACCTCCGCTTCCGCTTTTAATGGTATATATTCGGGCATTCGAACATTTTCTTACCAGCTTTTTACCAACTATGGTCGGGGACATTCACACCTTCTTACAGCGGAACACCTCCGCTCCCTCTTTTGATGGTGTATGTTTGGGCATTCGAACCTTTTCTTACCCGCTTTTTACAAACTATGCTCGGACATTCAAACCTTCTTGTAGCCGAAAACATCCACTCCTGCTTTTGATGATGTATGGTTGGGCATTCAAACCTTCTTGTTGCCCGCTTTTCATTAATTTTGGGTGGACATTCACACCTTGTCACAGCCAAACACCTCCGCTCCCTGTTTTGATCATGTATGGTTGGACATTCGCACCTTTTCTCACCCGCTTTTTGCCAACTATGGTCGGCTGTTCACAGCTTCCTCTCCACCATACTTGTTTGGTGGGATATTCACAC
This sequence comes from Leuresthes tenuis, assembly GCF_036924035.1. Classification (NCBI taxonomy): domain Eukaryota; kingdom Metazoa; phylum Chordata; class Actinopteri; order Atheriniformes; family Atherinopsidae; genus Leuresthes; species Leuresthes tenuis. Next base: position 26,722,731 of record NW_027325370.1, read on the forward strand.
CCACTTGCATCCGAAGACCTTTTGTTGATATTTAGTCGGTCATTCGCAGCTTACCCGCTTTTGGCAAACTATGGCCTTCATGCAGCCAAACACCTCTGATCTCGCTTTTGATGATGTAAGGTTGGGCATTCAGACCTTGCTTCACCTGCTTTTCACCAAATATAGTCGGACATTCACACCTTCTTGCAGCCCAACACTTCCGCTCCACCTTTTAGTGTTCTATCAAACCTTTTTTTCACCGAATTTTATAGATTATGGTTGGAAATTCTCAACCACTCTCATCCGAAGACCTCTCCTCCCGCTTTTGTTAATATATTTGAACTTTAGTGAGACATTCACACCTTCTTGCAGCTGAACCACCTCCGCTCCCTGTTTTGATCATGTATGGTCTGGCAATACTACCTTTTCTTACCCGTTTGTGAGTAATTATAGCTGGACATTCACACCTACTTGCAGCCGAACACCACCTCTCTCGCTTTTGATGATGTATGGACCGGCATTCTTACCTTTTTTAACACATTTTTCAGAAATTACGGTCGGAGATTCACACTTACTCACAGCCGAACAACTCCGCTCCCGCATTTGATGGTGTATAGTCGGGCATTCTCACCCTTTCTCATCAGCTTTTTGCAAATTATGATCTGACATTCACACCTGCTTTTGATAATGTATGGTTTGGCATTCGCACCTTTTCTTACCCATTTTTCAGTAATTATGGGTGGACATTCACACTTTCTTGCAGCTGAACACCTCCTCTCCCGCTATTGATTGTGTACAGTCGGGTATTTTAACCTTTTCTTACCCGCTTTTTACCAAATATGGTCGGACATTCACACCGTCTTACAGCGGAACACCTCTGCTCCCGCTTTTGATGGTGTATAGTCAGGCATTTGAACCTTTTCTTACCCGCTTTTTACAAACTATGGTCGGACATTCAAACCTTCTTGTAGCCGAAAACCTCCGCTCCCTCTTTTGATTATACATTGTTGGGCATTCGCACCTTATTTACAAACTATAGTCAGACATTCACACCTTGCAGCTGAGCCACCTCAGCTCCCTGTTTTGATAGTGTATGTTCGGGCATTCGAACCTATTTGATATTCGAAAATTTTCGCACCTTATCTTACCCGCTTTTTACAAACTATAGTCAGACATTCACACCTTGCAGCTGAACCACCTCCGCTCCCTGTTTTGATCATGTATGGTCTGGCAATACTACCTTTTCTTACCCGTTTGTGAGTAATTAATCCCAAAATATTGAGCATAAAATAAGTCTTTATGCTGATGATGTATTACTTTTCCTTCAGAACTCACAGACGTCTCTCAGTCACACGATCACACTCATAAATAAATTCTCAGCACTTTCTGACTACTCTATCAACTGGTCTAAGACCACAGTTCTGCCCATTAACTGTAGGGTCCATAATATACCTGCGATCACTTTACAGTCAGGAAATATTAGATATTTAGGCATAAACATTTCCTCCAGGCTCTCAGAGCTAACAAAGCTAAATTATGTGCAATTATTAAAGACAGTAGAGGACGATCTCTCGTTGGAAGTCCTTACCTATATCACTTATGGGGAGAGTTACATCCATTAAAATGATGATACTACCAAAAGTTAACTATTTGTTCTCAATGATCCCCATAAAACTATCTGCTACTTGGTTTAAGTCACTAGATTCATGCATCTCCAAATTTCTGTGGAAAAACAAACCACCACGTATTAGTTTAAAAACCCTACAGAAGACCAAGGACAGTGGTGGATTAGATTTACCTCATTTTCAGCACTATTCCTTAGACAATATGTTACAATATATATCAAAATGGTTTAAAACTTGTTGTTGTCACAGTTCCCAGAGACGTTGTAATCGTTGAGGATTCTATATTCACCCCCTCATTAGAGGCACGTAATGCAGATTGATGACACTGAATCTTCTTCTCTGTTCATTGCTGGCATCATTCCCAGCATCGTAAGTGTTCGTGGCATTGTTAGCCTCTTCTTCTGGATCTTGATATCGAGAATCCTTTTGTATTTCTGGTTTGTCAGTCCTCTGTCTTCGTTCACCGGAGTCTTTGTCTTTTTGTCCTTGAGTTTGGTGATTTTTTCTTCTTTTGATGCCTTGACACAATGTGACAGGTGATACCACGTGGGAGATCCTGTAACTTGGATTGCTGTCCCTGTGCTGCGAAATGGCTGTGCTGCTCAAATGGTCTCTCCTTCATCATGGTTACATGCTGCCATTCCGACATCTCGCCATTCCGACATGGGTCTCCAATTGTCAAAATGGCGACACTTAATTTTTTATCAAACGTCCCACCATTCCGACACTTTTTTCCTCCTATGGTCGGAATGGCGGTATGTTTTTTGTTTTTTTTAACATACCGCCATTCCGACAGTTCCTTTTAATAGCCTATTTTTTACCCAAAACATTTTGCACTAATGATATGATATGTTTGGCGCACAAGCTTTGCACATGCAGAGGCCACAGCCTCGCAAACAAACTTTAATAATCTATTATCAAAATCCCCTGAATTTCAAATATAAAAATACAGATATTAATGTAACTCTGGCGAGACTGAAACTGATTAAGCAGAAATACAGTGTCAGTGAGCTGTCACAGCAGCCAGCTGGAGCGGAGCTCTCCACAGAGCCCATGCGTCTTTTGCACGCTGTCATCATATGCAAAAGTAATAATTGCAATTACAGATATCACGGCTACTGCACAGGACACAGTTGCGAGCACTTTGCCTTGCCTTGCCAATAGGAGAAGATAGAAATGACAGCATAGAACGTATAAAACACAACAAAATGCAGTAAAAACGTTTATTCATGTTATTCACGTGATTTATGAGTACTCACTCCAATTTTGGGAAGCGCGGATGGGTTTTGCGCATTTGGCACAAACACACAGCCGCAACGGTTGTAGCTTTATACAGCCTGTTGATATCTTAAGGACCTAACTGGTCACACCTGGGACTAAATGTCATGTAGAGATTGTTTTTACATGACATTACAGCTGAACATATAGCTTTCATCCACAAACCAACGTGGGAGAGCCCGAAGACGCATGTGCCAGACGCACATAGGCATGCGTAAAACCAATTTTGACCACTTCATACTGTTTATTTGCTTTCTTTTAGTTAACTTTCGTTTCTTTTGGATTCTTGTGCGTGTTATGGAGCCGTTTTGGTCCATGTTTGTAAGCCTTTTTTTCCTGGATTAAATTTTCGGAAGTTGAAACAAGTGGCATTGGAGTGTGTGATTGAAAACCACCGCGGACTGCTTCTCCTCCTCCAGTTGCCGAGACTTTGTGTTTTTAATAACGCTTGTCTATAAACATGTTAAACATATAAATTGCATGAACAGAAAGAAGGGACTCACCTGTTGAGTAACACACATTTCCTTATACGGAAAGCCTTGTCGGAATGGTGGGACATTTGAACGTCAGAATAGCGGGATGTCGCAATGGTGGGATGTCGGAATGGTGGGACGTTTGCATGTCGGAATGGTGGTATGTCGGAATGGTGGTATGTCGGAATGGTGGGATGTCGGAATAGCGGGATGTCGGAATGGCGGGATTTCGGAATGGGTGTTGCCACCCCCTTCATCATATACACAGTTATTTATACATCACCTTCCACCATGAAGCGTTGTCCCTTTTTGTTTCTCTCTTTGTTCTTAAAATGCTGTTATGCATGTCTAAACCAATCCATTAAATTAGATCATTTTGGCAGTAAAGCGATCTACAATGTGCTTGGTCGCAAAGCTGCTCATCTGTGGTAAACAGCTCTTCAGAAAGGCATTCTTCAATTGATTTCACTAATTCTATGTAATAATTTTGTGATTTCCTACAAAACTACACTTCTTCTCCCATCTGTCTGAGTATTTAATATTGTCTGGGTCCCGTTAAAACATGTATTTTTCCCATCTAATTCCTTGTTTGCTTTAAAACAAGTATTCCCCATTTTCTATCCCTTCAGTAGCCAACCAGTTTGTATGGAGTACACTGGAGCAACTTGACTGATCAGTAAAACACTGCTTTTGTTGTCACCGCAAGGCTTCCCCCGTCGATTGTTTCACTGAGACACTACTGAGTAACTATAACTCAACACAGTTTATACACATAACATTCATATACATACTAACAAACAAACAAACAATTATTTATCGCAATTTTCTCATCTCTGTTTGAACGTACACCCAGGTAAATATTCCTGTAGTCTTCTCATACCGACTATGGACCCATTCATTGTTTAACTTCACTGTTTTGCAAATCCTAATTGAATATTACACATTGACATTGAACTTTACTTGATAAGCAGGTCTTCATTGCATTCAGCAGCCTATATGTGAGCATCTATGTGTAAGCTGTTTTTCTTTGCATTTATCAGCAGCAAGCAATTCTTCATTGCACATGCATATGAAAATAGTAAAACAATTCCAATGCGTTAGCGAAACCTTCTATATCAGGAGTGTCCATCATGATGCTGGGAATAGAACCTCTTTCCCAGAATAGTTCAACCTTCAACTGATCATAACTCCGCAATGAGCACATTTCAAAGTATCATTCCTCTACATGTATTCAAAAATCTATGTGTAAATGTTTAATATTTCTTATATTTGTTGATGACATTCTGTGTGCATGTGGCCTAAACCCAATCTCTGTGTGGCAATTTTAATTTAAACAAGTTGAACTCTGCCTCTGATCATTTAAAAAAGGTGTGTACCAATATCAACCTTTCTCAGGTAATTACTGATCCTACAAAACCAAAGAGATCCTTCAAGGTTGTCCCTGATTGGCTCAATCTTAACAAATCAAAGGTAGAATATCCGCAGTATCTGAACTTGGTGTTAGTTATCACTGCTCAATAGCCTGTATCAGAATTGCAAAAATGAAAACATTAGGTCCACGCTTGGTATCCAGATCCTGAAACATCTCCATGAGCAGGCTTTTTTTTAACTGATCTGTTGAATAGTTATATGACACTGTTAAAATCTCAGATGAAGATCTAGCACTTGACCATTTTTGTAAATCTTCTAATTCCATAGTTGATAAACATGCCCCTTTTAAAAAGTATAGAACTTAGAACAGGTCTAGTCCCTGACTTTCGGCAGAACTGTCTTCTTTACTTTTTTTTTTTTTTCCCCTTGTCCTGTTCAGCATTATGTCAGAAGAATTGTAGTCTGAATACCTTTGATGCCAAACAGATTTGCTTTGCCAAGGGAAGTTTTATAAATGTAAAGCTCCCCTTGATGCCCATTTATTTATTTCTGTTTACAATATATGACATGAACTGAACTGAACCGGACCGGGGGACAAGGAAAGAAGAAGAGGAAAGAAGAGGAAACAGAACAAAAATAGAAACAAAAACCAGACAACCAGCTGCTACACCTGTAAAAAACAAAACAGACAACAATCCATGGCCTCTGAGGGGAATCCAGCCTTAGCGCCACCAGGAGCACCTGAAAGCAGACAAGCAGAGAAAAAACAAACACACAAACAAACAAAAACAAGCACAAGAAGCGGCAATCGCATACAACACAGCTGTGGATATAGATGACCTGAGACGACATGATAATACATCAACTGCTTAGTGACCATGCTACTGGACTAATGAATGTGTGTGTGTGTGTGTGAGAACATGCAACACCCATGGCACAGGACCTACATGATAACCGTGCTTAGTTATGAGTGTATAAGCGTACAGGGCCACAATCCACAGCCCCCCCCCCCAAGCAATCAGAAGCAGGCAGAGAGGGCCACAAGACCCAGGCCACCAGCAGCCCCCACAGAGCACAGAACCCAGGCAGCCCACCGCAGGGGCAACCACGCATTCACCCAGAAGACTGCAGAGGAAGCCCCCGGAAAGAGCCCCCATAAGCATAGGGCAGAGGCACTCCGGGAACCAGGGGTAACAGCCCACCGACCCCGCCAGGCCCCAGCCGCCCAGACATGGGCCGTGCACTGGACCTGGGCCCCAGGAGCCCGAGCGCCCCCAAACCCCCCGGCAGAGGCCCCACCCAATACCCAGGAGGGCCAAGCGCCCCAGACAGCCACAAAGTGGGTCAGCGCCTGCCCCAGCGCCCCTGGCCAAGTGCCCTGGGAGTCAAGATGTGCCCACAGGTGGGTGAAGTCGCGAGCAGTGGGGAGAGGCAACGCTGATGCCCCATCGGGAGAAACACAGGCAGGCCAGGCGACAGCAAGTCCCAGATCCAGGCCCAATCATTACCACACACACTTTCACGTCCCATACATCCACACATCCACACATCCTACCTCCCTCGACTCTGCTGGGGTGTAGTGCAGCGGGCACACCAGGAGGCCAGCAACCCCCCAGCCACCACAGACCCCGAACCAGCAGAACAATTAATTAATCCTCCTGGCCCCTCCTGCCCCGAGCAGACACCAGGAAGCAGGGGTGTGCGAAGAAGACCCCTCCCCTCACCCTTCTGGCTCTTCAATATTTTCTAATAGTGAGCAATTAAAATTGAGGGGCAGCCAAACTTGTAGAACTGGGAGCGCGGCACTCTGGGCAGCCTACATACCCAAAGAGCCCCGCCCACCAGATGCCACTCAGTGTAACCACCCCCCAAGACCTAATGTGTGTGTGTGAGTGTGTTTGATAAGTAGTAATGTCTAAGGTGTAATTAAAACAGGGGCAGGGAACTGCAGAGTGCAACCAAAGGGGACCACCTACGTGGCCCCATCCACTACACCCCACCGAACACACACGCCCCCAAAACCCTTCATGTGTGAGTGTGTGCTGTGTACAGGAGCCAGAAGGGAGAGGGGTATGGGGATATATACCGGGGGAGCTACTCTCCCCCAGAGAGGGCAGCCAGGGACTGGCTGCAATAGGCATCCCCGCTACCTGGGAGCCAACAATGGGCAGGAGGGCCTGATGTCCACCAGGCTCGAGGCTGCAGCGACCATATTCTGGGAGCTACTGTACCCCCAGAAGGTACCCATCCCGCCCCACCCCACTCAACCCAACCCCACCCAGGAGGACCTCTACAAAAAACAAACAAACAACATCAAAAAACAAACAAACAAACCACCCGGTCACACCAGTCGCAGCAGCCCGGGCCTGAGACCCACCATCACCCAGCAACCCACCACTATGTGATAAAACTAATCAGAGGGGACCAGAGAGAATGAAATTCAGCCAACTGATGTTTTGAGGAGGCAGACATTGTTTCCATGCTAATATAATCTAAAAGAAAATTTCTAAACTGGTTAATACACAGATTGTTCTTCGCTTTCCAGTTCATGAGAATAGTTTTCTTTGCGATACATAACACTGTGACAACCATGTGTGCTGAGTTAATTTCCATGTTGATGTTGTCTAAGTCACCCAGTATGCACAGTGTGGGGCATGCAGGGATGCTACACTTTAGCCATGTTGATAGGTCCTCACAGACTTCAAGCCAGAACTTCTCGACAGGCGCAGAAAAACCACAAAGCGTGTGCATAATCATCAGGTGTGTTATCTGTGCAATGTGAGCAGATGTTTGAGTGTGTTAGACCCATCCTGAACATCCTTTGTCCTGTATAGTGTGTTCTATGAAGGATTTTGTATTGTATGAGCTGTAAATTAGGATTTCGAGTCTTTATGAAGGTGTTCAAACATATTTGTGGTTAGAAGCTATGACCAGAACTGATGGATAAATCTGCCTCCCATTTTGAGGATGGAAGAGACATTGTGTCATCTATCTTAGACAATAATTTATATATTTTTGATAGTAGTTTTGGGGTACAGATGCTTAGAAATTCTGCTACCCTAGTCGGGGGTTGTAAGTCTGGTTGGTGGAGGATATATCCATCCATCCATCCATCATCTGCCGCTTATCCGGGGGTCGGGTCGCGGGGGCAGCAGCTTGAGCAGAGAAACCCAGACGTCTCTGTCCCCGGCCACTTCCTCCAGCTCTTCCGGGGGGACCCCGAGGCGTTCCCAGGCCAGCCGAGAGACATAGTCTCTCCAACGTGTCCTGGGTCTCCCCCGGGGTCTCCTCCCAGTGGGACATGCCCGGAACACCTCCCCAGGGAGGCGCCCAGGGGGCATCCTAACCAGATGCCCGAGCCACCTCATCTGACTCCTCTCAATGCGGAGGAGCAGCGGTTCTACTCCGAGCCCCTCCCGGATGACTGAGCCTCTCACCCTATCTCTAAGGGAGAGCCCAGACACCCTGCGGAGGAAACCCATTTCGGCCGCTTGTATTCGCGATCTTGTTCTTTCGGTCACTACCCACAACTCGTGACCATAGGTGAGGATGGGAACGTAGATTGACCAGTAAGTAGAGAGCTTCGCCTTCTGGCTCAGCTCCCTCTTCACAACGACGGGTCGGTGCAGAGCCTGCAACACTGCAGGCGCCGCACCGATCCGCCCGTCAATCTCCCGCTCCATTCGTCCGTCACTCGTGAACAAGACCCCGAGATACTTGAACTCCTCCTCTTGGGGAAGGATCTCATTCCCGACCCGGAGAGAGCATTCCACCCTTTTCCGGCTGAGAACCATAGTCTCGGATTTGGAGGTGCTGATTCTCATCCCAGCCGCTTCACACTCGGCTGCGAATCGCTCCAGTGAGAGCTGAAGGTCACGGCCTGACGACGCTAACAGAACCACATCATCTGCAAAAAGCAGAGACCCGATTCTGAGGTCGCCAAATGGGACACCCTCAACGCCCTGGCTCCGCCTAGAAATTCTGTCCATAAAAGTTAGGAACAGAATCGGTGACAAAGGGCAGCCCTGACGGAGTCCAACTCTCACCGGAAACGTATCCGACTTACTGCCGGCAATGCGGACCAAACTCTGGCACCGGTCATACAGAGACCGAACGGCCCCTATCAAGGGGTCCGGCACTCCATATTCCCGGAGCACCCCCCACAGGACTCCACAAGGGACACGGTCGAACGCTTTCTCCAAGTCCACAAAACACATGTAGACTGGTTGGGCGAACTCCCATGCACCCTCCAGGATCCTGCCGAGGGTATAGAGGGGGACCACCACCCCAATCTGCCAGTCCAGAGGCACTGTCCCCGATGTCCACGCGATACTGCAGAGGCGTGTCAGCCAAGACAGCCCTACAACATCCAGAGCCTTGAGAAACTCAGGTCGGACCTCATCCACCCCTGGGGCCTTGCCACCGAGGAGCTTTTTAACCACCTCGGCAACCTCAGCCCCAGAAATGGGAGGCCCCGTCTCCGAGCTCTCCGACTCTGCCTCTTCCGAGCACGTGTTGGTAGGATTGAGGAGTTCCTCGAAGTACTCCCCCCACCGACTCACAACATCCCTAGTTGAGGTCAGCAAAGCCCCGTCCCCACTGTAAACAGTGTTGACTGTGAGCCGCTTCCCCCCCCCTGAGACGCCGGATGGTGGACCAGAATCTTTTCGAGGCCGTCCGGAAATCGTTCTCCATGGTCTCACCGAACTCCTCCCAGGCCCGAGTTTTTGCCTCAGCAACCGCCGAAGCCGCGGCCCGTCTGGCCCATCGGTACCTATCAGCTTCTTCCAGGGTCCCACTGGCCAAAAAGGCCCGATAGGACTCCTTCTTCAGCTTGACGGCTTCCCTCACCACTGGTGTCCACCAGCAGGTTCGAGGGTTGCCGCCACGACAGGCACCGACCACCTTACGGCCACAACTCCGACCAGCTGCCTCGGCAATGGAGTCACGGAACGTGACCCATTCGGACTCAATGTCCCCCACCTCAAATATTGTTGAAGCTCTGCCGGAGGTGGGAGTTAAAGCTCCTTTTGACGGGGGATTCTGACAAACGCTCCCAGCAGACCCTCACAATACGTTTGGGCCTGCCAGGTCTGATCGGCATCCTCCCCCACCAGCGGAGCCAACTCACCACCAGGTGGTGATCAATTGACAGCTCCGCCCCTCTCTTCACCCGAGTGTCCAGGACATACGGCCGCAAGTCCGATGATACAACCACAAAGTCGATCATCGAACTGCGGCCAAGGGTGTCCTTGTGCCAAGTGCACATATGGACACCCTTATGCCTGAACATGGTGTTCGTTATGGACAGTCTATGACTGGCACAGAAGTCCAACAACATAACACCACTCTGATTCAGATCGGGGGGACCGTTCCTCCCAATCACACCCCTCCAGGTCTCACTGTCATTGCCCTCGTGAGCTTTGAAGTCCCCCAGCAGAATGAGGGAGTCTCCGGTAGGAGCATTCTCCAGTGCCTCCCCCAGAGACTCCAAAAAGGGTAGGTACTCTGAACTGCTGTTTGGCGCATAGGCACAAACAACAGTCAGGACTCGTCCCCCCACCCAAAGGCGGAGGGAGGCTACCCTCTCGTTCACTGGGGTAAACCCCAATGTACTGGCACACAGCCGGGGGGCAATAAGTATGCCCAGACCTGCTCTGCGCCTCTCACCACGGGCAACTCCAGAGTGGAAGAGAGTCCAACCCCTCTCAAGAGTACTGGTTCCAGATCCCAAGCCGTGCGTCGAGGTGAGTCCGACTATATCTAACGGTCTGATAAAGTTTCAACAATAAACAACAAACTTTGTATTATGAGAAAGAACCAGAATCATTCTTCAGGAATCCGAAAATAAGCTCTATTTTACGAGTTATGCACGAATTCGGATTCTCCTATAAAACGAATTCCTTAACTCAAACCATGTTAAGACTGCTTTGTCCTTCATATTTATTCATGTCTAATCAAGTTTCAATGATAAACAACGTTGTACTTTGTAGAATGAGAAAGAACTTCTTCAGCAATAAGCATCTCTCGACAAATGACGAAATACAGATTTTGCTATAAAATTAATTGCTATCAGCCTGACTTAAAACTGTTTGTCTTCCTTATTTATCCACTTCAAATCAAGTTTCAACAATTAAAAAAATTTTGTAGTTTGAGAAAGAACAACTTAATCTTGAGCAATCAGTATAAAAAGAGTTACCCTCTTTTTCACCCAAAGGTGCGAATGTCAAACAGTACATGATCAAAACAGGGAGCGGAGGTGTTTGGCTGAGACAAGGTGTGAATGTCCACCCATAATTAATGAAAAGCGGGCAACAAGTAGGTTCGAATGCCCAACCATACATCATCAAAAGCAGGAGTGGATATGTTCGGCAACAAGAAGGTTTGAACGTCTGACCATAGTTTGTAAAAAGCGGGTAAGAAAAGGTTCGAATGCCCGAACATACACCATCAAAGGAGGGAGCGGAGATGTTCCGCTGTAAGAAGGTGTGAATGTCCGACCATAGTTGGTAAAAAACGGGTAAGAAAAGGTTAAAATACCCGACTGTACACAATCAGTAGCGGGTGCGGAGTTGTTCGGCTACTAAAAGGTGTGAAAGTCCGACCATGGTTTGTAAAAAGCGGGTAAGACATGGTGCGAATGCCTGACAAGGTATGATCAAAAGCAGGAGTGGAGGTGTTCAGCTGCAAGAAGGTCTAAATGTCCATCAATAATTGCTAGAAAACATGAAAGAAAATTTTCGAAAATCAAACCGCACATGATCATAAGTGGGAGCGGAGGTGTTCAGCTGCAAGAAGGTGTGAATGTCCACCCATTATTCCTGACAAATGGGTAAAAAAAAGGTGCGAATGCCCAACCATACATCATCAAAAGCAGGAGTGGATGTGTTCGGCTACAAGAAGGTGTGAACGTCCAACCAAAGTTTGTAAAAAGCAGTTAAGAAAAGGTTTGAATATCCAACCAAACATAATCAAAAGCGGGAGCATAGCTTTTCGACTGCAAGTAGGTGTGAATGTCAGATCATAATTTGCAAAAAGCTGATGAGAAAGGGTGAGAATGTACGACTGCACACCATCAAATGCGGGAGCGGAGTTGTTCGGCTGTGAGTAGGTGTGAATCTCCGACCGTAATTTCTGAAAAATGTGTTAGAAAAGGTAAGAATGCCGGTCCATACATCATCAAAAGCGAGAGAGGTGGTGTTCGGCTGCAAGTAGGTGTGAATGTCCAGCCATAATTACTCACAAACGGGTAAGAAAAGGTAGTATTGCCAGACCATACATGATCAAAACAGGGAGCGGAGGTGGTTCAGCTGCAAGAAGGTGTGAATGTCCAACTAAAGTTCAAATATATTAACAAAAGCGGGAGGAGAGGTCTTCGGATTAGAGTGGTTGAAATTTCCAACCATAATCTATAAAATGCGGTGAAAAAAAAAAGGTGTGAAGGAATTAATTTTGTAGCAAAATCCGAAATCATGCATAACTCCGAGTAAGGAACGTATTGCTCAACCAAAGGGATGCTTCTTTCTCATTCAGGGTAATATGAGGAACTTTATGCTTGATACATTTTAGACATGGATAACTATGAAGGACAAAGCAATTTTAAGTTGGTTTGAGCAACGCAATTCATTTTATAGGAAAATCCGAAATCGTGCAGGACTCATGAAAGTAAGCTTATTCTCGGATTCCTGATCCTCCAGTATTGCTCTTTCCTATACTGCAAAATACAGCCTTGTTCTTTGTTGAAATCGATATAGACATTGATAAATATGAAGGACAAAGCAGTTTCCACTTTGTTTGAGTGAAGGAATTAATTTTATAGCAAAATCCCAAATCAAGCAGAACGTATGAAAATAAGCGTGTTTTCGGATTCCTGATCCTTCAGTGTTGCTATTTCTTCTACTGCAAAATACAATGTTGTTCTTTGTTGAAGTCAATCTAGACATTGATAAATATGAAGGACAAAGCAGTTTTAACATAGTTTGAGTAAAGGAATTCATCTTATACATAAAATCCCAAATCATGCAGAACGTATGAAAAGAAGCTTATTCTCGGATTCCTGTTCCTTCAAGTGTTGCTCTTTCTACTACTGCAAAATACAATGTTGTTCTTTGTTGAAGTAAATCTAGACATTGATAAATATGAAGGACAAAGCAGTTTTCACTTGGTTTGAGTGAAGGAATTCATTTTATACATAAAATCCCAAATCATGCAGAACGTATGAAAAGAAGCTTATTCTCGGATTCCTGATCCTTCAGTGTTGCTTTTTCTTCTACTGCAAAATACAATGTTGTTCTTTGTTGAAGTCGATCTAGACATTGATAAATATGAAGGACAAAGCAGTTTTAACTATGTTTGAGTGAAGGAATTCATTTTATACATAAAATCCCAAATCATGCAGAACGTATGAAAATAAGCTTATTCTCGGATTACTGATCCTTCAGTGTTGCTCTTTCTTCTACTGCAAAATCCAGTGTTGTTCTTTGTTGAAGTCAATCTAGACATTGATAAATATGAAGGACAAAGCAGTTTTAACATAGTTTGAGTGAAGGCATTCATTTATAGTAAAATCAATAATCGTGCAGAACTCATGAAAATAAGCTTATTCTCGGATTCCTAAAACTTTTGATTTGCTCTTTTTTTACTGCAAAGTACAATGTTGTTCTTTGTTGAAGTCGATCTAGACATTGATAAATATGAAGGACAAAGCAGTTTTCACTTGGTTTGAGTGAAGGATTTGCAGCTGAAAACCTCCCGCTCCCGCTTTTGATTGTGTATAGTCGGAATTTCGAACCTTTTCTTACCCGGTTTTTAGAAATTATGGTTGGACATTCAGACCTTGCAGCCGAAGACCTCCACTCCCTCTTTTGATCATATATTGTCGGGCATTCGCACCTTGTCTTACCCGCTTTTTACAAACTATAGTCAGACATTCACACCTTGCAGCTGAACCACCTCAGCTCCCTGTTTTGATCATGTATGGTTTGGCAATACTACCTTTTCTTACCCGTTTGTGAGTAATTATGGCTGGACATTCACACCTACTTGCAGTCGAACACCTCCGCTTCCGCTTTTGATGGTATATATTCGGGCATTCGAACATTTTCTTACCAGCTTTTTACCAACTATGGTCGGGGACATTCACACCTTCTTACAGCGGAACACCTCCGCTCCCTCTTTTGATGGTGTATGTTTGGGCATTCGAACCTTTTCTTACCCGCTTTTTACAAACTATGCTCGGACATTCAAACCTTCTTGTAGCCGAAAACATCCACTCCTGCTTTTGATGATGTATGGTTGGGCATTCAAACCTACTTGTTGCCCGCTTTTCATTAATTTTGGGTGGACATTCACACCTTGTCACAGCCAAACACCTCCGCTCCCTGTTTTGATCATGTATGGTTGGACATTCGCACCTTTTCTCACCCGCTTTTTGCCAACTATGGTCGGCTGTTCACAGCTTCCTCTCCACCATACTTGTATGGTGGGATATTCACACCCAATTGCATCCGAAGACCTTTTGTTGATATTTAGTCGGTCATTCGCAGCTTACCCGCTTTTGGCAAACTATGGCCTTCATGCAGCCAAACACCTCTGATCTCGCTTTTGATGATGTAAGGTTGGGCATTCAGACCTTGCTTCACCTGCTTTTCACCAAATATAGTCGGACATTCACACCTTCTTGCAGCCGAACACTTCCGCTCCACCTTTTAGTGTTCTATCAAACCTTTTTTTCACCGAATTTTATAGATTATGGTTGGAAATTCTCAACCACTCTCATCCGAAGACCTCTCCTCCCGCTTTTGTTAATATATTTGAACTTTAGTGAGACATTCACACCTTCTTGCAGCTGAACCACCTCCGCTCCCTGTTTTGATCATGTATGGTCTGGCAATACTACCTTTTCTTACCCGTTTGTGAGTAATTATGGCTGGACATTCACACCTACTTGCAGCCGAACACCACCTCTCTCGCTTTTGATGATGTATGGACCGGCATTCTTACCTTTTCTAACACATTTTTCAGAAATTACGGTCGGAGATTCACACTTACTCACAGCCGAACAACTCCGCTCCCGCATTTGATGGTGTATAGTCGGGCATTCTCACCCTTTCTCATCAGCTTTTTGCAAATTATGATCTGACATTCACACCTGCTTTTGATAATGTATGGTTTGGCATTCGCACCTTTTCTTACCCATTTTTCAGTAATTATGGGTGGACATTCACACCTTCTTGCAGCTGAACACCTCCTCTCCCGCTATTGATTGTGTACAGTCGGGTATTTTAACCTTTTCTTACCCGCTTTTTACCAAATATGGTCGGACATTCACACCGTCTTACAGCGGAACACCTCTGCTCCCGCTTTTGATGGTGTATAGTCAGGCATTTGAACCTTTTATTACCCGCTTTTTACAAACTATGGTCGGGGACATTCACACCTTCTTACAGCGGAACACCTCCGCTCCCTCTTTTGATGGTGTATGTTTGGGCATTCGAACCTTTTCTTACCCGCTTTTTACAAACTATGCTCGGACATTCAAACCTTCTTGTAGCCGAAAACATCCACTCCTGCTTTTGATGATGTATGGTTGGGCATTCAAACCTACTTGTTGCCCGCTTTTCATTAATTTTGGGTGGACATTCACACCTTGTCACAGCCAAACACCTCCGCTCCCTGTTTTGATCATGTATGGTTGGACATTCGCACCTTTTCTCACCCGCTTTTTGCCAACTATGGTCGGCTGTTCACAGCTTCCTCTCCACCATACTTGTATGGTGGGATATTCACACCCACTTGCATCCGAAGACCTTTTGTTGATATTTAGTCGGTCATTCGCAGCTTACCCGCTTTTGGCAAACTATGGCCTTCATGCAGCCAAACACCTCTGATCTCGCTTTTGATGATGTAAGGTTGGGCATTCAGACCTTGCTTCACCTGCTTTTCACCAAATATAGTCGGACATTCACACCTTCTTGCAGCCGAACACTTCCGCTCCACCTTTTAGTGTTCTATCAAACCTTTTTTTCACCGAATTTTATAGATTATGGTTGGAAATTCTCAACCACTCTCATCCGAAGACCTCTCCTCCCGCTTTTGTTAATATATTTGAACTTTAGTGAGACATTCACACCTTCTTGCAGCTGAACCACCTCCGCTCCCTGTTTTGATCATGTATGGTCTGGCAATACTACCTTTTCTTACCCGTTTGTGAGTAATTATGGCTGGACATTCACACCTACTTGCAGCCGAACACCACCTCTCTCGCTTTTGATGATGTATGGACCGGCATTCTTACCTTTTCTAACACATTTTTCAGAAATTACGGTCGGAGATTCACACTTACTCACAGCCGAACAACTCCGCTCCCGCATTTGATGGTGTATAGTCGGGCATTCTCACCCTTTCTCATCAGCTTTTTGCAAATTATGATCTGACATTCACACCTGCTTTTGATAATGTATGGTTTGGCATTCGCACCTTTTCTTACCCATTTTTCAGTAATTATGGGTGGACATTCACACCTTCTTGCAGCTGAACACCTCCTCTCCCGCTATTGATTGTGTACAGTCGGGTATTTTAACCTTTTCTTACCCGCTTTTTACCAAATATGGTCGGACATTCACACCGTCTTACAGCGGAACACCTCTGCTCCCGCTTTTGATGGTGTATAGTCAGGCATTTGAACCTTTTATTACCCGCTTTTTACAAACTATGGTCGGGGACATTCACACCTTCTTACAGCGGAACACCTCCGCTCCCTCTTTTGATGGTGTATGTTTGGGCATTCGAACCTTTTCTTACCCGCTTTTTACAAACTATGCTCGGACATTCAAACCTTCTTGTAGCCGAAAACATCCACTCCTGCTTTTGATGATGTATGGTTGGGCATTCAAACCTACTTGTTGCCCGCTTTTCATTAATTTTGGGTGGACATTCACACCTTGTCACAGCCAAACACCTCCGCTCCCTGTTTTGATCATGTATGGTTGGACATTCGCACCTTTTCTCACCCGCTTTTTGCCAACTATGGTCGGCTGTTCACAGCTTCCTCTCCACCATACTTGTATGGTGGGATATTCACACCCACTTGCATCCGAAGACCTTTTGTTGATATTTAGTCGGTCATTCGCAGCTTACCCGCTTTTGGCAAACTATGGCCTTCATGCAGCCAAACACCTCTGATCTCGCTTTTGATGATGTAAGGTTGGGCATTCAGACCTTGCTTCACCTGCTTTTCACCAAATATAGTCGGACATTCACACCTTCTTGCAGCCGAACACTTCCGCTCCACCTTTTAGTGTTCTATCAAACCTTTTTTTCACCGAATTTTATAGATTATGGTTGGAAATTCTCAACCACTCTCATCCGAAGACCTCTCCTCCCGCTTTTGTTAATATATTTGAACTTTAGTGAGACATTCACACCTTCTTGCAGCTGAACCACCTCCGCTCCCTGTTTTGATCATGTATGGTCTGGCAATACTACCTTTTCTTACCCGTTTGTGAGTAATTATGGCTGGACATTCACACCTACTTGCAGCCGAACACCACCTCTCTCGCTTTTGATGATGTATGGACCGGCATTCTTACCTTTTCTAACACATTTTTCAGAAATTACGGTCGGAGATTCACACTTACTCACAGCCGAACAACTCCGCTCCCGCATTTGATGGTGTATAGTCGGGCATTCTCACCCTTTCTCATCAGCTTTTTGCAAATTATGATCTGACATTCACACCTGCTTTTGATAATGTATGGTTTGGCATTCGCACCTTTTCTTACCCATTTTTCAGTAATTATGGGTGGACATTCACACCTTCTTGCAGCTGAACACCTCCTCTCCCGCTATTGATTGTGTACAGTCGGGTATTTTAACCTTTTCTTACCCGCTTTTTACCAAATATGGTCGGACATTCACACCGTCTTACAGCGGAACACCTCTGCTCCCGCTTTTGATGGTGTATAGTCAGGCATTTGAACCTTTTATTACCCGCTTTTTACAAACTATGGTCGGACATTCAAACCTTCTTGTAGCCGAAAACCTCCGCTCCCTCTTTTGATTATACATTGTTGGGCATTCGCACCTTATTTACAAACTATAGTCAGACATTCACACCTTGCAGCTGAGCCACCTCAGCTCCCTGTTTTGATAGTGTATGTTCGGGCATTCGAACCTATTTGATATTCGAAAATTTTCGCACCTTATCTTACCCACTTTTTACAAACTATAGTCAGACATTCACACCTTGCAGCTGAACCACCTCCGCTCCCTGTTTTGATCATGTATGGTCTGGCAATACTACCTTTTCTTACCCGTTTGTGAGTAATTAATCCCAAAATATTGAGCATAAAATAAGTCTTTATGCTGATGATGTATTACTTTTCCTTCAGAACTCACAGACGTCTCTCAGTCACACGATCACACTCATAAATAAATTCTCAGCACTTTCTGACTACTCTATCAACTGGTCTAAGACCACAGTTCTGCCCATTAACTGTAGGGTCCATAATATACCTGCGATCACTTTACAGTCAGGAAATATTAGATATTTAGGCATAAACATTTCCTCCAGGCTCTCAGAGCTAACAAAGCTAAATTATGTGCAATTATTAAAGACAGTAGAGGACGATCTCTCGTTGGAAGTCCTTACCTATATCACTTATGGGGAGAGTTACATCCATTAAAATGATGATACTACCAAAAGTTAACTATTTGTTCTCAATGATCCCCATAAAACCATCTGCTACTTGGTTTAAGTCACTAGATTCATGCATCTCCAAATTTCTGTGGAAAAACAAACCACCACGTATTAGTTTAAAAACCCTACAGAAGACCAAGGACAGTGGTGGATTAGATTTACCTCATTTTCAGCACTATTCCTTAGACAATATGTTACAAAATATATCAAAATGGTTTAAACCTTGTTGTTGTCACAGTTCCCAGAGACGTTGTAATCGTTGAGGATTCTATATTCACCCCCTCATTAGAGGCACGTAATGCAGATTGATGACACTGAATCTTCTTCTCTGTTCATTGCTGGCATCATTCCCAGCATCGTAAGTGTTCGTGGCATTGTTAGCCTCTTCTTCTGGATCTTGATATCGAGAATCCTTTTGTATTTCTGGTTTGTCAGTCCTCTCTCTTCGTTCACCGGAGTCTTTGTCTTTTTGTCCTTGAGTTTGGTGATTTTTTCTTCTTTTGATGCCTTGACACAATGTGACAGGTGATACCACGTGGGAGATCCTGTAACTTGGATTGCTGTCCCTGTGCTGCGAAATGGCTGTGCTGCTCAAATGGTCTCTCCTTCATCATGGTTACATGCTGCCATTCCGACATCTCGCCATTCCGACATGGGTCTCCAATTGTCAGAATGGCGACACTTAATTTTTTATCAAACGTCCCACCATTCCGACACTTTTTTCCTCCTTTGGTCGGAATGGCGGTATGTTTTTTGTTTTTTTTAACATACCGCCATTCCGACAGTTCCTTTTAATAGCCTATTTTTTACCCAAAACATTTTGCACTAATGATATGATATGTTTGGCGCACAAGCTTTGCACATGCAGAGGCCACAGCCTCGCAAACAAACTTTAATAATCTATTATCAAAATCCCCTGAATTTCAAATATAAAAATACAGATATTAATGTAACTCTGGCGAGACTGAAACTGATTAAGCAGAAATACAGTGTCAGTGAGCTGTCACAGCAGCCAGCTGGAGCGGAGCTCTCCACAGAGCCCATGCGTCTTTTGCACGCTGTCATCATATGCAAAAGTAATAATTGCAATTACAGATATCACGGCTACTGCACAGGACACAGTTGCGAGCACTCTGCCTTGCCTTGCCAATAGGAGAAGATAGAAATGACAGCATAGAACGTATAAAACACAACAAAATGCAGTAAAAACGTTTATTCATGTTATTCACGTGATTTATGAGTACTCACTCCAATTTTGGGAAGCGCGGATGGGTTTTGCGCATTTGGCACAAACACACAGCCGCAACGGTTGTAGCTTTATACAGCCTGTTGATATCTTAAGGACCTAACTGGTCACACCTGGGAGTAAATGTCATGTAGAGATTGTTTTTACATGACATTACAGCTGAACATATAGCTTTCATCCACAAACCAACGTGGGAGAGCCCGAAGACGCATGTGCCAGACGCACATAGGCATGCGTAAAACCAATTTTGACCACTTCATACTGTTTATTTGCTTTCTTTTAGTTAACTTTCGTTTCTTTTGGATTCTTGTGCGTGTTATGGAGCCGTTTTGGTCCATGTTTGTAAGCCTTTTTTTCCTGGATTAAATTTTCGGAAGTTGAAACAAGTGGCATTGGAGTGTGTGATTGAAAACCACCGCGGACTGCTTCTCCTCCTCCAGTTGCCGAGACTTTGTGTTTTTAATAACGCTTGTCTATAAACATGTTAAACATATAAATTGCATGAACAGAAAGAAGGGACTCACCTGTTGAGTAACACACATTTCCTTATACGGAAAGCCTTGTCGGAATGGTGGGACATTTGAACGTCAGAATAGCGGGATGTCGCAATGGTGGGATGTCGGAATGGTGGGACGTTTGCATGTCGGAATGGTGGTATGTCGGAATGGTGGTATGTCGGAATGGTGGGATGTCGGAATAGCGGAATGTCGGAATGGCGGGATTTCGGAATGGGTGTTGCCACCCCCTTCATCATATACACAGTTATTTATACATCACCTTCCACCATGAAGCGTTGTCCCTTTTTGTTTCTCTCTTTGTTCTTAAAATGCTGTTATGCATGTCTAAACCAATCCATTAAATTAGATCATTTTGGCAGTAAAGCGATCTACAATGTGCTTGGTCGCAAAGCTGCTCATCTGTGGTAAACAGCTCTTCAGAAAGGCATTCTTCAATTGATTTCACTAATTCTATGTAATAATTTTGTGATTTCCTACAAAACTACACTTCTTCTCCCATCTGTCTGAGTATTTAATATTGTCTGGGTCCCGTTAAAACATGTATTTTTCCCATCTAATTCCTTGTTTGCTTTAAAACAAGTATTCCCCATTTTCTATCCCTTCAGTAGCCAACCAGTTTGTATGGAGTACACTGGAGCAACTTGACTGATCAGTAAAACACTGCTTTTGTTGTCACCGCAAGGCTTCCCCCGTCGGTTGTTTCACTGAGACACTACTGAGTAACTATAACTCAACACAGTTTATACACATAACATTCATATACATACTAACAAACAAACAAACAATTATTTATAGCAATTTTCTCATCTCTGTTTGAACGTACACCCAGGTAAATATTCCTGTAGTCTTCTCATACCGACTATGGACCCATTCATTGTTTAACTTCACTGTTTTGCAAATCCTAATTGAATATTACACATTGACATTGAACTTTACTTGATAAGCAGGTCTTCATTGCATTCAGCAGCCTATATGTGAGCATCTATGTGTAAGCTGTTCTTCTTTGCATTTATCAGCAGCAAGCAATTCTTCATTGCACATGCATATGAAAATAGTAAAACAATTCCAATGCGTTAGCGAAACCTTCTATATCAGGAGTGTCCATCATGATGCTGGGAATAGAACCTCTTTCTAGTTCAACCTTCATTACTCAACTGATCATAACTCCGCAATGAGCACATTTCAAAGTATCATTCCTCTACATGTATTCAAAAATCTATGTGTAAATGTTTAATATTTCTTATATTTGTTGATGTCATTCTGTGTGCATGTGGCCTAAACCCAATCTCTGTGTGGCAATTTTAATTTAAACAAGTTGAACTCTGCCTCTGATCATTTAAAAAAGGTGTGTACCAATATCAACCTTTCTCAGGTAATTATTGATCCTACAAAACCAAAGAGATCCTTCAAGGTTGTCCCTGATTGGCTCAATCTTAACAAATCAAAGGTAGAATATCCGCAGTATCTGAACTTGGTGTTAGTTATCACTGCTCAATAGCCTGTATCAGAATTGCAAAAATGAAAACATTAGGTCCACGCTTGGTATCCAGATCCTGAAACATCTCCATGAGCAGGCTTTTTTTTAACTGATCTGTTGAATAGTTATATGACACTGTTAAAATCTCAGATGAAGATCTAGCACTTGACCATTTTTGTAAATCTTCTAATTCCATAGTTGATAAACATGCCCCTTTTAAAAAGTATAGAACTTAGAACAGGTCTAGTCCCTGACTTTCGGCAGAACTGTCTTCTTTACTTTTTTTTTTTTTCCCCTTGTCCTGTTCAGCATTATGTCAGAAGAATTGTAGTCTGAATACCTTTGATGCCAAACAGATTTGTTTTGCCAAGGGAAGTTTTATAAATGTAAAGCTCCCCTTGATGCCCATTTATTTATTTCTGTTTACAATATATGACATGAACTGAACTGAACCGGACCGGGGGACAAGGAAAGAAGAAGAGGAAAGAAGAGGAAACAGAACAAAAATAGAAACAAAAACCAGACAACCAGCTGCTACACCTGTAAAAAACAAAACAGACAACAATCCATGGCCTCTGAGGGGAATCCAGCCTTAGCGCCACCAGGAGCACCTGAAAGCAGACAAGCAGAGAAAAAACAAACACACAAACAAACAAAAACAAGCACAAGAAGCGGCAATCGCATACAACACAGCTGTGGATATAGATGACCTGAGACGACATGATAATACATCAACTGCTTAGTGACCATGCTACTGGACTAATGAATGTGTGTGTGTGTGTGTGAGAACATGCAACACCCATGGCACAGGACCTACATGATAACCGTGCTTAGTTATGAGTGTATAAGCGTACAGGGCCACAATCCACAGCCCCCCCCCCAAGCAATCAGAAGCAGGCAGAGAGGGCCACAAGACCCAGGCCACCAGCAGCCCCCACAGAGCACAGAACCCAGGCAGCCCACCGCAGGGGCAACCACGCATTCACCCAGAAGACTGCAGAGGAAGCCCCCGGAAAGAGCCCCCATAAGCATAGGGCAGAGGCACTCCGGGAACCAGGGGTAACAGCCCACCGACCCCGCCAGGCCCCAGCCGCCCAGACATGGGCCGTGCACTGGACCTGGGCCCCAGGAGCCCGAGCGCCCCCAAACCCCCCGGCAGAGGCCCCACCCAATACCCAGGAGGGCCAAGCGCCCCAGACAGCCACAAAGTGGGTCAGCGCCTGCCCCAGCGCCCCTGGCCAAGTGCCCTGGGAGTCAAGACGTGCCCACAGGTGGGTGAAGTCGCGAGCAGTGGGGAGAGGCAACGCTGATGCCCCATCGGGAGAAACACAGGCAGGCCAGGCGACAGCAAGTCCCAGATCCAGGCCCAATCATTACCACACACACTTTCACGTCCCATACATCCACACATCCACACATCCTACCTCCCTCGACTCTGCTGGGGTGTAGTGCAGCGGGCACACCAGGAGGCCAGCAACCCCCCAGCCACCACAGACCCCGAACCAGCAGAACAATTAATTAATCCTCCTGGCCCCTCCTGCCCCGAGCAGACACCAGGAAGCAGGGGTGTGCGAAGAAGACCCCTCCCCTCACCCTTCTGGCTCTTCAATATTTTCTAATAGTGAGCAATTAAAATTGAGGGGCAGCCAAACTTGTAGAACTGGGAGCGCGGCACTCTGGGCAGCCTACATACCCAAAGAGCCCCGCCCACCAGATGCCACTCAGTGTAACCACCCCCCAAGACCTAATGTGTGTGTGTGAGTGTGTTTGATAAGTAGTAATGTCTAAGGTGTAATTAAAACAGGGGCAGGGAACTGCAGAGTGCAACCAAAGGGGACCACCTACGTGGCCCCATCCACTACACCCCACCGAACACACACGCCCCCAAAACCCTTCATGTGTGAGTGTGTGCTGTGTACAGGAGCCAGAAGGGAGAGGGGTATGGAGATATATACCGGGGGAGCTACTCTCCCCCAGAGAGGGCAGCCAGGGACTGGCTGCAATAGGCATCCCCGCTACCTGGGAGCCAACAATGGGCAGGAGGGCCTGATGTCCACCAGGCTCGAGGCTGCAGCGACCATATTCTGGGAGCTACTGTACCCCCAGAAGGTACCCATCCCGCCCCACCCCACTCAACCCAACCCCACCCAGGAGGACCTCTACAAAAAACAAACAAACAACATAAAAAAACAAACAAACAAACCACCCGGTCACACCAGTCGCAGCAGCCCGGGCCTGAGACCCACCATCACCCAGCAACCCACCACTATGTGATAAAACTAATCAGAGGGGACCAGAGAGAATGAAATTCAGCCAACTGATGTTTTGAGGAGGCAGACATTGTTTCCATGCTAATATAATCTAAAAGAAAATTTCTAAACTGGTTAATACACAGATTGTTCTTCGCTTTCCAGTTCATGAGAATAGTTTTCTTTGCGATACATAACACTGTGACAACCATGTGTGCTGAGTTAATTTCCATGTTGATGTTGTCTAAGTCACCCAGTATGCACAGTGTGGGGCATGCAGGGATGCTACACTTTAGCCATGTTGATAGGTCCTCACAGACTTCAAGCCAGAACTTCTCGACAGGCGCAGAAAAACCACAAAGCGTGTGCATAATCATCAGGTGTGTTATCTGTGCAATGTGAGCAGATGTTTGAGTGTGTTAGACCCATCCTGAACATCCTTTGTCCTGTATAGTGTGTTCTATGAAGGATTTTGTATTGTATGAGCTGTAAATTAGGATTTCGAGTCTTTATGAAGGTGTTCAAACATATTTGTGGTTAGAAGCTATGACCAGAACTGATGGATAAATCTGCCTCCCATTTTGAGGATGGAAGAGACATTGTGTCATCTATCTTAGACAATAATTTATATATTTTTGATAGTAGTTTTGGGGTACAGATGCTTAGAAATTCTGCTACCCTAGTCGGGGGTTGTAAGTCTGGTTGGTGGAGGATATATCCATCCATCCATCCATCATCTGCCGCTTATCCGGGGGTCGGGTCGCGGGGGCAGCAGCTTGAGCAGAGAAACCCAGACGTCTCTGTCCCCGGCCACTTCCTCCAGCTCTTCCGGGGGGACCCCGAGGCGTTCCCAGGCCAGCCGAGAGACATAGTCTCTCCAACGTGTCCTGGGTCTCCCCCGGGGTCTCCTCCCAGTGGGACATGCCCGGAACACCTCCCCAGGGAGGCGCCCAGGGGGCATCCTAACCAGATGCCCGAGCCACCTCATCTGACTCCTCTCAATGCGGAGGAGCAGCGGTTCTACTCCGAGCCCCTCCCGGATGACTGAGCTTCTCACCCTATCTCTAAGGGAGAGCCCAGACACCCTGCGGAGGAAACCCATTTCGGCCGCTTGTATTCGCGATCTTGTTCTTTCGGTCACTACCCACAACTCGTGACCATAGGTGAGGATGGGAACGTAGATTGACCAGTAAGTAGAGAGCTTCGCCTTCTGGCTCAGCTCCCTCTTCACAACGACGGGTCGGTGCAGAGCCTGCAACACTGCAGGCGCCGCACCGATCCGCCCGTCAATCTCCCGCTCCATTCGTCCGTCACTCGTGAACAAGACCCCGAGATACTTGAACTCCTCCTCTTGGGGAAGGATCTCATTCCCGACCCGGAGAGAGCATTCCACCCTTTTCCGGCTGAGAACCATAGTCTCGGATTTGGAGGTGCTGATTCTCATCCCAGCCGCTTCACACTCGGCTGCGAATCACTCCAGTGAGAGCTGAAGGTCACGGCCTGACGACGCTAACAGAACCACATCATCTGCAAAAAGCAGAGACCCGATTCTGAGGTCGCCAAATGGGACACCCTCAACGCCCTGGCTCCGCCTAGAAATTCTGTCCATAAAAGTTAGGAACAGAATCGGTGACAAAGGGCAGCCCTGACGGAGTCCAACTCTCACCGGAAACGTATCCGACTTACTGCCGGCAATGCGGACCAAACTCTGGCACCGGTCATACAGAGACCGAACGGCCCCTATCAAGGGGTCCGGCACTCCATATTCCCGGAGCACCCCCCACAGGACTCCACAAGGGACACGGTCGAACGCTTTCTCCAAGTCCACAAAACACATGTAGACTGGTTGGGCGAACTCCCATGCACCCTCCAGGATCCTGCCGAGGGTATAGAGGGGGACCACCACCCCAATCTGCCAGTCCAGAGGCACTGTCCCCGATGTCCACGCGATACTGCAGAGGCGTGTCAGCCAAGACAGCCCTACAACATCCAGAGCCTTGAGAAACTCAGGTCGGACCTCATCCACCCCTGGGGCCTTGCCACCGAGGAGCTTTTTAACCACCTCGGCAACCTCAGCCCCAGAAATGGGAGGCCCCGTCTCCGAGCTCTCCGACTCTGCCTCTTCCGAGCACGTGTTGGTAGGATTGAGGAGTTCCTCGAAGTACTCCCCCCACGACTCACAACATCCCTAGTTGAGGTCAGCAAAGCCCCGTCCCCACTGTAAACAGTGTTGACTGTGAGCCGCTTCCCCCCCCCTGAGACGCCGGATGGTGGACCAGAATCTTTTCGAGGCCGTCCGGAAATCGTTCTCCATGGTCTCACCGAACTCCTCCCAGGCCCGAGTTTTTGCCTCAGCAACCGCCGAAGCCGCGGCCCGTCTGGCCCGTCGGTACCTATCAGCTTCTTCCAGGGTCCCACTGGCCAAAAAGGCCCGATAGGACTCCTTCTTCAGCTTGACGGCTTCCCTCACCACTGGTGTCTACCAGCAGGTTCGAGGGTTGCCGCCACGACAGGCACCGACCACCTTACGGCCACAACTCCGACCAGCTGCCTCGGCAATGGAGTCACGGAACGTGACCCATTCGGACTCAATGTCCCCCACCTCAAATATTGTTGAAGCTCTGCCGGAGGTGGGAGTTAAAGCTCCTTCTGACGGGGGATTCTGACAAACGCTCCCAGCAGACCCTCACAATACGTTTGGGCCTGCCAGGTCTGATCGGCATCCTCCCCCACCAGCGGAGCCAACTCACCACCAGGTGGTGATCAATTGACAGCTCCGCCCCTCTCTTCACCCGAGTGTCCAGGACATACGGCCGCAAGTCCGATGATACAACCACAAAGTCGATCATCGAACTGCGGCCAAGGGTGTCCTTGTGCCAAGTGCACATATGGACACCCTTATGCCTGAACATGGTGTTCGTTATGGACAGTCTATGACTGGCACAGAAGTCCAACAACATAACACCACTCTGATTCAGATCGGGGGGGCCGTTCCTCCCAATCACACCCCTCCAGGTCTCACTGTCATTGCCCTCGTGAGCATTGAAGTCCCCCAGCAGAATGAGGGAGTCTCCGGTAGGAGCATTCTCCAGTGCCTCCCCCAGAGACTCCAAAAAGGGTAGGTACTCTGAACTGCTGTTTGGCGCATAGGCACAAACAACAGTCAGGACTCGTCCCCCCACCCAAAGGCGGAGGGAGGCTACCCTCTCGTTCACTGGGGTAAACCCCAATGTACTGGCACACAGCCGGGGGGCAATAAGTATGCCCAGACCTGCTCTGCGCCTCTCACCACGGGCAACTCCAGAGTGGAAGAGAGTCCAACCCCTCTCAAGAGTACTGGTTCCAGATCCCAAGCCGTGCGTCGAGGTGAGTCCGACTATATCTAACGGTCTGATAAAGTTTCAACAATAAACAACAAACTTTGTATTATGAGAAAGAACCAGAATCATTCTTCAGGAATCCGAAAATAAGCTCTATTTTACGAGTTATGCACGAATTCGGATTCTCCTATAAAACGAATTCCTTAACTCAAACCATGTTAAGACTGCTTTGTCCTTCATATTTATTCATGTCTAATCAAGTTTCAATGATAAACAACGTTGTACTTTGTAGAATGAGAAAGAACTTCTTCAGCAATAAGCATCTCTCGACAAATGACGAAATACAGATTTTGCTATAAAATTAATTGCTATCAGCCTGACTTAAAACTGTTTGTCTTCCTTATTTATCCAGTTCAAATCAAGTTTCAACAATTAAAAAAATTTTGTAGTTTGAGAAAGAACAACTTAATCTTGAGCAATCAGTATAAAAAGAGTTACCCTCTTTTTCACCCAAAGGTGCGAATGTCAAACAGTACATGATCAAAACAGGGAGCGGAGGTGTTTGGCTTAGACAAGGTGTGAATGTCCACCCATAATTAATGAAAAGCGGGCAACAAGTAGGTTCGAATGCCCAACCATACATCATCAAAAGCAGGAGTGGATATGTTCGGCTACAAGAAGGTTTGAACGTCTGACCATAGTTTGTAAAAAGCGGGTAAGAAAAGGTTCGAATGCCCGAACATACACCATCAAAGGAGGGAGCGGAGGTGTTCCGCTGTAAGAAGGTGTGAATGTCCGACCATAGTTGGTAAAAAGCGGGTAAGAAAAGGTTAAAATACCCGACTGTACACAATCAATAGCGGGAGCGGAGTTGTTCGGTTACTAAAAGATGTGAAAGTCCGACTATGGTTTGTAAAAAGCGGGTAAGAAAAGGTGCTAATGCCCGACAATATATGATCAAAAGAGGGAGCGGAGGTGTTCGGCTGCAAGAAGGTCTGAATGTCCAACCATAATTTGTAAAAACCGGGAAGGAAAGGCTCGAAAGCCCGACTATACACCATCAACAGCGGGAGCAGAGTGGTTCAGCTGCAAGAAGGTCTGAATGTCCATCAATAATTGCTTTAAAACATGAAAGAAAATTTTCGAATATCATCCGCACATGATCATAAGAAGGAGAGGAGGTGTTCAGCTGCAAGAAGGTGTGAATGTCCACCCATAATTCCTGAAAAATGGGTAAAAAAAGGTGCGAATGCCCAACCATACATTATCAAAAGCAGGTGTGAATGTCAGATCATAACTTGCAAAAAGCTGATGAGAAAGGGTGAGAATGCCCGACTATACACCATCAAATGCGGGAGCGGAGGTGTTCGGCTCTGAGTAGGTGTGAATGTCCGACCATAATTGCTGAAAAATGTGTTAGAAAAGGAAAGAATGTCGGACCATACATCATCAAAAGCGAGAGAGGTGGTGTTCGGCTGCAAAAAGGTGTAAATGTTCGACTAAAGTTTGTAAAAAGCGGGTAAGACATGGTGCGAATGCCTGACAAGGTATGATCAAAAGCAGGAGCGGAGGTGTTCAGCTGCAAGAAGGTCTAAATGTCCATCAATAATTGCTAGAAAACATGAAAGAAAATTTTCGAAAATCAAACCGCACATGATCATAAGTGGGAGCGGAGGTGTTCAGCTGCAAGAAGGTGTGAATGTCCACCCATTATTCCTGACAAATGGGTAAAAAAAAGGTGCGAATGCCCAACCATACATCATCAAAAGCAGGAGTGGATGTGTTCGGCTACAAGAAGGTGTGAACGTCCAACCAAAGTTTGTAAAAAGCAGTTAAGAAAAGGTTTGAATATCCAACCAAACATAATCAAAAGCGGGAGCATAGCTTTTCGACTGCAAGTAGGTGTGAATGTCAGATCATAATTTGCAAAAAGCTGATGAGAAAGGGTGAGAATGTCCGACTGCACACCATCAAATGCGGGAGCGGAGTTGTTCGGCTGTGAGTAGGTGTGAATCTCCGACCGTAATTTCTGAAAAATGTGTTAGAAAAGGTAAGAATGCCGGTCCATACATCATCAAAAGCGAGAGAGGTGGTGTTCGGCTGCAAGTAGGTGTGAATGTCCAGCCATAATTACTCACAAACGGGTAAGAAAAGGTAGTATTGCCAGACCATACATGATCAAAACAGGGAGCGGAGGTGGTTCAGCTGCAAGAAGGTGTGAATGTCTCACTAAAGTTCAAATATATTAACAAAAGCGGGAGGAGAGGTCTTCGGATGAGAGTGGTTGAGAATTTCCAACCATAATCTATAAAATTCGGTGAAAAAAAGGTTTGATAGAACACTAAAAGGTGGAGCGGAAGTGTTGGGCTGCAAGAAGGTGTGAATGTCCGACTATATTTGGTGAAAAGCAGGTGAAGCAAGGTCTGAATGCCCAACCTTACATCATCAAAAGCGAGATCAGAGGTGTTTGGCTGCAAGAAGGCCATAGTTTGCCAAAAGCGGGTAAGCTGCGAATGACCAACTAAATATCAACAAAAGTGGGGGCGGAGGTCTTCGGATGCAACTGGGTGTGAACATCCCACCATACAAGTATGGTGGAGA
Source organism: Leuresthes tenuis (assembly GCF_036924035.1). Lineage (NCBI taxonomy): Eukaryota > Metazoa > Chordata > Actinopteri > Atheriniformes > Atherinopsidae > Leuresthes > Leuresthes tenuis. The sequence continues at coordinate 26,752,567 of NW_027325370.1, forward strand.
GGAAGCTGTGAACAGCCGACCATAGTTTGCAAAAAGCGGGTGAGACAAAGTGCGAATGTCCAACCATACATGATCAAAACAGGGAGCGGAGGTGTTTGGCTGTGACAAGGTGTGAATGTCCGACCATAGTTGGTAAAAAGTGGGTAAGAAAAGGTTAAAATACCCGACTGTACACAATCAATAGGGGGAGCGGAGTTGTTCGGCTACAAGAAGGTGTGAAAGTCCGAGCATAGTTTGTAAAAAGCAGTTAAGAAAAGGTTCGAATATCCAACCAAACATAATCAAAAGCGGGAGCAGAGCTGTTCGACTGCAATTAGGTGTGAACGTCCAGCCATAATTACTCACCAAGGGGTAAGAAAAGGTAGTATTGCCAGACCATACATGATCAAAACAGGGAGCTGAGGTGGTTCAGCTGCAAGGTGTGAATGTCTGACTATAGTTTGTAAAAAGCGGGTAAGATAAGGTGCGAATGCCCGACAATGTATAATCAAAAGAGGGAGCAGAGGTTTTCGGCTACACGAAGGTTTGAATGTCCGACCATAGTTTGTAAAAAGCGGGTAAGAAAAGGTTCAAATGCCTGACTATACACCATCAAAAGCGGGAGCGGAGATGTTCCGCTGTAAGACGGTGTGAATGTCCGACCATAGTTGGTAAAAAGCGGGTAAGAAAAGGTTAAAATACCCAACCATACATCATCAAAAGCAGGAGTGGATGTGTTCGGCTACAAGAAGGTGTGAACGTCCAACCAAAGTTTGTAAAAAGCAGTTAAGAAAAGGTTTGAATATCCAACCAAACATAATCAAAAGCGGGAGCATAGCTTTTCGACTGCAAGTAGGTGTGAATGTCAGATCATAATTTGCAAAAAGCTGATGAGAAAGGGTGAGAATGTACGACTGCACACCATCAAATGCGGGAGCGGAGTTGTTCGGCTGTGAGTAGGTGTGAATCTCCGACCGTAATTTCTGAAAAATGTGTTAGAAAAGGTAAGAATGCCGGTCCATACATCATCAAAAGCGAGAGAGGTGGTGTTTGGCTGCAAGTAGGTGTGAATGTCCAGCCATAATTACTCACAAACGGGTGAAAAATGTGTTAGAAAAGGTAGTATTGCCAGACCATACATGATCAAAACAGGGAGCGGAGGTGGTTCAGCTGCAAGAAGGTGTGAATGTCCAACTAAAGTTCAAATGTATTAACAAAAGCGGGAGGAGAGGTCTTCGGATTAGAGTGGTTGAAATTTCCAACCATAATCTATAAAATGCGGTGAAAAAAAAAGGTGTGAAGGAATTAATTTTATAGCAAAATCCGAAATCATGCATAACTCCGCATAAGGAACGTATTGCTCAACCAAAGGGATGCTTCTTTCTCATTCAGGGTAATATGAGGAACTTTATGCTTGATACATTTTAGACATGGATAACTATGAAGGACAAAGCAATTTTAAGTTGGTTTGAGCAAAGCAATTCATTTTATAGGAAAATCCGAAATCGTGCAGGACTCATGAAAGTAAGCTTATTCTCGGATTCCTGATCCTCCAGTGTTGCTCTTTCCTATACTGCAAAATACAGCCTTGTTCTTTGTTGAAATCGATATAGACATTGATAAATATGAAGGACAAAGCAGTTTCCACTTTGTTTGAGTGAAGGAATTAATTTTATAGCAAAATCCCAAATCAAGCAGAACGTATGAAAATAAGCGTGTTTTCGGATTCCTGATCCTTCAGTGTTGCTATTTCTTCTACTGCAAAATACAATGTTGTTCTTTGTTGAAGTCAATCTAGACATTGATAAATATGAAGGACAAAGCAGTTTTAACATAGTTTGAGTAAAGGAATTCATTTTATACATAAAATCCCAAATCATGCAGAACGTATGAAAATAAGCTTATTCTCGGATTCCTGTTCCTTCAAGTGTTGCTCTTTCTACTACTGCAAAATACAATGTTGTTCTTTGTTGAAGTAAATCTAGACATTGATAAATATGAAGGACAAAGCAGTTTTCACTTGGTTTGAGTGAAGGAATTCATTTTATACATAAAATCCCAAATCATGCAGAACGTATGAAAAGAAGCTTATTCTCGGATTCCTGATCCTTCAGTGTTGCTTTTTCTTCTACTGCAAAATACAATGTTGTTCTTTGTTGAAGTCGATCTAGACATTGATAAATATGAAGGACAAAGCAGTTTTAACTATGTTTGAGTGAAGGAATTCATTTTATACATAAAATCCCAAATCATGCAGAACGTATGAAAATAAGCTTATTCTCGGATTACTGATCCTTCAGTGTTGCTCTTTCTTCTACTGCAAAATCCAGTGTTGTTCTTTGTTTAAGTCAATCTAGACATTGATAAATATGAAGGACAAAGCAGTTTTAACATAGTTTGAGTGAAGGCATTCATTTATAGTAAAATCAATAATCGTGCAGAACTCATGAAAATAAGCTTATTCTCGGATTCCTAAAACTTTTGATTTGCTCTTTTTTTACTGCAAAGTACAATGTTGTTCTTTGTTGAAGTCGATCTAGACATTGATAAATATGAAGGACAAAGCAGTTTTCACTTGGTTTGAGTGAAGGATTTGCAGCTGAAAACCTCCCGCTCCCGCTTTTGATTGTGTATAGTCGGAATTTCGAACCTTTTCTTACCCGGTTTTTAGAAATTATGGTTGGACATTCAGACCTTGCAGCCGAAGACCTCCACTCCCTCTTTTGATCATATATTGTCGGGCATTCGCACCTTGTCTTACCCGCTTTTTACAAACTATAGTCAGACATTCACACCTTGCAGCTGAACCACCTCAGCTCCCTGTTTTGATCATGTATGGTTTGGCAATACTACCTTTTCTTACCCGTTTGTGAGTAATTATGGCTGGACATTCACACCTACTTGCAGTCGAACACCTCCGCTTCCGCTTTTGATGGTATATATTCGGGCATTCGAACATTTTCTTACCAGCTTTTTACCAACTATGGTCGGGGACATTCACACCTTCTTACAGCGGAACACCTCCGCTCCCTCTTTTGATGGTGTATGTTTGGGCATTCGAACCTTTTCTTACCCGCTTTTTACAAACTATGCTCGGACATTCAAACCTTCTTGTAGCCGAAAACATCCACTCCTGCTTTTGATGATGTATGGTTGGGCATTCAAACCTACTTGTTGCCCGCTTTTCATTAATTTTGGGTGGACATTCACACCTTGTCACAGCCAAACACCTCCGCTCCCTGTTTTGATCATGTATGGTTGGACATTCGCACCTTTTCTCACCCGCTTTTTGCCAACTATGGTCGGCTGTTCACAGCTTCCTCTCCACCATACTTGTATGGTGGGATATTCACACCCACTTGCATCCGAAGACCTTTTGTTGATATTTAGTCGGTCATTCGCAGCTTACCCGCTTTTGGCAAACTATGGCCTTCATGCAGCCAAACACCTCTGATCTCGCTTTTGATGATGTAAGGTTGGGCATTCAGACCTTGCTTCACCTGCTTTTCACCAAATATAGTCGGACATTCACACCTTCTTGCAGCCCAACACTTCCGCTCCACCTTTTAGTGTTCTATCAAACCTTTTTTTCACCGAATTTTATAGATTATGGTTGGAAATTCTCAACCACTCTCATCCGAAGACCTCTCCTCCCGCTTTTGTTAATATATTTGAACTTTAGTGAGACATTCACACCTTCTTGCAGCTGAACCACCTCCGCTCCCTGTTTTGATCATGTATGGTCTGGCAATACTACCTTTTCTTACCCGTTTGTGAGTAATTATGGCTGGACATTCACACCTACTTGCAGCCGAACACCACCTCTCTCGCTTTTGATGATGTATGGACCGGCATTCTTACCTTTTCTAACACATTTTTCAGAAATTACGGTCGGAGATTCACACTTACTCACAGCCGAACAACTCCGCTCCCGCATTTGATGGTGTATAGTCGGGCATTCTCACCCTTTCTCATCAGCTTTTTGCAAATTATGATCTGACATTCACACCTGCTTTTGATAATGTATGGATTGGCATTCGCACCTTTTCTTACCCATTTTTCAGTAATTATGGGTGGACATTCACACCTTCTTGCAGCTGAACACCTCCTCTCCCGCTATTGATTGTGTACAGTCGGGTATTTTAACCTTTTCTTACCCGCTTTTTACCAAATATGGTCGGACATTCACACCGTCTTACAGCGGAACACCTCTGCTCCCGCTTTTGATGGTGTATAGTCAGGCATTTGAACCTTTTCTTACCCGCTTTTTACAAACTATGGTCGGACATTCAAACCTTCTTGTAGCCGAAAACCTCCGCTCCCTCTTTTGATTATACATTGTTGGGCATTCGCACCTTATTTACAAACTATAGTCAGACATTCACACCTTGCAGCTGAGCCACCTCAGCTCCCTGTTTTGATAGTGTATGTTCGGGCATTCGAACCTATTTGATATTCGAAAATTTTCGCACCTTATCTTACCCGCTTTTTACAAACTATAGTCAGACATTCACACCTTGCAGCTGAACCACCTCCGCTCCCTGTTTTGATCATGTATGGTCTGTTAATACTACCTTTTCTTACCCGTTTGTGAGTAATTAATCCCAAAATATTGAGCATAAAATAAGTCTTTATGCTGATGATGTATTACTTTTCCTTCAGAACTCACAGACGTCTCTCAGTCACACGATCACACTCATAAATAAATTCTCAGCACTTTCTGACTACTCTATCAACTGGTCTAAGACCACAGTTCTGCCCATTAACTGTAGGGTCCATAATATACCTGCGATCACTTTACAGTCAGGAAATATTAGATATTTAGGCATAAACATTTCCTCCAGGCTCTCAGAGCTAACAAAGCTAAATTATGTGCAATTATTAAAGACAGTAGAGGACGATCTCTCGTTGGAAGTCCTTACCTATATCACTTATGGGGAGAGTTACATCCATTAAAATGATGATACTACCAAAAGTTAACTATTTGTTCTCAATGATCCCCATAAAACCATCTGCTACTTGGTTTAAGTCACTAGATTCATGCATCTCCAAATTTCTGTGGAAAAACAAACCACCACGTATTAGTTTAAAAACCCTACAGAAGACCAAGGACAGTGGTGGATTAGATTTACCTCATCTTCAGCACTATTCCTTAGACAATATGTTACAATATATATCAAAATGGTTTAAACCTTGTTGTTGTCACAGTTCCCAGAGACGTTTTAATCGTTGAGGATTCTATATTCACCCCCTCATTAGAGGCACGTAATGCAGATTGATGACACTGAATCTTCTTCTCTGTTCATTGCTGGCATCATTCCCAGCATCGTAAGTGTTCGTGGCATTGTTAGCCTCTTCTTCTGGATCTTGATATCGAGAATCCTTTTGTATTTCTGGTTTGTCAGTCCTCTGTCTTCGTTCACCGGAGTCTTTGTCTTTTTGTCCTTGAGTTTGGTGATTTTTTCTTCTTTTGATGCCTTGACACAATGTGACAGGTGATACCACGTGGGAGATCCTGTAACTTGGATTGCTGTCCCTGTGCTGCGAAATGGCTGTGCTGCTCAAATGGTCTCTCCTTCATCATGGTTACATGCTGCCATTCCGACATCTCGCCATTCCGACATGGGTCTCCAATTGTCGGAATGGCGACACTTAATTTTTTATCAAACGTCCCACCATTCCGACACTTTTTTCCTCCTATGGTCGGAATGGCGGTATGTTTTTTGTTTTTTTTAACATACCGCCATTCCGACAGTTCCTTTTAATAGCCTATTTTTTACCCAAAACATTTTGCACTAATGATATGATATGTTTGGCGCACAAGCTTTGCACATGCAGAGGCCACAGCCTCGCAAACAAACTTTAATAATCTATTATCAAAATCCCCTGAATTTCAAATATAAAAATACAGATATTAATGTAACTCTGGCGAGACTGAAACTGATTAAGCAGAAATACAGTGTCAGTGAGCTGTCACAGCAGCCAGCTGGAGCGGAGCTCTCCACAGAGCCCATGCGTCTTTTGCACGCTGTCATCATATGCAAAAGTAATAATTGCAATTACAGATATCACGGCTACTGCACAGGACACAGTTGCGAGCACTCTGCCTTGCCTTGCCAATAGGAGAAGATAGAAATGACAGCATAGAACGTATAAAACACAACAAAATGCAGTAAAAACGTTTATTCATGTTATTCACGTGATTTATGAGTACTCACTCCAATTTTGGGAAGCGCGGATGGGTTTTGCGCATTTGGCACAAACACACAGCACAAAGCAACGGTTGTAGCTTTATACAGCCTGTTGATATCTTAAGGACCTAACTGGTCACACCTGGGAGTAAATGTCATGTAGAGATTGTTTTTACATGACATTACAGCTGAACATATAGCTTTCATCCACAAACCAACGTGGGAGAGCCCGAAGACGCATGTGCCAGACGCACATAGGCATGCGTAAAACCAATTTTGACCACTTCATACTGTTTATTTGCTTTCTTTTAGTTAACTTTCGTTTCTTTTGGATTCTTGTGCGTGTTATGGAGCCGTTTTGGTCCATGTTTGTAAGCCTTTTTTTCCTGGATTAAATTTTCGGAAGTTGAAACAAGTGGCATTGGAGTGTGTGATTGAAAACCACCGCGGACTGCTTCTCCTCCTCCAGTTGCCGAGACTTTGTGTTTTTAATAACGCTTGTCTATAAACATGTTAAACATATAAATTGCATGAACAGAAAGAAGGGACTCACCTGTTGAGTAACACACATTTCCTTATACGGAAAGCCTTGTCGGAATGGTGGGACATTTGAACGTCAGAATAGCGGGATGTCGCAATGGTGGGATGTCGGAATGGTGGGACGTTTGCATGTCGGAATGGTGGTATGTCGGAATGGTGGTATGTCGGAATGGTGGGATGTCGGAATAGCGGGATGTCGGAATGGCGGGATTTCGGAATGGGTGTTGCCACCCCCTTCATCATATACACAGTTATTTATACATCACCTTCCACCATGAAGCGTTGTCCCTTTTTGTTTCTCTCTTTGTTCTTAAAATGCTGTTATGCATGTCTAAACCAATCCATTAAATTAGATCATTTTGGCAGTAAAGCGATCTACAATGTGCTTGGTCGCAAAGCTGCTCATCTGTGGTAAACAGCTCTTCAGAAAGGCATTCTTCAATTGATTTCACTAATTCTATGTAATAATTTTGTGATTTCCTACAAAACTACACTTCTTCTCCCATCTGTCTGAGTATTTAATATTGTCTGGGTCCCGTTAAAACATGTATTTTTCCCATCTAATTCCTTGTTTGCTTTAAAACAAGTATTCCCCATTTTCTATCCCTTCAGTAGCCAACCAGTTTGTATGGAGTACACTGGAGCAACTTGACTGATCAGTAAAACACTGCTTTTGTTGTCACCGCAAGGCTTCCCCCGTCGGTTGTTTCACTGAGACACTACTGAGTAACTATAACTCAACACAGTTTATACACATAACATTCATATACATACTAACAAACAAACAAACAATTATTTATCGCAATTTTCTCATCTCTGTTTGAACGTACACCCAGGTAAATATTCCTGTAGTCTTCTCATACCGACTATGGACCCATTCATTGTTTAACTTCACTGTTTTGCAAATCCTAATTGAATATTACACATTGACATTGAACTTTACTTGATAAGCAGGTCTTCATTGCATTCAGCAGCCTATATGTGAGCATCTATGTGTAAGCTGTTCTTCTTTGCATTTATCAGCAGCAAGCAATTCTTCATTGCACATGCATATGAAAATAGTAAAACAATTCCAATGCGTTAGCGAAACCTTCTATATCAGGAGTGTCCATCATGATGCTGGGAATAGAACCTCTTTCCCAGAATAGTTCAACCTTCATTACTCAACTGATCATAACTCCGCAATGAGCACATTTCAAAGTATCATTCCTCTACATGTATTCAAAAATCTATGTGTAAATGTTTAATATTTCTTATATTTGTTGATGTCATTCTGTGTGCATGTGGCCTAAACCCAATCTCTGTGTGGCAATTTTAATTTAAACAAGTTGAACTCTGCCTCTGATCATTTAAAAAAGGTGTGTACCAATATCAACCTTTCTCAGGTAATTACTGATCCTACAAAACCAAAGAGATCCTTCAAGGTTGTCCCTGATTGGCTCAATCTTAACAAATCAAAGGTAGAATATCCGCAGTATCTGAACTTGGTGTTAGTTATCACTGCTCAATAGCCTGTATCAGAATTGCAAAAATGAAAACATTAGGTCCACGCTTGGTATCCAGATCCTGAAACATCTCCATGAGCAGGCTTTTTTTTAACTGATCTGTTGAATAGTTATATGACACTGTTAAAATCTCAGATGAAGATCTAGCACTTGACCATTTTTGTAAATCTTCTAATTCCATAGTTGATAAACATGCCCCTTTTAAAAAGTATAGAACTTAGAACAGGTCTAGTCCCTGACTTTCGGCAGAACTGTCTTCTTTACTTTTTTTTTTTTTTCCCCTTGTCCTGTTCAGCATTATGTCAGAAGAATTGTAGTCTGAATACCTTTGATGCCAAACAGATTTGCTTTGCCAAGGGAAGTTTTATAAATGTAAAGCTCCCCTTGATGCCCATTTATTTATTTCTGTTTACAATATATGACATGAACTGAACTGAACCGGACCGGGGGACAAGGAAAGAAGAAGAGGAAAGAAGAGGAAACAGAACAAAAATAGAAACAAAAACCAGACAACCAGCTGCTACACCTGGCCTCTGAGGGGAATCCAGCCTTAGCGCCACCAGGAGCACCTGAAAGCAGACAAGCAGAGAAAAAACAAACACACAAACAAACAAAAACAAGCACAAGAAGCGGCAATCGCATACAACACAGCTGTGGATATAGATGACCTGAGACGACATGATAATACATCAACTGCTTAGTGACCATGCTACTGGACTAATGAATGTGTGTGTGTGTGTGTGAGAACATGCAACACCCATGGCACAGGACCTACATGATAACCGTGCTTAGTTATGAGTGTATAAGCGTACAGGGCCACAATCCACAGCCCCCCCTCCAAGCAATCAGAAGCAGGCAGAGAGGGCCACAAGACCCAGGCCACCAGCAGCCCCCACAGAGCACAGAACCCAGGCAGCCCACCGCAGGGGCAACCACGCATTCACCCAGAAGACTGCAGAGGAAGCCCCCGGAAAGAGCCCCCATAAGCATAGGGCAGAGGCACTCCGGGAACCAGGGGTAACAGCCCACCGACCCCGCCAGGCCCCAGCCGCCCAGACATGGGCCGTGCACTGGACCTGGGCCCCAGGAGCCCGAGCGCCCCCAAACCCCCCGGCAGAGGCCCCACCCAATACCCAGGAGGGCCAAGCGCCCCAGACAGCCACAAAGTGGGTCAGCGCCTGCCCCAGCGCCCCTGGCCAAGTGCCCTGGGAGTCAAGACGTGCCCACAGGTGGGTGAAGTCGCGAGCAGTGGGGAGAGGCAACGCTGATGCCCCATCGGGAGAAACACAGGCAGGCCAGGCGACAGCAAGTCCCAGATCCAGGCCCAATCATTACCACACACACTTTCACGTCCCATACATCCACACATCCACACATCCTACCTCCCTCGACTCTGCTGGGGTGTAGTGCAGCGGGCACACCAGGAGGCCAGCAACCCCCCAGCCACCACAGACCCCGAACCAGCAGAACAATTAATTAATCCTCCTGGCCCCTCCTGCCCCGAGCAGACACCAGGGGTGTGCGAAGAAGACCCCTCCCCTCACCCTTCTGGCTCTTCAATATTTTCTAATAGTGAGCAATTAAAATTGAGGGGCAGCCAAACTTGTAGAACTGGGAGCGCGGCACTCTGGGCAGCCTACATACCCAAAGAGCCCCGCCCACCAGATGCCACTCAGTGTAACCACCCCCCAAGACCTAATGTGTGTGTGTGAGTGTGTTTGATAAGTAGTAATGTCTAAGGTGTAATTAAAACAGGGGCAGGGAACTGCAGAGTGCAACCAAAGGGGACCACCTACGTGGCCCCATCCACTACACCCCACCGAACACACACGCCCCCAAAACCCTTCATGTGTGAGTGTGTGCTGTGTACAGGAGCCAGAAGGGAGAGGGGTATGGGGATATATACCGGGGGAGCTACTCTCCCCCAGAGAGGGCAGCCAGGGACTGGCTGCAATAGGCATCCCCGCTACCTGGGAGCCAACAATGGGCAGGAGGGCCTGATGTCCACCAGGCTCGAGGCTGCAGCGACCATATTCTGGGAGCTACTGTACCCCCAGAAGGTACCCATCCCGCCCCACCCTACTCAACCCAACCCCACCCAGGAGGACCTCTACAAAAAACAAACAAACAACATCAAAAAACAAACAAACAAACCACCCGGTCACACCAGTCGCAGCAGCCCGGGCCTGAGACCCACCATCACCCAGCAACCCACCACTATGTGATAAAACTAATCAGAGGGGACCAGAGAGAATGAAATTCAGCCAACTGATGTTTTGAGGAGGCAGACATTGTTTCCATGCTAATATAATCTAAAAGAAAATTTCTAAACTGGTTAATACACAGATTGTTCTTCGCTTTCCAGTTCATGAGAATAGTTTTCTTTGCGATACATAACACTGTGACAACCATGTGTGCTGAGTTAATTTCCATGTTGATGTTGTCTAAGTCACCCAGTATGCACAGTGTGGGGCATGCAGGGATGCTACACTTTAGCCATGTTGATAGGTCCTCACAGACTTCAAGCCAGAACTTCTGGACAGGCGCAGAAAAACCACAAAGCGTGTGCATAATCATCAGGTGTGTTATCTGTGCAATGTGAGCAGATGTTTGAGTGTGTTAGACCCATCCTGAACATCCTTTGTCCTGTATAGTGTGTTCTATGAAGGATTTTGTATTGTATGAGCTGTAAATTAGGATTTCAAGTCTTTATGAAGGTGTTCAAACATATTTGTGGTTAGAAGCTATGACCAGAACTGATGGATAAATCTGCCTCCCATTTTGAGGATGGAAGAGACATTGTGTCATCTATCTTAGACAATAATTTATATATTTTTGATAGTAGTTTTGGGGTACAGATGCTTAGAAATTCTGCTACCCTAGTCGGGGGTTGTAAGTCTGGTTGGTGGAGGATATATCCATCCATCCATCCATCATCTGCCGCTTATCCGGGGGTCGGGTCGCGGGGGCAGCAGCTTGAGCAGAGAAACCCAGACGTCTCTGTCCCCGGCCACTTCCTCCAGCTCTTCCGGGGGGACCCCGAGGCGTTCCCAGGCCAGCCGAGAGACATAGTCTCTCCAACGTGTCCTGGGTCTCCCCCGGGGTCTCCTCCCAGTGGGACATGCCCGGAACACCTCCCCAGGGAGGCGCCCAGGGGGCATCCTAACCAGATGCCCGAGCCACCTCATCTGACTCCTCTCAATGCGGAGGAGCAGCGGTTCTACTCCGAGCCCCTCCCAGATGACTGAGCTTCTCACCCTATCTCTAAGGGAGAGCCCAGACACCCTGCGGAGGAAACCCATTTCGGCCGCTTGTATTCGCGATCTTGTTCTTTCGGTCACTACCCACAACTCGTGACCATAGGTGAGGATGGGAACGTAGATTGACCAGTAAGTAGAGAGCTTTGCCTTCTGGCTCAGCTCCCTCTTCACAACGACGGGTCGGTGCAGAGCCTGCAACACTGCAGGCGCCGCACCGATCCGCCCGTCAATCTCCCGCTCCATTCGTCCGTCACTCGTGAACAAGACCCCGAGATACTTGAACTCCTCCTCTTGGGGAAGGATCTCATTCCCGACCCGGAGAGAGCATTCCACCCTTTTCCGGCTGAGAACCATAGTCTCGGATTTGGAGGTGCTGATTCTCATCCCAGCCGCTTCACACTCGGCTGCGAATCACTCCAGTGAGAGCTGAAGGTCACGGCCTGACGACGCTAACAGAACCACATCATCTGCAAAAAGCAGAGACCCGATTCTGAGGTCGCCAAATGGGACACCCTCAACGCCCTGGCTCCGCCTAGAAATTCTGTCCATAAAAGTTAGGAACAGAATCGGTGACAAAGGGCAGCCCTGACGGAGTCCAACTCTCACCGGAAACGTATCCGACTTACTGCCGGCAATGCGGACCAAACTCTGGCACCGGTCATACAGAGACCGAACGGCCCCTATCAAGGGGTCCGGCACTCCATATTCCCGGAGCACCCCCCACAGGACTCCACAAGGGACACGGTCGAACGCTTTCTCCAAGTCCACAAAACACATGTAGACTGGTTGGGCGAACTCCCATGCACCCTCCAGGATCCTGCCGAGGGTATAGAGGGGGACCACCACCCCAATCTGCCAGTCCAGAGGCACTGTCCCCGATGTCCACGCGATACTGCAGAGGCGTGTCAGCCAAGACAGCCCTACAACATCCAGAGCCTTGAGAAACTCAGGTCGGACCTCATCCACCCCCGGGGCCTTGCCACCGAGGAGCTTTTTAACCACCTCGGCAACCTCAGCCCCAGAAATGGGAGGCCCCGTCTCCGAGCTCTCCGACTCTGCCTCTTCCGAGCACGTGTTGGTAGGATTGAGGAGTTCCTCGAAGTACTCCCCCCACCGACTCACAACATCCCTAGTTGAGGTCAGCAAAGCCCCGTCCCCACTGTAAACAGTGTTGACTGTGAGCCGCTTCCCCCCCCCTGAGACGCCGGATGGTGGACCAGAATCTTTTCGAGGCCGTCCGGAAATCGTTCTCCATGGTCTCACCGAACTTCTCCCAGGCCCGAGTTTTTGCCTCAGCAACCGCCGAAGCCGCGGCCCGTCTGTACCTATCAGCTTCTTCCAGGGTCCCACTGGCCAAAAAGGCCCGATAGGACTCCTTCTTCAGCTTGACGGCTTCCCTCACCACTGGTGTCCACCAGCAGGTTCGAGGGTTGCCGCCACGACAGGCACCGACCACCTTACGGCCACAACTCCGACCAGCTGCCTCGGCAATGGAGTCACGGAACGTGACCCATTCGGACTCAATGTCCCCCACCTCAAATATGGTTGAAGCTCTGCCGGAGGTGGGAGTTAAAGCTCCTTCTGACGGGGGATTCTGACAAACGCTCCCAGCAGACCCTCACAATACGTTTGGGCCTACCAGGTCTGATCGGCATTCTCCCCCACCAGCGGAGCCAACTCACCACCAGGTGGTGATCAATTGACAGCTCCGCCCCTCTCTTCACCCGAGTGTCCAGGACATACGGCCGCAAGTCCGATGATACAACCACAAAGTCGATCATCGAACTGCGGCCAAGGGTGTCCTTGTGCCAAGTGCACATATGGACACCCTTATGCCTGAACATGGTGTTCGTTATGGACAGTCTATGACTGGCACAGAAGTCCAACAACATAACACCACTCTGATTCAGATCGGGGGGGCCGTTCCTCCCAATCACACCCCTCCAGGTCTCACTGTCATTGCCCTCGTGAGCATTGAAGTCCCCCAGCAGAATGAGGGAGTCTCCAGTAGGAGCATTCTCCAGTGCCTCCCCCAGAGACTCCAAAAAGGGTAGGTACTCTGAACTGCTGTTTGGCGCATAGGCACAAACAACAGTCAGGACTCGTCCCCCCACCCAAAGGCGGAGGGAGGCTACCCTCTCGTTCACTGGGGTAAACCCCAATGTACTGGCACACAGCCGGGGGGCAATAAGTATGCCCACACCTGCTCTGCGCCTCTCACCACGGGCAACTCCAGAGTGGAAGAGAGTCCAACCCCTCTCAAGAGTACTGGTTCCAGATCCCAAGCCGTGCGTCGAGGTGAGTCCGACTATATCTAACGGTCTGATGAAGTTTCAACAATAAACAACAAACTTTGTATTATGAGAAAGAACCAGAATCATTCTTCAGGAATCCGAAAATAAGCTCTATTTTACGAGTTATGCACGAATTCGGATTCTCCTATAAAACGAATTCCTTAACTCAAACCATGTTAAGACTGCTTTGTCCTTCATATTTATTCATGTCTAATCAAGTTTCAATGATAAACAACGTTGTACTTTGTAGAATGAGAAAGAACTTCTTCAGCAATAAGCATCTCTCGACAAATGACGAAATACAGATTTTGCTATAAAATTAATTGCTATCAGCCTGACTTAAAACTGTTTGTCTTCCTTATTTATCCACTTCAAATCAAGTTTCAACAATTAAAAAAATTTTGTAGTTTGAGAAAGAACAACTTAATCTTGAGCAATCAGTATAAAAAGAGGGTAAGCAAAGGTGCGAATGTCAAACCATACATGATCAAAACAGGGAGCGGAGGTGTTTGGCTGAGACAAGGTGTGAATGTCCACCCATAATTAATGAAAAGCGGGCAACAAGTAGGTTCGAATGCCCAACCATACATCATCAAAAGCAGGAGTGGATATGTTCGGCTACAAGAAGGTTTGAACGTCTGACCATAGTTTGTAAAAAGCGGGTAAGAAAAGGTTCGAATGCCCGAACATACACCATCAAAGGAGGGAGCGGAGGTGTTCCGCTGTAAGAAGGTGTGAATGTCCGACCATAGTTGGTAAAAAACGGGTAAGAAAAGGTTAAAATACCCGACTGTACACAATCAGTAGCGGGTGCGGAGTTGTTCGGCTACTAAAAGGTGTGAAAGTCCGACCATGGTTTGTAAAAAGCGGGTAAGAAAAGGTGCGAATGCCCGAAAATGTATGATCAAAAGAGGGAGCGGAGGTGTTTGGCTGCAAGAAGGTGTGAATGTACACCCATAATTACTGAAAAATGGGTAAGAAAAGGTGCGAATGCCCAACTATACATAATCAAAAGCAGGAGTGGATGTGTTCGGCTCCAAGAAGGGTTGAATGTCTGACCATAGTTTGTAAAAAGCAGGTAAGAAAAGGTTTGACTGCCCGAACATACACCATCAAAAGAGGGAGCGGAGGTGTTCCGCTGTAAGAAGGTGTGAATGTCCGACCATAGTTGGTAAAAAGCGGGTAAGAAAAGGTTAAAATACCCGACTGTACACAATCAATAGCGGGAGCGGAGTTGTTCGGCTACTAAAAGATGTGAAAGTCCGACTATGGTTTGTAAAAAGCGGGTAAGAAAAGGTGCTAATGCCCGACAATGTATGATCAAAAGAGGGAGCGGAGGTGTTCGGCTGCAAGAAGGTCTGAATGTCCAACCATAATTTGTAAAAACCGGGAAGGAAAGGCTCGAAAGCCCGACTATACACCATCAAAAGCGGGAGCAGAGTGGTTCAGCTGCAAGAAGGTCTGAATGTCCATCAATAATTGCTTTAAAACATGAAAGAAAATTTTCGAATATCATCCGCACATGATCATAAGAAGGAGAGGAGGTGTTCAGCTGCAAGAAGGTGTGAATGTCCACCCATAATTCCTGAAAAATGGGTAAAAAAAGATGCGAATGCCCAACCATACATTATCAAAAGCAGGTGTGAATGTCAGATCATAACTTGCAAAAAGCTGATGAGAAAGGGTGAGAATGCCCGACTATACACCATCAAATGCGGGAGCGGAGGTGTTCGGCTCTGAGTAGGTGTGAATGTCCGACCATAATTGCTGAAAAATGTGTTAGAAAAGGAAAGAATGCCGGACCATACATCATCAAAAGCGAGAGAGGTGGTGTTCGGCTGCAAAAAGGTGTAAATGTTCGACTAAAGTTTGTAAAAAGCGGGTAAGACATGGTGCGAATGCCTGACAAGGTATGATCAAAAGCAGGAGCGGAGGTGTTCAGCTGCAAGAAGGTCTAAATGTCCATCAATAATTGCTAGAAAACATGAAAGAAAATTTTCGAAAATCAAACCGCACATGATCATAAGTGGGAGCGGAGGTGTTCAGCTGCAAGAAGGTGTGAATGTCCACCCATTATTCCTGACAAATGGGTAAAAAAAAGGTGCGAATGCCCAACCATACATCATCAAAAGCAGGAGTGGATGTGTTCGGCTACAAGAAGGTGTGAACGTCCAACCAAAGTTTGTAAAAAGCAGTTAAGAAAAGGTTTGAATATCCAACCAAACATAATCAAAAGCGGGAGCATAGCTTTTCGACTGCAAGTAGGTGTGAATGTCAGATCATAATTTGCAAAAAGCTGATGAGAAAGGGTGAGAATGTCCGACTGCACACCATCAAATGCGGGAGCGGAGTTTTTCGGCTGTGAGTAGGTGTGAATCTCCGACCGTAATTTCTGAAAAATGTGTTAGAAAAGGTAAGAATGCCGGTCCATACATCATCAAAAGCGAGAGAGGTGGTGTTCGGCTGCAAGTAGGTGTGAATGTCCAGCCATAATTACTCACAAACGGGTAAGAAAAGGTAGTATTGCCAGACCATACATGATCAAAACAGGGAGCGGAGGTGGTTCAGCTGCAAGAAGGTGTGAATGTCTCACTAAAGTTCAAATATATTAACAAAAGCGGGAGGAGAGGTCTTCGGATGAGAGTGGTTGAGAATTTCCAACCATAATCTATAAAATTCGGTGAAAAAAAGGTTTGATAGAACACTAAAAGGTGGAGCGGAAGTGTTCGGCTGCAAGAAGGTGTGAATGTCCGACTATATTTGGTGAAAAGCAGGTGAAGCAAGGTCTGAATGCCCAACCTTACATTATCAAAAGCGAGATCAGAGGTGTTTGGCTGCAAGAAGGCCATAGTTTGCCAAAAGCGGGTAAGCTGCGAATGACCAACTAAATATCAACAAAAGTGGGGGCGGAGGTCTTCGGATGCAACTGGGTGTGAACATCCCACCATACAAGTATGGTGGAGAGGAAGCTGTGAACAGCCGACCATAGTTTGCAAAAAGCGGGTGAGACAAGGTGCGAATGTCCAACCATACATGATCAAAACAGGGAGCGGAGGTGTTTGGCTGTGACAAGGTGTGAATGTCCGACCATAGTTGGTAAAAAGTGGGTAAGAAAAGGTTAAAATACCCGACTGTACACAATCAATAGGGGGAGCGGAGTTGTTCGGCTACAAGAAGGTGTGAAAGTCCGAGCATAGTTTGTAAAAAGCAGTTAAGAAAAGGTTCGAATATCCAACCAAACATAATCAAAAGCGGGAGCAGAGCTGTTCGACTGCAAGTAGGTGTGAATGTCCAGCCATAATTACTCACAAAGGGGTAAGAAAAGGTAGTATTGCCAGACCATACATGATCAAAACAGGGAGCTGAGGTAGTTCAGCTGCAAGGTGTGAATGTCTGACTATAGTTTGTAAAAAGCGGGTAAGATAAGGTGCGAATGCCCGACAATGTATAATCAAAAGAGGGAGCAGAGGTTTTCGGCTACACGAAGGTTTGAATGTCCGACCATAGTTTGTAAAAAGCGGGTAAGAAAAGGTTCAAATGCCTGACTATACACCATCAAAAGCGGGAGCGGAGATGTTCCGCTGTAAGACGGTGTGAATGTCCGACCATAGTTGGTAAAAAGCGGGTAAGAAAAGGTTAAAATACCCAACCATACATCATCAAAAGCAGGAGTGGATGTGTTCGGCTACAAGAAGGTGTGAACGTCCAACCAAAGTTTGTAAAAAGCAGTTAAGAAAAGGTTTGAATATCCAACCAAACATAATCAAAAGCGGGAGCATAGCTTTTCGACTGCAAGTAGGTGTGAATGTCAGATCATAATTTGCAAAAAGCTGATGAGAAAGGGTGAGAATGTCCGACTGCACACCATCAAATGCGGGAGCGGAGTTGTTCGGCTGTGAGTAGGTGTGAATCTCCGACCGTAATTTCTGAAAAATGTGTTAGAAAAGGTAAGAATGCCGGTCCATACATCATCAAAAGCGAGAGAGGTGGTGTTCGGCTGCAAGTAGGTGTGAATGTCCAGCCATAATTACTCACAAACGGGTAAGAAAAGGTAGTATTGCCAGACCATACATGATCAAAACAGGGAGCGGAGGTGGTTCAGCTGCAAGAAGGTGTGAATGTCCAACTAAAGTTCAAATATATTAACAAAAGCGGGAGGAGAGGTCTTCGGATAAGAGTGGTTGAAATTTCCAACCATAATCTATAAAATGCGGTGAAAAAAAAAGGTGTGAAGGAATGAATTTTATAGCAAAATCCGAAATCACGCATAACTCCGCATAAGGAACGTATTGCTCAACCAAAGGGATGCTTCTTTCTCATTCAGGGTAATATGAGGAACTTTATGCTTGATACATTTTAGATATGGATAACTATGAAGGACAAAGCAATTTTAAGTTGGTTTGAGCAAAGCAAATCATTTTATAGGAAAATCCGAAATCGTGCAGGACTCATGAAAGTAAGCTTATTCTCGGATTCCTGATCCTCCAGTGTTGCTCTTTCCTATACTGCAAAATACAGCCTTGTTCTTTGTTGAAATCGATATAGACATTGATAAATATGAAGGACAAAGCAGTTTCCACTTTGTTTGAGTGAAGGAATTAATTTTATAGCAAAATCCCAAATCAAGCAGAACGTATGAAAATAAGCGTGTTTTCGGATTCCTGATCCTTCAGTGTTGCTATTTCTTCTACTGCAAAATACAATGTTGTTCTTTGTTGAAGTAAATCTAGACATTGATAAATATGAAGGACAAAGCAGTTTTAACATAGTTTGAGTAAAGGAATTCATTTTATACATAAAATCCCAAATCATGCAGAACGTATGAAAATAAGCTTATTCTCGGATTCCTGTTCCTTCAAGTGTTGCTCTTTCTACTACTGCAAAATACAATGTTGTTCTTTGTTGAAGTAAATCTAGACATTGATAAATATTAAGGACAAAGCAGTTTTCACTTGGTTTGAGTGAAGGAATTCATTTTATACATAAAATCCCAAATCATGCAGAACGTATGAAAAGAAGCTTATTCTCGGATTCCTGATCCTTCAGTGTTGCTTTTTCTTCTACTGCAAAATACAATGTTGTTCTTTGTTGAAGTCGATCTAGACATTGATAAATATGAAGGACAAAGCAGTTTTAACTTGGTTTGAGTGAAGGAATTCATTTTATACATAAAATCCCAAATCATGCAGAACGTATGAAAATAAGATTATTCTCGGATTACTGATCCTTCAGTGTTGCTCTTTCTTCTACTGCAAAATCCAGTGTTGTTCTTTGTTGAAGTCAATCTAGACATTGATAAATATGAAGGACAAAGCAGTTTTAACATAGTTTGAGTGAAGGCATTCATTTATAGTAAAATCAATAATCGTGCAGAACTCATGAAAATAAGCTTATTCTCGGATTCCTAAAACTTTTGATTTGCTCTTTTTTTACTGCAAAGTACAATGTTGTTCTTTGTTGAAGTCGATCTAGACATTGATAAATATGAAGGACAAAGCAGTTTTCACTTGGTTTGAGTGAAGGATTTGCAGCTGAAAACCTCCCGCTCCCGCTTTTGATTGTGTATAGTCGGAATTTCGAACCTTTTCTTACCCGGTTTTTAGAAATTATGGTTGGACATTCAGACCTTGCAGCCGAAGACCTCCACTCCCTCTTTTGATCATATATTGTCGGGCATTCGCACCTTGTCTTACCCGCTTTTTACAAACTATAGTCAGACATTCACACCTTGCAGCTGAACCACCTCAGCTCCCTGTTTTGATCATGTATGGTTTGGCAATACTACCTTTTCTTACCCGTTTGTGAGTAATTATGGCTGGACATTCACACCTACTTGCAGTCGAACACCTCCGCTTCCGCTTTTGATGGTATATATTCGGGCATTCGAACATTTTCTTACCAGCTTTTTACCAACTATGGTCGGGGACATTCACACCTTCTTACAGCGGAACACCTCCGCTCCCTCTTTTGATGGTGTATGTTTGGGCATTCGAACCTTTTCTTACCCGCTTTTTACAAACTATGCTCGGACATTCAAACCTTCTTGTAGCCGAACACATCCACTCCTGCTTTTGATGATGTATGGTTGGGCATTCAAACCTACTTGTTGCCCGCTTTTCATTAATTTTGGGTGGACATTCACACCTTGTCACAGCCAAACACCTCCGCTCCCTGTTTTGATCATGTATGGTTGGACATTCGCACCTTTTCTCACCCGCTTTTTGCCAACTATGGTCGGCTGTTCACAGCTTCCTCTCCACCATACTTGTATGGTGGGATATTCACACCCACTTGCATCCGAAGACCTTTTGTTGATATTTAGTCGGTCATTCGCAGCTTACCCGCTTTTGGCAAACTATGGCCTTCATGCAGCCAAACACCTCTGATCTCGCTTTTGATGATGTAAGGTTGGGCATTCAGACCTTGCTTCACCTGCTTTTCACCAAATATAGTCGGACATTCACACCTTCTTGCAGCCGAACACTTCCGCTCCACCTTTTAGTGTTCTATCAAACCTTTTTTTCACCGAATTTTATAGATTATGGTTGGAAATTCTCAACCACTCTCATCCGAAGACCTCTCCTCCCGCTTTTGTTAATATATTTGAACTTTAGTGAGACATTCACACCTTCTTGCAGCTGAACCACCTCCGCTCCCTGTTTTGATCATGTATGGTCTGGCAATACTACCTTTTCTTACCCGTTTGTGAGTAATTATGGCTGGACATTCACACCTACTTGCAGCCGAACACCACCTCTCTCTCTTTTGATGATGTATGGACCGGCATTCTTACCTTTTCTAACACATTTTTCAGAAATTACGGTTGGAGATTCACACTTACTCACAGCCGAACAACTCCGCTCCCGCATTTGATGGTGTATAGTCGGGCATTCTCACCCTTTCTCATCAGCTTTTTGCAAATTATGATCTGACATTCACACCTGCTTTTGATAATGTATGGTTTGGCATTCGCACCTTTTCTTACCCATTTTTCAGTAATTATGGGTGGACATTCACACCTTCTTGCAGCTGAACACCTCCTCTCCCGCTATTGATTGTGTACAGTCGGGTATTTTAACCTTTTCTTACCCGCTTTTTACCAAATATGGTCGGACATTCACACCGTCTTACAGCGGAACACCTCTGCTCCCGCTTTTGATGGTGTATAGTCAGGCATTTGAACCTTTTCTTACCCGCTTTTTACAAACTATGGTCGGACATTCAAACCTTCTTGTAGCCGAAAACCTCCGCTCCCTCTTTTGATTATACATTGTTGGGCATTCGCACCTTATTTACAAACTATAGTCAGACATTCACACCTTGCAGCTGAGCCACCTCAGCTCCCTGTTTTGATAGTGTATGTTCGGGCATTCGAACCTATTTGATATTCGAAAATTTTCGCACCTTATCTTACCCGCTTTTTACAAACTATAGTCAGACATTCACACCTTGCAGCTGAACCACCTCCGCTCCCTGTTTTGATCATGTATGGTCTGGCAATACTACCTTTTCTTACCCGTTTGTGAGTAATTAATCCCAAAATATTGAGCATAAAATAAGTCTTTATGCTGATGATGTATTACTTTTCCTTCAGAACTCACAGACGTCTCTCAGTCACACGATCACACTCATAAATAAATTCTCAGCACTTTCTGACTACTCTATCAACTGGTCTAAGACCACAGTTCTGCCCATTAACTGTAGGGTCCATAATATACCTGCGATCACTTTACAGTCAGGAAATAGTAGATATTTAGGCATAAACATTTCCTCCAGGCTCTCAGAGCTAACAAAGCTAAATTATGTGCAATTATTAAAGACAGTAGAGGACGATCTCTCGTTGGAAGTCCTTACCTATATCACTTATGGGGAGAGTTACATCCATTAAAATGATGATACTACCAAAAGTTAACTATTTGTTCTCAATGATCCCCATAAAACCATCTGCTACTTGGTTTAAGTCACTAGATTCATGCATCTCCAAATTTCTGTGGAAAAACAAACCACCACGTATTAGTTTAAAAACCCTACAGAAGACCAAGGACAGTGGTGGATTAGATTTACCTCATTTTCAGCACTATTCCTTAGACAATATGTTACAATATATATCAAAATGGTTTAAACCTTGTTGTTGTCACAGTTCCCAGAGACGTTGTAATCGTTGAGGATTCTATATTCACCCCCTCATTAGAGGCACGTAATGCAGATTGATGACACTGAATCTTCTTCTCTGTTCATTGCTGGCATCATTCCCAGCATCGTAAGTGTTCGTGGCATTGTTAGCCTCTTCTTCTGGATCTTGATATCGAGAATCCTTTTGTATTTCTGGTTTGTCAGTCCTCTGTCTTCGTTCACCGGAGTCTTTGTCTTTTTGTCCTTGAGTTTGGTGATTTTTTCTTCTTTTGATGCCTTGACACAATGTGACAGGTGATACCACGTGGGAGATCCTGTAACTTGGATTGCTGTCCCTGTGCTGCGAAATGGCTGTGCTGCTCAAATGGTCTCTCCTTCATCATGGTTACATGCTGCCATTCCGACATCTCGCCATTCCGACATGGGTCTCCAATTGTCAGAATGGCGACACTTAATTTTTTATCAAACGTCCCACCATTCCGACACTTTTTTCCTCCTATGGTCGGAATGGCGGTATGTTTTTTGTTTTTTTTAACATACCGCCATTCCGACAGTTCCTTTTAATAGCCTATTTTTTACCCAAAACATTTTGCACTAATGATATGATATGTTTGGCGCACAAGCTTTGCACATGCAGAGGCCACAGCCTCGCAAACAAACTTTAATAATCTATTATCAAAATCCCCTGAATTTCAAATATAAAAATACAGATATTAATGTAACTCTGGCGAGACTGAAACTGATTAAGCAGAAATACAGTGTCAGTGAGCTGTCACAGCAGCCAGCTGGAGCGGAGCTCTCCACAGAGCCCATGCGTCTTTTGCACGCTGTCATCATATGCAAAAGTAATAATTGCAATTACAGATATCACGGCTACTGCACAGGACACAGTTGCGAGCACTCTGCCTTGCCTTGCCAATAGGAGAAGATAGAAATGACAGCATAGAACGTATAAAACACAACAAAATGCAGTAAAAACGTTTATTCATGTTATTCACGTGATTTATGAGTACTCACTCCAATTTTGGGAAGCGCGGATGGGTTTTGCGCATTTGGCACAAACACACAGCCGCAACGGTTGTAGCTTTATACAGCCTGTTGATATCTTAAGGACCTAACTGGTCACACCTGGGAGTAAATGTCATGTAGAGATTGTTTTTACATGACATTACAGCTGAACATATAGCTTTCATCCACAAACCAACGTGGGAGAGCCCGAAGACGCATGTGCCAGACGCACATAGGCATGCGTAAAACCAATTTTGACCACTTCATACTGTTTATTTGCTTTCTTTTAGTTAACTTTCGTTTCTTTTGGATTCTTGTGCGTGTTATGGAGCCGTTTTGGTCCATGTTTGTAAGCCTTTTTTTCCTGGATTAAATTTTCGGAAGTTGAAACAAGTGGCATTGGAGTGTGTGATTGAAAACCACCGCGGACTGCTTCTCCTCCTCCAGTTGCCGAGAC
This sequence comes from Leuresthes tenuis, assembly GCF_036924035.1. Lineage (NCBI taxonomy): Eukaryota > Metazoa > Chordata > Actinopteri > Atheriniformes > Atherinopsidae > Leuresthes > Leuresthes tenuis. The sequence goes on from NW_027325370.1 coordinate 26,775,934, forward strand.
TTTGTGTTTTTAATAACGCTTGTCTATAAACATGTTAAACATATAAATTGCATGAACAGAAAGAAGGGACTCACCTGTTGAGTAACACACATTTCCTTATACGGAAAGCCTTGTCGGAATGGTGGGACATTTGAACGTCAGAATAGCGGGATGTCGCAATGGTGGGATGTCGGAATGGTGGGACGTTTGCATGTCGGAATGGTGGTATGTCAGAATGGTGGTATGTCGGAATGGTGGGATGTCGGAATAGCGGGATGTCGGAATGGCGGGATTTCGGAATGGGTGTTGCCACCCCCTTCATCATATACACAGTTATTTATACATCACCTTCCACCATGAAGCGTTGTCCCTTTTTGTTTCTCTCTTTGTTCTTAAAATGCTGTTATGCATGTCTAAACCAATCCATTAAATTAGATCATTTTGGCAGTAAAGCGATCTACAATGTGCTTGGTCGCAAAGCTGCTCATCTGTGGTAAACAGCTCTTCAGAAAGGCATTCTTCAATTGATTTCACTAATTCTATGTAATAATTTTGTGATTTCCTACAAAACTACACTTCTTCTCCCATCTGTCTGAGTATTTAATATTGTCTGGGTCCCGTTAAAACATGTATTTTTCCCATCTAATTCCTTGTTTGCTTTCTTCATTGCACATGCATATGAAAATAGTAAAACAATTCCAATGCGTTAGCGAAACCTTCTATATCAGGAGTGTCCATCATGATGCTGGGAATAGAACCTCTTTCCCAGAATAGTTCAACCTTCATTACTCAACTGATCATAACTCCGCAATGAGCACATTTCAAAGTATCATTCCTCTACATATATTCAAAAATCTATGTGTAAATGTTTAATATTTCTTATATTTGTTGATATCATTCTGTGTGCATGTGGCCTAAACCCAATCTCTGTGTGGCAATTTTAATTTAAACAAGTTGAACTCTGCCTCTGATCATTTAAAAAAGGTGTGTACCAATATCAACCTTTCTCAGGTAATTACAGATCCTACAAAACCAAAGAGATCCTTCAAGGTTGTCCCTGATTGGCTCAATCTTAACAAATCAAAGGTAGAAAATCCGCAGTATCTGAACTTGGTGTTAGTTATCACTGCTCAATAGCCTGTATCAGAATTGCAAAAATGAAAACATTAGGTCCACGCTTGGTATCCAGATCCTGAAACATCTCCATGAGCAGGCTTTTTTTTAACTGATCTGTTGAATAGTTATATGACACTGTTAAAATCCCAGATGAAGATCTAGCACTTGACCATTTTTGTAAATCTTCTAATTCCATAGTTGATAAACACGCCCCTTTTAAAAAGTATAGAACTTAGAACAGGTCTATCCCTGGCTTTCGGCAGAACTGTCTTCTTTACTTTTTTTTCCCCTTGTCCTGTTCAGCATTATGTCAGAAGAATTGTAGTCTGAATACCTTTGATGCCAAACAGATTTGTTTTGCCAAGGGAAGTTTTATAAATGTAAAGCTCCCCTTGATGCCCATTTATTTATTTCTGTTTACAATATATGACATGAACTGAACTGAACCGGACCGGGGGACAAGGAAAGAAGAAGAGGAAAGAAGAGGAAACAGAAAAAAAATAGAAACAAAAACCAGACAACCAGCTGCTACACCTGTAAAAAACAAAACAGACAACAATCCATGGCCTATGAGGGGAATCCAGCCTTAGCGCCACCAGGAGCACCTGAAAGCAGACAAGCAGAGAAAAAACAAACACACAAACAAACAAAAACAAGCACAAGAAGCGGCAATCGCATACAACACAGCTGTGGATATAGATGACCTGAGACGACATGATAATACATCAACTGCTTAGTGACCATGCTACTGGACTAATGAATGTGTGTGTGTGTGTGTGAGAACATGCAACACCCATGGCACAGGACCTACATGATAACCGTGCTTAGTTATGAGTGTATAAGCGTACAGGGCCACAATCCACAGCCCCCCCCCCCAAGCAATCAGAAGCAGGCAGAGAGGGCCACAAGACCCAGGCCACCAGCAGCCCCCACAGAGCACAGAACCCAGGCAGCCCACCGCAGGGGCAACCACGCATCCACCCAGAAGACTGCAGAGGAAGCCCCCGGAAAGAGCCCCCATAAGCATAGGGCAGAGGCACTCCGGGAACCAGGGGCAACAGCCCACCGACCCCGCCAGGCCCCAGCCGCCCAGACATGGGCCGTGCACTGGACCTGGGCCCCAGGAGCCCGAGCGCCCCCAAACCCCCCGGCAGAGGCCCCACCCAATACCCAGGAGGGCCAAGCGCCCCAGACAGCCACAAAGTGGGTCAGCGCCTGCCCCAGCGCCCCTGGCCAAGTGCCCTGGGAGTCAAGACGTGCCCACAGGTGGGTGAAGTCGCGAGCAGTGGGGAGAGGCAACGCTGATGCCCCATCGGGAGAAACACAGGCAGGCCAGGCGACAGCAAGTCCCAGATCCAGGCCCAATCATTACCACACACACTTTCACGTCCCATACATCCACACATCCACACATCCTACCTCCCTCGACTCTGCTGGGGTGTATTGCAGCGGGCACACCAGGAGGCCAGCAACCCCCCAGCCACCACAGACCCCGAACCAGCAGAACAATTAATTAATCCTCCTGGCCCCTCCTGCCCCGAGCAGACACCAGGAAGCAGGGGTGTGCGAAGAAGACCCCTCCCTCACAATACGTTTGGGCCTGCCAGGTCTGAAAAGGTAAGAATGCCGGTCCATACATCATCAAAAGCGGGAGAGCTTGTACACCCTATCTCTAAGGGAGAGCCCAGACACCCTGCGGAGGAAACCCATTTCGGCCGCTTGTATTCGCGATCTTGTTCTTTCGGTCACTACCCACAACTCGTGACCATAGGTGAGGATGGGAACGTAGATTGACCAGTAAGTAGAGAGCTTCGCCTTCTGGCTCAGCTCCCTCTTCACAACGACGGGTCGGTGCAGAGCCTGCAACACTGCAGGCGCCGCACCGATCCGCCCGTCAATCTCCCGCTCCATTCGTCCGTCACTCGTGAACAAGACCCCGAGATACTTGAACTCCTCCTCTTGGGGAAGGATCTCATTCCCGACCCGGAGAGAGCTTCTCAAACTACAAAATTTTTTTAATTGTTGAAACTTGATTTGAAGTGGATAAATAAGGAAGACAAACAGTTTTAAGTCAGGCTGATAGCAATTAATTTTATAGCAAAATCTGTATTTCGTCATTTGTCGAGAGATACTTATTGCTGAAGAAGTTCTTTCTCATTCTACAAAGTACAACGTTGTTTATCATTGAAACTTGATTAGACATGAATAAATATGAAGGACAAAGCAGTCTTAACTTGGTTTGAGTTAAGGAATTCGTTTTATAGGAGAATCCGAATTCGTGCATAACTCGTAAAATAGAGCTTATTTTCGGATTCCTAAAGAATGAGTCTGGTTCTTTCTCATAATACAAAGTTTGTTGTTTATTGTTGAAACTTGATCAGACCGTTAGATATAGTCGGACTCACCTCGACGCACGGCTTGGGATCTGGAACCAGTACTCTTGAGAGGGGTTGGACTCTCTTCCACTCTGGAGTTGCCCGTGGTGAGAGGCGCAGAGCAGGTGTGGGCATACTTATTGCCCCCCGGCTGTGTGCCAGTACATTGGGGTTTACCCCAGTGAACGAGAGGGTAGCCTCCCTCCGCCTTGGGTGGGGTGACGAGTCCTGACTGTTGTTTGTGCCTATGCGCCAAACAGCAGTTCAGAGTACCTACCCTTTTTGGAGTCTCTGGGGGAGGCACTGGAGAATGCTCCTACCGGAGACTCCCTCATTCTGCTGGGGGACTTCAATGCTCACGTGGGTAATGACAGTGAGACCTGGAGGGGTGTGATTGGGAGGAACAGCCCCCCCGATCTGAATCAGAGTGGTGTTATGTTGTTGGACTTCTGTGCCAGTCATAGACTGTCCATAACGAACACCATGTTCAGGCATAAGGGTGTCCATATGTGCACTTGGCACCAGGACACCCTTGGCCGCAGTTCGATGATCGACTTTGTGGTTGTATCATCGGACTTGCGGCCGTATGTCCTGGACACTCGGGTGAAGAGAGGGGCGGAGCTGTCAACTGATCACCACCTGGTGGTGAGTTGGCTCCGCTGGTGGGGGAGGATGCCGATCAGACCTGGCAGGCCCAAACGTATTGTGGCCCCAGCCGAGGCAGCTGGTCGGAGTTGTGGCCGTAAGGTGGTCGGTGCCTGTCGTGGCGGCAACCCTCGAACCTGCTGGTGGACACCAGTGGTGAGGGAAGCCGTCAAGCTGAAGAAGGAGTCCTATCGGGCCTTTTTGGCCAGTGGGACCCTGGTAGAAGCTGATATGTACCGACGGGCCAGACGGGCCGCGGCTTTGGCGGTTGCTGAGGCAAAAACTCGGGCCTGGGAGGAGTTCGGTGAGACCATGGAGAACGATTTCCGGACGGCCTCGAAAAGATTCTGGTCCACCATCCGGCGTCTCAGGGGGGGGAAGCGGCTCACAGTCAACACTGTTTACAGTGCGGACGGGGCTTTGTTGACCTCAACTAGGGATGTTGTGAGTCGGTGGGGGGAGTACTTCGAGGAACTCCTCAATCCTACCAACACGTGCTCGGAAGAGGCAGAGTCGGAGAGCTCGGAGACGGGGCCTCCCATTTCTGGGGCTGAGGTTGCCGAGGTGGTTAAAAAGTTCCTCGGTGGCAAGGCCCCGGGGGTGGATGAGGTCCGTCCTGAGTTTCTCAAGGCTCTGGATGTTGTAGGGCTGTCTTGGCTGACACGCCTCTGCAGTATCGCGTGGACATCGGGGACAGTGCCTCTGGACTGGCAGATTGGGGTGGTGGTCCCCCTCTTTAAAAAGGGGGACCGGAGGGTGTGTTCCAACTATAGGGGTATCACACTCCTCAGCCTCCCTGGTAAGGTCTATTCGGGGGTATTGGAGAGGAGGATCCGTCGGATAATCGAGCCTCGGATTCAGGAGATGCAGTGTGGCTTTCGTCCTGGCCGTGGAACAGTGGACCAGCTCTATACCCTCGGCAGGATCCTGGAGGGTGCATGGGAGTTCGCCCAACCAGTCTACATGTGTTTTGTGGACTTGGAGAAAGCGTTCGACCGTGTCCCTCGTGGAGTCCTGTGGGGGGTGCTCCAGGAATATGGAGTGCCGGACCCCTTGATAGGGGCCGTTCGGTCTCTGTATGACCGGTGCCAGAGTTTGGTCCGCATTGCCGGCAGTAAGTCGGATACGTTTCCGGTGAGAGTTGGACTCCGTCAGGGCTGCCCTTTGTCACCGATTCTGTTCCTAACTTTTATGGACAGAATTTCTAGGCGGAGCCAGGGCGTTGAGGGTGTCCCATTTGGCGACCTCAGAATCGGGTCTCTGCTTTTTGCAGATGATGTGGTTCTGTTAGCGTCGTCAGGCCGTGACCTTCAGCTCTCACTGGAGTGATTCGCAGCCGAGTGTGAAGCGGCTGGGATGAGAATCAGCACCTCCAAATCCGAGACTATGGTTCTCAGCCGGAAAAGGGTGGAATGCTCTCTCCGGGTCGGGAATGAGATCCTTCCCCAAGAGGAGGAGTTCAAGTATCTCGGGGTCTTGTTCACGAGTGACGGACGAATGGAGCGGGAGATTGACGGGCGGATCGGTGCGGCGCCTGCAGTGTTGCAGGCTCTGCACCGACCCGTCGTTGTGAAGAGGGAGCTGAGCCAGAAGGCGAAGCTCTCTACTTACTGGTCAATCTACGTTCCCATCCTCACCTATGGTCACGAGTTGTGGGTAGTGACCGAAAGAACAAGATCGCGAATACAAGCGGCCAAAATGGGTTTCCTCCGCAGGGTGTCTGTGCTCTCCCTTAGAGATAGGGTGAGAAGCTCAGTCATCCGGGAGGGGCTCGGAGTAGAACCGCTGCTCCTCCGCATTGAGAGGAGTCAGATGAGGTGGCTCGGGCATCTGGTTAGGATGCCCCCTGGGCGCCTCCCTGGGGAGGTGTTCCGGGCACGTCCCACTGGGAGGAGACCCCGGGGGAGACCCAGGACACGTTGGAGAGACTATGTCTCTCGGCTGGCCTGGGAACGCCTCGGGGTCCCCCCGGAAGAGCTGGAGGAAGTGGCCGGGGACAGAGACGTCTGGGTTTCTCTGCTCAAGCTGCTGCCCCCGCGACCCGACCCCCGGATAAGCGGCAGATGATGGATGGATGGATGGATATATCCTCCACCAACCAGACTTACAACCCCCGACTAGGGTAGCAGAATTTCTAAGCAGCTGTACCCCAAAACTACTATCAAAAATATATAAATTATTGTCTAAGATAGATGACACAATGTCTCTTCCATCCTCAAAATGGGAGGCAGATTTATCCATCAGTTCTGGTCATAGCTTCTAACCACAAATATGTTTGAACACCTTCATAAAGACTCGAAATCCTAATTTACAGCTCATACAATACAAAATCCTTCATAGAACACACTATACAGGACAAAGGATGTTCAGGATGGGTCTAACACACTCAAACATCTGCTCACATTGCACAGATAACACACCTGATGATTATGCACACACTTTGTGGTTTTCTGCGCCTGTCCAGAAGTTCTGGCTTGAAGTCTGTGAGGACCTATCAACATGGCTAAAGTGTAGCATCCCTACATGCCCCACACTGTGCATACTGGGTGACTTAGACAACATCAACATGGAAATTAACTCAGCACACATGGTTGTCACAGTGTTATGTATCGCAAAGAAAACTATTCTCATGAACTGGAAAGCGAAAAACAATCTGTGTATTAACCAGTTTAGAAATTTTCTTTTAGATTATATTAGCATGGAAACAATGTCTGCCTCCTCAAAACATCAATTGGCTGAATTTCATTCTCTCTGGTCCCCTCTGATTAGTTTTATCACATAGTGGTGGTGGTGGGTTGCTGGGTGATGGTGGGTCTCAGGCCCGGGCTACCGCGACTGGTGTGACCGGGTGGTTTGTTTGTTTGTTTTCTGTAGAGGTCTTCCTGGGTGGGGTTGGGTTGAGTGGGGTGGGGCGGGATGGGTACCTTCTGGGGGTACAGTAGCTCCCGGAATATGGTCGCTGCAGGCCCCGAGCCTGGTGGACATCAGGCCCTCCTGCCCATTGTTGGCTCCCAGGTAGCGGGGATGCCTATTGCAGCCAGTCCCTGGCTGCCCTCTCTGGGGGAGAGTAGCTCCCCCGGTATATATCACCATACCCCTCTCCCTTCTGGCTCCTGTACACAGCACACACTCACACATGAAGGGTTTTGGGGGCGTGTGTGTTCGGTGGGGTGTAGTGGATGGGGCCACGTAGGTGGTCCCCTTTGGTTGCACTCTGCAGATCCCTGCCCCTGTTTTAATTACACCTTAGACATTAGTACTTATCAAACACACTCACACACACACATTAGGTCTTGGGGGGTGGCTACACTGAGTGGCATCTGGTGGGCGGGGCTCTTTGGGTATGTAGGCTGCCCAGAGTGCCGCGCTCCCAGTTCTACAAGTTTGGCTGCCCCTCAATTTTAATTGCTCACTATTAGAAAATATTGAAGAGCCAGAAGGGTGAGGGGAGGGGTCTTCTTCGCACACCCCTGCTTCCTGGTGTCTGCTCGGGGCAGGAGGGGCCAGGAGGATTAATTAATTGTTCTGCTGGTTCGGGGTCTGTGGTGGCTGGGGGGTTGCTGGCCTCCTGGTGTGCCCGCTGCAATACACCCCAGCAGAGTCGAGGGAGGTAGGATGTGTGGATGTGTGGATGTATGGGACGTGAAAGTGTGTGTGGTAATGATTGGGCCTGGATCTGGGACTTGCTGTCGCCTGGCCTGCCTGTGTTTCTCCCGATGGGGCATCAGCGTTGCCTCTCCCCACTGCTCGCGACTTCACCCACCTGTGGGCACGTCTTGACTCCCAGGGCACTTGGCCAGGGGCGCTGGGGCAGGCGCTGACCCACTTTGTGGCTGTCTGGGGCGCTTGGCCCTCCTGGGTATTGGGTGGGGCCTCTGCCGGGGGGTTTGGGGGCGCTCGGGCTCCTGGGGCCCAGGTCCAGTGCACGGCCCATGTCTGGGCGGCTGGGGCCTGGCGGGGTCGGTGGGCTGTTGCCCCTGGTTCCCGGAGTGCCTCTGCCCTATGCTTATGGGGGCTCTTTCCGGGGGCTTCCTCTGCAGTCTTCTGGGTGGATGCGTGGTTGCCCCTGCGGTGGGCTGCCTGGGTTCTGTGCTCTGTGGGGGCTGCTGGTGGCCTGGGTCTTGTGGCCCTCTCTGCCTGCTTCTGATTGCTTGGGGGGGGGGCTGTGGATTGTGGCCCTGTACGCTTATACACTCATAACTAAGCACGGTTATCATGTAGGTCCTGTGCCATGGGTGTTGCATGTTCTCACACACACACACACACATTCATTAGTCCAGTAGCATGGTCACTAAGCAGTTGATGTATTATCATGTCGTCTCAGGTCATCTATATCCACAGCTGTGTTGTATGCGATTGCCGCTTCTTGTGCTTGTTTTTGTTTGTTTGTGTGTTTGTTTTTTCTCTGCTTGTCTGCTTTCAGGTGCTCCTGGTGGCGCTAAGGCTGGATTCCCCTCATAGGCCATGGATTGTTGTCTGTTTTGTTTTTTACAGGTGTAGCAGCTGGTTGTCTGGTTTTTGTTTCTATTTTTTTTCTGTTTCCTCTTCTTTCCTCTTCTTCTTTCCTTGTCCCCCGGTCCGGTTCAGTTCAGTTCATGTCATATATTGTAAACAGAAATAAATAAATGGGCATCAAGGGGAGCTTTACATTTATAAAACTTCCCTTGGCAAAACAAATCTGTTTGGCATCAAAGGTATTCAGACTACAATTCTTCTGACATAATGCTGAACAGGACAAGGGGAAAAAAAAGTAAAGAAGACAGTTCTGCCGAAAGCCAGGGATAGACCTGTTCTAAGTTCTATACTTTTTAAAAGGGGCGTGTTTATCAACTATGGAATTAGAAGATTTACAAAAATGGTCAAGTGCTAGATCTTCATCTGGGATTTTAACAGTGTCATATAACTATTCAACAGATCAGTTAAAAAAAAGCCTGCTCATGGAGATGTTTCAGGATCTGGATACCAAGCGTGGACCTAATGTTTTCATTTTTGCAATTCTGATACAGGCTATTGAGCAGTGATAACTAACACCAAGTTCAGATACTGCGGATTTTCTACCTTTGATTTGTTAAGATTGAGCCAATCAGGGACAACCTTGAAGGATCTCTTTGGTTTTGTAGGATCTGTAATTACCTGAGAAAGGTTGATATTGGTACACACCTTTTTTAAATGATCAGAGGCAGAGTTCAACTTGTTTAAATTAAAATTGCCACACAGAGATTGGGTTTAGGCCACATGCACACAGAATGATATCAACAAATATAAGAAATATTAAACATTTACACATAGATTTTTGAATATATGTAGAGGAATGATACTTTGAAATGTGCTCATTGCGGAGTTATGATCAGTTGAGTAATGAAGGTTGAACTATTCTGGGAAAGAGGTTCTATTCCCAGCATCATGATGGACACTCCTGATATAGAAGGTTTCGCTAACGCATTGGAATTGTTTTACTATTTTCATATGCATGTGCAATGAAGAAAGCAAACAAGGAATTAGATGGGAAAAATACATGTTTTAACGGGACCCAGACAATATTAAATACTCAGACAGATGGGAGAAGAAGTGTAGTTTTGTAGGAAATCACAAAATTATTACATAGAATTAGTGAAATCAATTGAAGAATGCCTTTCTGAAGAGCTGTTTACCACAGATGAGCAGCTTTGCGACCAAGCACATTGTAGATCGCTTTACTGCCAAAATGATCTAATTTAATGGATTGGTTTAGACATGCATTACAGCATTTTAAGAACAAAGAGAGAAACAAAAAGGGACAACGCTTCATGGTGGAAGGTGATGTATAAATAACTGTGTATATGATGAAGGGGGTGGCAACACCCATTCCGAAATCCCGCCATTCCCACATCCCGCTATTCCGACATCCCACCATTCCGACATACCACCATTCCGACATACCACCATTCCGACATGCAAACGTCCCACCATTCCGACATCCCACCATTGCGACATCCCGCTATTCTGACGTTCAAATGTCCCACCATTCCGACAAGGCTTTCCGTATAAGGAAATGTGTGTTACTCAACAGGTGAGTCCCTTCTTTCTGTTCATGCAATTTATATGTTTAACATGTTTATAGACAAGCGTTATTAAAAACACAAAGTCTCGGCAACTGGAGGAGGAGAAGCAGTCCGCGGTGGTTTTCAATCACACACTCCAATGCCACTTGTTTCAACTTCCGAAAATTTAATCCAGGAAAAAAAGGCTTACAAACATGGACCAAAACGGCTCCATAACACGCACAAGAATCCAAAAGAAACGAAAGTTAACTAAAAGAAAGCAAATAAACAGTATGAAGTGGTCAAAATTGGTTTTACGCATGCCTATGTGCGTCTGGCACATGCGTCTTCGGGCTCTCCCACGTTGGTTTGTGGATGAAAGCTATATGTTCAGCTGTAATGTCATGTAAAATCAATCTCTACATGACATTTAGTCCCAGGTGTGACCAGTTAGGTCCTTAAGATATCAACAGGCTGTATAAAGCTACAACCGTTGCGGCTGTGTGTTTGTGCCAAATGCGCAAAACCCATCCGCGCTTCCCAAAATTGGAGTGAGTACTCATAAATCACGTGAATATCATGAATAAACGTTTTTACTGCATTTTGTTGTGTTTTATACGTTCTATGCTGTCATTTCACTCTTCTCCTATTGGCAAGGCAAGGCAAAGTGCTCGCAACTGTGTCCTGTGCAGTAGCCGTGATATCTGTAATTGCAATTATTACTTTTGCATATGATGACAGCGTGCAAAAGACGCATGGGCTCTGTGGAGAGCTCCGCTCCAGCTGGCTGCTGTGACAGCTCACTGACACTGTATTTCTGCTTAATCAGTTTCAGTCTCGCCAGAGTTACATTAATATCTGTATTTTTATATTTGAAATTCAGGGGATTTTGATAATAGATTATTAAAGTTTGTTTGCGAGGCTGTGGCCTCTGCATGTGCAAAGCTTGTGCGCCAAACTTTAGTGCGTATTTGCGCCGGCATATCATTAGTGCAAAATGTTTTGGGTAAAAAATAGGCTATTAAAAGGAACTGTCGGAATGGCGGTATGTTAAAAAAAACAAAAAACATACCGCCATTCCGACCATAGGAGGAAAAAAGTGTCGGAAAAGTGTGGGACGTTTGATAAAAAATTAAGTGTCGCCATTCCGACAATTGGAGACCCATGTCGGAATGGCGAGATGTCGGAATGGCAGCATGTAACCATGATGAAGGGGAGACCATTTGAGCAGCACAGCCATTTCGCAGCACAGGGACAGCAATCCAAGTTACAGGATCTCCCACGTGGTATCACCTGTCACATTGTGTCAAGGCATCAAAAGAAGAAAAAATCACCAAACTCAAGGACAAAAAGACAAAGACTCCGGTGAACGAAGACAGAGGACTGACAAACCAGAAATACAAAAGGATTCTCGATATCAAGATCCAGAAGAAGAGGCTAACAATGCCACGAACACTTACGATGCTGGGAATGATGCCAGCAATGAACAGAGAAGAAGATTCAGTGTCATCAATCTGCATTACGTGCCTCTAACGAGGGGGTGAATATAGAATCCTCAACGATTACAATGTCTCTGGGAACTGTGACAACAACAAGGTTTAAACCATTTTGATATATATTGTAACCTATTGTCTAAGGAATAGTGCTGAAAATGAGGTAAATCTAATCCACCACTGTCCTTGGTCTTCTGTAGGGTTTTTAAACTAATACGTGGTGGTTTGTTTTTCCACAGAAATTTGGAGATGCATGAATCTAGTGACTTAAACCAAGTAGCAGATGGTTTTATGGGGATCATTGAGAACAAATAGTTAACTTTTGGTAGTATCATCATTTTAATGGATGTAACTCTCCCCATGAGTGATATAGGTAAGGACTTCCAACGAGAGATCGTCCTCTACTGTCTTTAATAATTGCACATAATTTAGCTTTGTTAGCTCTGAGAGCCTGGAGGAAATGTTTATGCCTAAATATCTACTATTTCCTGACTGTAAAGTGATCGCAGGTATATTATGGACCCTACAGTTAATGGGCAGAACTGTGGTCTTAGACCAGTTGATAGAGTAGTCAGAAAGTGCTGAGAATTTATTTATGAGTGTGATCGTGTGACTGAGAGACGTCTGTGAGTTCTGAAGGAAAAGTAATACATCATCAGCATAAAGACTTATTTTATGCTCAATATTTTGGGATTAATTACTCACAAACGGGTAAGAAAAGGTAGTATTGCCAGACCATACATGATCAAAACAGGGAGCGGAGGTGGTTCAGCTGCAAGGTGTGAATGTCTGACTATAGTTTGTAAAAAGCGGGTAAGATAAGGTGCGAATGCCCGACAATGTATGATCAAAAGAGGGAGCGGAGAGTTTTGGCTACAAGAAGGTTTGAATATCCGACCAAAGTTTGTAAAAAGCGGGTAAGAAAAGGTTACCATACATCATCAAAAGCAGGAGTGGATGTGTTCGGCTACAAGAAGATTTGAATGTCCATCAATAATTGCTTTAAAACATGAAAGAAAATTTTCGAATATCAAACCGCACATGATCATAAGCGGGAGAGGAGTTGTTCAGCTGCAAGAAGGTGTGAATGTCCACCCATAATTACTGAAAAATGGGTAAGAAAAGGTGAAAATGCCCAACCATACATCATCAAAAGCAGGAGTGGATGTGTTCGGCTACAAGAAAGTTTGAATGTCCGACCATAGTTTGTAAAAAGCGGGTAAGAAAAGGTTCGAATGCCCGAACATAGACCATCAAAAGAGGGAGCGGAGGTGTTCCGCTGTAAGAAGGTGTAAATGTCAAACCATAGTTGGTAAAAAACGGGTAAGAAAAGGTTAAAATACCCGACTGTACACAATCAATAGGGGGAGCGGAGTTGTTTGGCTACAAGAAGGTGTGAAAGTCCGACCACGGTTTGTAAAAAGCGGGTAAGAAAAGGTTCGAATGCCCGAATATATACCATCAAAAGTGGAAGTGGATGTGTTCGGCTGCAAGAAGGTGTGAACGTCCGACCAAAGTTTGTAAAAAGCAGTTAAGAAAAGGTTCGAATATCCAACCAAACATAATCAAAAGCGGGAGCAGAGCTGTTCGACTGCAAGTAGGTGTGAATGTCAGATCATAATTTGCAAAAAGCTGATGAGAAAGGGTGAGAATGCCCGGCTATACACCATCAAATGCGGGAGCGGAAGTGTTCGGCTGTGAGTAGGTGTGAATGTCCAACCATAATTGCTGAAAAATGTGTTAGAAGAGACTAGAATGCCGGACAAGACATCATCAAATGCGGGAGCGGAGTTGTTCGGCTGTGAGTAGGTGTGAATCTCCGAGCATAGTTTGTAAAAAGGGGGTAAGAATAGGTTCGAATGCCCGAACATACACTATCAAAACAGGGAGCTGAGGTGGCTCAGCTGCAAGGTGTGAATGTCTGACTATAGTTTGTAAGTAAGGTGCGAATGCCCAACAATGTATAATCAAAAGAGGGAGCGGAGGTTTTCGGCTACAAGAAGGTTTGAATGTCCGACCATAGTTTGTAAAAAGCGGGTAAGAAAAGGTTCAAGCGCCTGACTATACACCATCAAAAGCGGGAGCAGAGGTGTTCCGCTGTAAGACGGTGTGAATGTCCGACCATAGTTGGTAAAAAGCGGGTAAGAAAAGGTTAAAATACCCGACTGTACACAATCAATAGCGGGAGAGGAGGTGTTCAGCTGCAAGAAGGTGTGAATGTCCACCCATAATTACTGAAAAATGGGTAAGAAAAGGTGCGAATGCCCAACCATACATTATCAAAAGCAGGTGTGAATGTCAGATCATAATTTGCAAAAAGCTGATGAGAAAGGGTGAGAATGCCCGACTATACACCATCAAATGCGGGAGCGGAGTTGTTCGGCTGTGAGTAAGTGTGAATCTCCGACCATAATTGCTAAAAAATGTGTTAGAAAAGGTAAGAATGCCGGTCCATACATCATCAAAAGCGGGAGAGGTGGTGTTTGGCTGCAAGTAGGTGTGAATGTCCAGCCATAATTACTAACAAACGGGTAAGAAAAGGTAGTATTGCCAGACCATACATGATCAAAATAGGGAGCGGAGGTGGTTCAGCTGCAAGAAGGTGTGAATGTCCGACTAAAGTTCAAATATATTAACAAAAGTGGGAGGAGAGGTCTTCGGATGAGAGTGGTTGAGAATTTCCAACCATAATCTATAAAATGCGGTGAAAAAAAAGGTGTGATAGAACACTAAAAGGTGGAGCGGAAGTGTTCGGCTGCAAGAAGGTGTGAATGTCCGACTATATTTGGTGAAAAGCAGGTGAAGCAAGGTCTGAATGCCCAACCTTACATCATCAAAAGCGAGATCAGAGGTGTTTGGCTGCATGAAGGCCATAGTTTGCCAAAAGCGGGTAAGCTGCGAATGACCGACTAAATATCAACAAAAGGTCTTCGGATGCCAGTGGGTGTGAATATCCCACCATACAGGTATGGTGGAGAGGAAGCTGTGAACAGCTGACCATAGTTGGCAAAAAGCGGGTGAGAAAAGGTGCGAATGTCCAACCATACATGATCAAAACAGGGAGCGGAGGTGTTTGGCTGTGACAAGGTGTGAATGTCAACCCAAAATTAATGAAAAGCGGGCAACAAGTAGGTTTGAATGCCCAACCATACATCATCAAAAGCAGGAGTGGATGTGTTCGGCTACAAGGTTTGAATGTCCGAGCATAGTTTGTAAAAAGCGGGTAAGAAAAGGTTCGAATGCCCAAACATACACCATCAAAAGAGGGAGCGGAGGTGTTCCGCTGTAAGAAGGTGTGAATGTCCGACCATAGTTGGTAAAAAAACGGGTAAGAAAAGGTTAAAATACCCGACTGTACACAATCAATAGCGGGAGCGGATGTGTTTGGCTACAAGAATGTGTGACAGTCCGACCATGGTTTGTAAAAAACGGGTAAGAAAAGGTGCGAATGCCCGACAATGTATGATCAAAAGAGGGAGCGGAGGTTTTCGGCTACAAGAAGGTTTGAATGTCCGACCATAGTTTGTAAAAAGCGGGTAAGAAAAGGTTCAAATGCCTGACTATACACCATCAAAAGCGGGAGCGGAGGTGTTCCGCTGTAAGACGGTGTGAATGTCCGACCATAGTTGGTAAAAAGCGGGTAAGAAAAGGTTAAAATACCTGACTGTACACAATCAATAGCGGGAGCGGAGTTGTTCGGCTACAAGAAGGTGTGAAAGTTCAACCATGGTTTGTAAAAAGCTGCTAAGAAAAGGTTCGAATGCCCGAATATATACCATCAAAAGCGGAAGCGGAGGTGTTCGGCTGCAAGAAGGTGTGAACGTCCGACCAAAGTTTGCAAAAAGCAGTTAAGAAAAGGTTCGAATGCCCGAATATATACCATCAAAAGCGGGAGCAGAGCTGTTCGACTGCAAGTAGGTGTGAATGTCCAGCCATAATTACTCACAAACGGGTAAGAAAATGTAGTATTGCCAGACCATACATGATCAAAACAGGGAGCTGAGGTGGTTCAGCTGCAAGGTGTGAATGTCTGACTATAGTTTGTAAAAAGACAAGGTGCGAATGCCCGACAATGTATGATCAAAATAGGGAGTGGAGGTCTTCGGCTGCAAGGTCTGAATGTCCAACCATAATTTCTAAAAACCGGGTAAGAAAAGGCTCGAAAGCCCAACTATACACAATCAAAAGCGGGAGCGGGAGGTTTTCAGCTGCAAATCCTTCACTCAAACCAAGTGAAAACTGCTTTGTCCTTCATATTTATCAATGTCTAGATCGACTTCAACAAAGAACAACATTGTACTTTGCAGTAAAGAAAGAGCAAATCAAAAGTTTTAGGAATCCGAGAATAAGCTTATTTTCATGAGTTCTGCACGATTATTGATTTTACTATAAATGAATGCCTTCACTCAAACTATGTTAAAACTGCTTTGTCCTTCATATTTATCAATGTCTAGATTGACTTCAACAAAGAACAACACTGGATTTTGCAGTAGAAGAAAGAGCAACACTGAAGGATCAGTAATCCGAGAATAAGCTTATTTTCATACGGTCTGCATGATTTGGGATTTTATGTATAAAATGAATTCCTTCACTCAAACCAAGTTAAAACTGCTTTGTCCTTCATATTTATCAATGTCTAGATCGACTTCAACAAAGAACAACATTGTATTTTGCAGTAGAAGAAAAAGCAACACTGAAGGATCAGGAATCCGAGAATAAGCTTCTTTTCATACGTTTTGAATGATTTGGGATTTTATGTATAAAATGAATTCCTTCACTCAAACCAAGTGAAAACTGCTTTGTCCTTCATATTTATCAATGTCTAGATTTACTTCAACAAAGAACAACATTGTATTTTGCAGTAGTAGAAAGAGCAACACTGAAGGATCAGGAATCCGAGAATAAGCTTATTTTCATACGTTCTGCATGATTTGGGATTTTATATATAAAATGAATTCCTTTACTCAAACTATGTTAAAACTGCTTTGTCCTTCATATTTATCAATGTCTAGATTGACTTCAACAAAGAACAACATTGTATTTTGCAGTAGAAGAAATAGCAACACTGAAGGATCAGGAATCCGAGAACAAGCTTATTTTCATACGTTCTGCTTGATTTGGGATTTTGCTATAAAATTAATTCCTTCACTCAAACAAAGTGGAAACTGCTTTGTCCTTCATATTTATCAATGTCTATATAAATTTCAACAAAGAACAATTATATTCATTATAGGAAAGAGCAACACTGGAGGATCAGGAATCCGAGAAAAAGCTTACTTTCATGAGTCCTGCACGATTTCGGATTTTCCTATAAAATGAATTGCTTTGCTCAAACCAAGTTAAAATTGCTTTGTCCTTCATAGTTATCCATGTCTAAAATGTATCAAGCATAAAGTTCCTCATATTACCCTGAATGAGAAAGAAGCATCCCTTTGGTTGAGCAATACGTTCCTTTTGCGGAGTTATGCATGATTTCGGATTTTGCTATAAAATTCATTCCTTCACACCTTTTTTTTTCACCACATTTTATAGATTATGGTTGGAAATTCTCAACCACTCTAATCCGAAGACCTCTCCTCCCGCTTTTGTGAATATATTTGAACTTTAGTTGGACATTCACCCCTTTTTGCAGCTAAACCACCTCCGCTCCCTGTTTTGATCATGTATGGTCAAGCAATACTACATTTTCTTACCCGTTTGTGAGTAATTATGGCTGGATATTCACACCTACTTGCAGCTGAACACAATCTCTCTCGCTTTTAATTATGTTTGGATATTCGAACCTTTTCTTTACTGCTTTTTGCCAACTTTGGTCAGACGTTCACACCTTCTTGCAGCCGAACACCTCCGCTTCCGCTTTTGATGGTATATATTCGGGCATTCGAACCTTTTCTTACCAGCTTTTTACAAACGATGGTTGGACTTTCACACCTTCTTGTAGCCGAACAACTCCGCTCCCGCTATTGATTGTGTACAGTCGGGTATTTTAACCTTTTCTTACCCGCTTTTTACCAACTATGGTCGGACATTCACACCGTCTTACAGCGGAACATCTCCGCTCCCGCTTTTGATGGTGTATAGTCAGGCATTTGAACCTTTTCTTACCCGCTTTTTACAAACTATGGTCGGACATTCAAACCTTCGTGTAGCCGAAAACCTCTGCTCCCTCTTTTGATTATACATTGTCGGGTATTCGCACCTTATCTTACCCGCTTTTTACAAACTATAGTCAGACATTCACACCTTGCAAATAAACCACCTCCGCTCCCTGTTTTGATCATGTATGGTCTGGCAATACTACATTTTCTTACCCGTTTGTGAGTAATTATGGCTGGATATTCACACCTACTTGCAGCTGAACACAATCTCTCTCGCTTTTAATTATGTTTGGATATTCGAACCTTTTCTTTACTGCTTTTTGCCAACTTTGGTCGGACGTTCACACCTTCTTGCAGCCGAACACCTCCGCTTCCGCTTTTGATGGTATATATTCGGGCATTCGAACCTTTTCTTACCAGCTTTTTACAAACGATGGTTGGACTTTCACACCTTCTTGTAGCCGAACAACTCCGCTCCCGCTATTGATTGGGTACAGTCGGGTATTTTAACCTTTTCTTACCCGCTTTTTACCAACTATGGTCGGACATTCACACCGTCTTACAGCGGAACATCTCCGCTCCCGCTTTTGATGGTGTATAGTCAGGCATTTGAACCTTTTCTTACCCGCTTTTTACAAACTATGGTCGGACATTCAAACCTTCGTGTAGCCGAAAACCTCTGCTCCCTCTTTTGATTATACATTGTCGGGCATTCGCACCTTATCTTACCCGCTTTTTACAAATTATAGTCAGACATTCACACCTTGCAGCTGAACCACCTCAGCTCCCTGTTTTGATCATGTATGGTCTGGCAATACTACCTTTTCTTACCCCTTTGTGAGTAATTATGGCTGGACATTCACACCTACTTGCAGTCGAACAGCTCTGCTCCCGCTTTTGATTATGTTTGGTTGGATATTCGAACCTTTTCTTAACTGCTTTTTACAAACTTTGGTCGGACGTTCACACCTTCTTGCAGCCAAACACCTCCGCTTCCGCTTTTGATGGTATATATTCGGGCATTCGAACCTTTTCTTACCAGCTTTTTACAAACCATGGTTGGACTTTCACATCTTCTTGTAGCCGAACACATCCGCTCCCCCTATTGATTGTGTACAGTCGGGTATTTTAACCGTTTCTTACCCACTTTTTACCAACTATGGTCGGACATTCACACCTTCTTACAGCGGAACACCTCCGCTCCCTCTTTTGATGGTGTATGTTTGGGCATTCGAACCTTTTCTTACCCGCTTTTTACAAACTATGCTCGGACATTGAAACCTTCTTGTAGCCGAACACATCCACTCCTTCTTTTGATGATGTATGCTTGTGCATTCAAACCTACTTTTTGCCCGCTTTTCATTAATTTTGGGTGGACATTCACACCTTGTCACAGCCAAACACCTCCGCTCCCTGTTTTGATCATGTATGGTTGGACATTCGCACCTTGTCTCACCCGCTTTTTGCAAACTATGGTCGGCTGTTCACAGCTTCCTCTCCACCATACTTGTATGGTGGGATGTTCACACCCAGTTGCATCCGAAGACCTCCGCCCCCACTTTTGTTGATATTTAGTTGGTCATTCGCAGCTTACCCGCTTTTGGCAAACTATGGCCTTCTTGCAGCCAAACACCTCTGATCTCGCTTTTGATAATGTAAGGTTGGGCATTCAGACCTTGCTTCACCTGCTTTTCACCAAATATAGTCGGACATTCACACCTTCTTGCAGCCGAACACTTCCGCTCCACCTTTTAGTGTTCTATCACACCTTTTTTTCACCGAATTTTATAGATTATGGTTGGAAATTCTCAACCACTCTCATCCGAAGACCTCTCCTCCCGCTTTTGTTAATATATTTGAACTTTAGTGAGACATTCACACCTTCTTGCAGCTGAACCACCTCCGCTCCCTGTTTTGATCATGTATGGTCTGGCAATACTACCTTTTCTTACCCGTTTGTGAGTAATTATGGCTGGACATTCACACCTACTTGCAGCCGAACACCACCTCTCTCGCTTTTGATGATGTATGGAGCGGCATTCTTACCTTTTCTAACACATTTTTCAGAAATTACGGTCGGAGATTCACACCTACTCACAGCCGAACAACTCCGCTCCCGCATTTGATGGTGTGCAGTCGGACATTCTCACCCTTTCTCATCAGCTTTTTGCAAATTATGATCTGACATTCACACCTACTTGCAGTCGAAAAGCTATGCTCCCGCTTTTGATTATGTTTGGTTGGATATTCAAACCTTTTCTTAACTGCTTTTTACAAACTTTGGTTGGACGTTCACACCTTCTTGTAGCCGAACACATCCACTCCTGCTTTTGATGATGTATGGTTGGGCATTCGCACCTTTTTTTTACCCATTTGTCAGGAATAATGGGTGGACATTCACACCTTCTTGCAGCTGAACACCTCCTCTCCCACTTATGATCATGTGCGGTTTGATTTTCGAAAATTTTCTTTCATGTTTTCTAGCAATTATTGATGGACATTTAGACCTTCTTGCAGCTGAACACCTCCGCTCCTGCTTTTGATCATACCTTGTCAGGCATTCGCACCATGTCTTACCCGCTTTTTACAAACTTTAGTCGAACATTTACACCTTTTTGCAGCCGAACACCACCTCTCTCGCTTTTGATGATGTATGGTCCGGCATTCTTTCCTTTTCTAACACATTTTTCAGCAATTATGGTCGGACATTCACACCTACTCAGAGCCGAACACCTCCGCTCCCGCATTTGATGGTGTATAGTCGGGCATTCTCACCCTTTCTCATCAGCTTTTTGCAAATTATGATCTGACATTCACACCTGCTTTTGATAATGTATGGTTGGGCATTCGCACCTTTTTTTTACCCATTTTTCAGGAATTATGGGTGGACATTCACACCTTCTTGCAGCTGAACACCTCCTCTCCTTCTTATGATCATGTGCGGATGATATTCGAAAATTTTCTTTCATGTTTTAAAGCAATTATTGATGGACATTCAGACCTTCTTGCAGCTGAACCACTCTGCTCCCGCTTTTGATGGTGTATAGTCGGGCTTTCGAGCCTTTCCTTCCCGGTTTTTACAAATTATGGTTGGACATTCAGACCTTCTTGCAGCCGAACACCTCCGCTCCCTCTTTTGATCATACATTGTCGGGCATTAGCACCTTTTCTTACCCGCTTTTTACAAACCATAGTCGGACTTTCACATCTTTTAGTAGCCGAACAACTCCGCTCCCGCTATTGATTGTGTACAGTCGGGTATTTTAACCTTTTCTTACCCGCTTTTTACCAACTATGGTCGGACATTCACACCTTCTTACAGCGGAACACCTCCGCTCCCTCTTTTGATGGTGTATGTTCGGGCAGTCAAACCTTTTCTTACCTGCTTTTTACAAACTATGGTCAGACATTCAACCCTTCTTGGAGCCGAACACATCCACTCCTGCTTTTGATTATGTATAGTTGGGCATTCGCACCTTTTCTTACCCATTTTTCAGTAATTATGGGTGTACATTCACACCTTCTTGCAGCCAAACACCTCCGCTCCCTCTTTTGATCATACATTTTCGGGCATTCGCACCTTTTCTTACCCGCTTTTTACAAACCATGGTCGGACTTTCACACCTTTTAGTAGCCGAACAACTCCGCACCCGCTACTGATTGTGTACAGTCGGGTATTTTAACCTTTTCTTACCCGTTTTTTACCAACTATGGTCGGACATTCACACCTTCTTACAGCGGAACACCTCCGCTCCCTCCTTTGATGGTGTATGTTCGGGCATTCGAACCTTTTCTTACCCGCTTTTTACAAACTATGGTCAGACGTTCAAACCTTCTTGTAGCCGAACATATCCACTCCTGCTTTTGATGATGTATGGTTGGGCATTCAAACCTACTTGTTGCCCGCTTTTCATTAATTATGGGTGGACATTCACACCTTGTCTCAGCCAAACACCTCCGCTCCCTGTTTTGATCATGTATGGTTTGACATTCGCACCTTTGCTTACCCTCTTTTTATACTGATTGCTCAAGATTAAGTTGTTCTTTCTCAAACTACAAAATTTTTTTAATTGTTGAAACTTGATTTGAAGTGGATAAATAAGGAAGACAAACAGTTTTAAGTCAGGCTGATAGCAATTAATTTTATAGCAAAATCTTTATTTCGTCATTTGTCGAGAGATGCTTATTGCTGAAGAAGTTCTTTCTCATTCTACAAAGTACAACGTTGTTTATCATTGAAACTTGATTAGACATGAATAAATATGAAGGACAAAGCAGTCTTAACTTGGTTTGAGTTAAGGAATTCGTTTTATAGGAGAATCCGAATTCGTGCATAATTCGTAAAATAGAGCTTATTTTCGGATTCCTGAAGAATGAGTCTGGTTCTTTCTCATAATACAAAGTTTGTTGTTTATTGTTGAAACTTCATCAGACCGTTAGATATAGTCGGACTCATCTCGACGCACGGCTTGGGATCTGGAACCAGTACTCTTGAGAGGGGTTGGACTCTCTTCCACTCTGGAGTTTCCCGTGGTGAGAGGCGCAGAGCAGGTGTGGGCATACTTATTGCCCCCCGGCTGTGTGCCAGTACATTGGGGTTTACCCCAGTGAACGAGAGGGTAGCCTCCCTCCGCCTTGGGTGGGGGGACGAGTCCTGACTGTTGTTTGTGCCTATGCGCCAAACAGCAGTTCAGAGTACCTACCCTTTTTGGAGTCTCTGGGGGAGGCACTGGAGAATGCTCCTACCGGAGACTCCCTCATTCTGCTGGGGGACTTCAATGCTCACGTGGGCAATGACAGTGAGACCTGGAGGGGTGTGATTGGGAGGAACGGCCCCCCCGATCTGAATCAGAGTGGTGTTATGTTGTTGGACTTCTGTGCCAGTCATAGACTGTCCATAACGAACACCATGTTCAGGCATAAGGGTGTCCATATGTGCACTTGGCACCAGGACACCCTTGGCCGCAGTTCGATGATCGACTTTGTGGTTGTATCATCGGACTTGCGGCCGTATGTCCTGGACACTCGGGTGAAGAGAGGGGCGGAGCTGTCAACTGATCACCACCTGGTGGTGAGTTGGCTCCGCTGTTGGGGGAGGATGCCGATCAGACCTGGCAGGCCCATACGTATTGTGAGGGTCTGCTGGGAGCGTTTGTCAGAATCCCCCGTCAGAAGGAGCTTTAACTCCCACCTCCGGCAGAGCTTCAACCATATTTGAGGTGGGGGACATTGAGTCCGAATGGGCCATGTTCCGTGACTCCATTGCCGAGGCAGCTGGTCGGAGTTGTGGCCGTAAGGTGGTCGGTGCCTGTCGTGGCGGCAACCCTCGAACCTGCTGGTGGACACCAGTGGTGAGGGAAGCCGTCAAGCTGAAGAAGGAGTCCTATCGGGCCTTTTTGGCCAGTGGGACCCTGGAAGAAGCTGATAGGTACCGACGGGCCAGACGGGCCACGGCTTCGGCGGTTGTGAGGCAAAAACTCGGGCCTGGGAGGAGTTCGGTGAGACCATGGAGAACGATTTCCGGACGGCCTCGAAAAGATTCTGGTCCACCATCCGGCGTCTCAGGGGGGGGGGAGCGGCTCACAGTCAACACTGTTTACAGTGGGGACGGGGCTTTGCTGACCTCAACTAGGGATGTTGTGAGTCGGTGGGGGGAGTACTTCGAGGAACTCCTCAATCCTACCAACACGTGCTCGGAAGAGGCAGAGTCAGAGAGCTCGGAGACGGGGCCTCCCATTTCTGGGGCTGAGGTTGCCGAGGTGGTTAAAAAGCTCCTCGGTGGCAAGGCCCCGGGGGTGGATGAGGTCCGTCCTGAGTTTCTCAAGGCTCTGGATGTTGTAGGGCTGTCTTGGCTGACACGCCTCTGCAGTATCGCGTTGACATCGGGGACAGTGCCTCTGGACTGGCAGATTGGGGTGGTGGCCCCCTTCTTTAAAAAGGGGGACCGGAGGGTGTGTTCCAACTATAGGGGTATCACACTCCTCAGCCTCCCTGGTAAGGTCTATTCGGGGTTATTGGAGAGGAGGATCCGTCGGATAATCGAGCCTCGGATTCAGGAGATGCAGTGTGGCTTTCGTCCTGGCCGTGGAACAGTGGACCAGCTCTATACCCTCGGCAGGATCCTGGAGGGTGCATGGGAGTTCGCCCAACCAGTCTACATGTGTTTTGTGGACTTGGAGAAAGCGTTCGACCGTGTCCCTCGTGGAGTCCTGTGGGGGGTGCTCCGGGAATATGGAGTGCCGGACCCCTTGATAGGGGCCGTTCGGTCTCTGTATGACCGGTGCCAGAGTTTGGTCCGCATTGCCGGCAGTAAGTCGGATACGTTTCCGGTGAGAGTTGGACTCCGTCAGGGCTGCCCTTTGTCACCGATTCTGTTCCTAACTTTTATGGACAGAATTTCTAGGCGGAGCCAGGGCGTTGAGGGTGTCCCATTTGGCGACCTCAGAATCGGGTCTCTGCTTTTTGCAGATGATGTGGTTCTGTTAGCGTCGTCAGGCCGTGACCTTCAGCTCTCACTGGAGTGATTCGCAGCCGAGTATGAAGCGGCTGGGATGAGAATCAGCACCTCCAAATCCGAGACTATGGTTCTCAGCCGGAAAAGGGTGGAATGCTCTCTCCGGGTAGGGAATGAGATCCTTCCCCAAGAGGAGGAGTTCAAGTATCTCGGGGTCTTGTTCACGAGTGACGGACGAATGGAGCGGGAGATTGACGGGCGGATCGGTGCGGCGCCTGCAGTGTTGCAGGCTCTGCACCGACCCGTCGTTGTGAAGAGGGAGCTGAGCCAGAAGGCGAAGCTCTCTACTTACTGGTCAATCTACGTTCCCATCCTCACCTATGGTCACGAGTTGTGGGTAGTGACCGAAAGAACAAGATCGCGAATACAAGCGGCCGAAATGGGTTTCCTCCGCAGGGGGTCTGGGCTCTCCCTTAGAGATAGGGTGAGAAGCTCAGTCATCCGGGAGGGGCTCGGAGTAGAACCGCTGCTCCTCCGCATTGAGAGGAGTCAGATGAGGTGGCTCGGGCATCTGGTTAGGATGCCCCCTGGGCGCCTCCCTGGGGAGGTGTTCCGGGCACGTCCCACTGGGAGGAGACCCCGGGGGAGACCCAGGATACGTTGGAGAGACTATGTCTCTCGGCTGGCCTGGGAACGCCTCGGGGTCCCCCCGGAAGAGCTGGAGGAAGTGGCCGGGGACAGAGACGTCTGGGTTTCTCTGCTCAAGCTGCTGCCCCCGCGACCCGACCCCCGGATAAGCGGCAGATGATGGATGGATGGATGGATATATCCTCCACCAACCAGACTTACAACCCCCGACTAGGGTAGCAGAATTTCTAAGCATCTGTACCCCAAAACTACTATCAAAAATATATAAATTATTGTCTAAGATAGATGACACAATGTCTCTTCCATCCTCAAAATGGGAGGCAGATTTATCCATCAGTTCTGGTCATAGCTTCTAACCACAAATATGTTTGAACACCTTCATAAAGACTCGAAATCCTAATTTACAGCTCATACAATACAAAATCCTTCATAGAACACACTATACAGGACAAAGGATGTTCAGGATGGGTCTAACACACTCAAACATCTGCTCACATTGCACAGATAACACACCTGATGATTATGCACACGCTTTGTGGTTTTTCTGCGCCTGTCCAGAAGTTCTGGCTTGAAGTCTGTGAGGACCTATCAACATGGCTAAAGTGTAGCATCCCTGCATGCCCCACACTGTGCATACTGGGTGACTTAGACAACATCAACATGGAAATTAACTCAGCACACATGGTTGTCACAGTGTTATGTATCGCAAAGAAAACTATTCTCATGAACTGGAAAGCGAAGAACAATCTGTGTATTAACCAGTTTAGAAATTTTCTTTTAGATTATATTAGCATGGAAACAATGTCTGCCTCCTCAAAACATCAATTGGCTGAATTTCATTCTCTCTGGTCCCCTCTGATTAGTTTTATCACATAGTGGTGGTGGTGGGTTGCTGGGTGATGGTGGGTCTCAGGCCCGGGCTGCTGCGACTGGTGTGACCGGGTGGTTTGTTTGTTTGTTTTTTGATGTTGTTTGTTTGTTTTTTGTAGAGGTCCTCCTGGGTGGGGTTGGGTTGAGTGGGGTGGGGCGGGATGGGTACCTTCTGGGGGTACAGTAGCTCCCGGAATATGGTCGCTGCAGGCCCCGAGCCTGGTGGACATCAGGCCCTCCTGCCCATTGTTGGCTCCCAGGTAGCGGGGATGCCTATTGCAGCCAGTCCCTGGCTGCCCTCTCTGGGGGAGAGTAGCTCCCCCGTTATATATCCCCATACCCCTCTCCCTTCTGGCTCCTGTACACAGCACACTCTCACACATGAAGGGTTTTGGGGGCGTGTGTGTTTGGTGGGGTGCAGTGGATGGGGCCACGTAGGTGGTCCCCTTTGGTTGCACTCTGCAGTTCCCTGCCCCTGTTTTAATTACACCTTAGACATTAGTACTTATCAAACACACTCACACACACACATTAGGTCTTGGGGGGTGGTTACACTGAGTGGCATCTGGTGGGCGGGGCTCTTTGGGTATGTAGGCTGCCCAGAGTGCCGCGCTCCCAGTTCTAAAAGTTTGGCTGCCCCTCAATTTTAATTGCTCACTATTAGAAAATATTGAAGAGCCAGAAGGGTGAGGGGAGGGGTCTTCTTCGCACACCCCTGCTTCCTGGTGTCTGCTCGGGGCAGGAGGGGCCAGGAGGATTAATTAATTGTTCTGCTGATTCGGGGTCTGTGGTGGCTGGGGGGTTGCTGGCCTCCTGGTGTGCCCGCTGCACTACACCCCAGCAGAGTCGAGGGAGGTAGGATGTGTGGATGTGTGGATGTATGGGACGTGAAAGTGTGTGTGGTAATGATTGGGCCTGGATCTGGGACTTGCTGTCGCCTGGCCTGCCTGTGTTTCTCCCGATGGGGCATCAGCGTTGCCTCTCCCCACTGCTCGCGACTTCACCCACCTGTGGGCACGTCTTGACTCCCAGGGCACTTGGCCAGGGGCGCTGGGGCAGGCGCTGACCCACTTTGTGGCTGTCTGGGGCGCTTGGCCCTCCTGGGTATTGGGTGGGGCCTCTGCCGGGGGGTTTGGGGGCGCTCGGGCTCCTGGGGCCCAGGTCCAGTGCACGGCCCATGTCTGGGCGGCTGGGGCCTGGCGGGGTCGGTGGGCTGTTACCCCTGGTTCCCGGAGTGCCTCTGCCCTATGCTTATGGGAGCTCTTTCCGGGGGCTTCCTCTGCAGTCTTCTGGGTGGATGCGTGGTTGCCCCTGCGGTGGGCTGCCTGGGTTCTGTGCTGTGTGGGGGCTGCTGGTGGCCTGGGTCTTGTGGCCCTCTCTGCCTGCTTCTGATTGCTTGGGGGGGGGGGGGGGGGGGGGGGGGGGCTGTGGATTGTGGCCCTGTACGCTTATACACTCATAACTAAGCACGGTTATCATGTAGGTCCTGTGCCATGGGTGTTGCATGTTCTCACAAACACACACACACACACACACACATTCATTAGTCCAGTAGCATGGTCACTAAGCAGATGATGTATTATCATGTCGTCTCAGGTCATCTATATCCACAGCTGTGTTGTATGCGATTGCCGCTTCTTGTGCTTGTTTTTGTTTGTTTGTGTGTTTGTTTTTTCTCTGCTTGTCTGCTTTCAGGTGCTCCTGGTGGCGCTAAGGCTGGATTCCCCTCATAGGCCATGGATTGTTGTCTGTTTTGTTTTTTACAGGTGTAGCAGCTGGTTGTCTGGTTTTTGTTTCTATTTTTGTTCTGTTTCCTCTTCTTTCCTCTTCTTCTTTCCTTGTCCCCCGGTCCGGTTCAGTTCAGTTCATGTCATATATTGTAAACAGAAATAAATAAATGGGCATCAAGGGGAGCTTTACATTTATAAAACTTCCCTTGGCAAAACAAATCTGTTTGGCATCAAAGGTATTCAGACTACAATTCTTCTGACATAATGCTGAACAGGACAAGGGGAAAAAAAAGTAAAGAAGACAGTTCTGCCGAAAGCCAGGGATAGACCTGTTCTAAGTTCTATGCTTTTTAAAAGGGGCGTGTTTATCAACTATGGAATTAGAAGATTTACAAAAATGGTCAAGTGCTAGATCTTCATCTGGGATTTTAACAGTGTCATATAACTATTCAACAGATCAGTTAAAAAAAAAGCCTGCTCATGGAGATGTTTCAGGATCTGGATACCAAGCGTGGACCTAATGTTTTCATTTTTGCAATTCTGATACAGGCTATTGAGCAGTGATAACTAACACCAAGTTCAGATACTGCGGATTTTCTACCTTTGATTTGTTAAGATTGAGCCAATCAGGGACAACCTTGAAGGATCTCTTTGGTTTTGTAGGATCAGTAATTACCTGAGAAAGGTTGATATTGGTACACACCTTTTTTAAATGATCAGAGGCAGAGTTCAACTTGTTTAAATTAAAATTGCCACACAGAGATTGGGTTTAGGCCACATGCACACAGAATGACATCAACAAATATAAGAAATATTAAACATTTACACATAGATTTTTGAATATATGTAGAGGAATGATACTTTGAAATGTGCTCATTGCGGAGTTATGATCAGTTGAGTAATGAAGGTTGAACTATTCTGGGAAAGAGGTTCTATTCCCAGCATCATGATGGACACTCCTGATATAGAAGGTTTCGCTAACGCATTGGAATTGTTTTACTATTTTCATATGCATGTGCAATGAAGAATTGCTTGCTGCTGATAAATGCAAAGAAGAACAGCTTACACATAGATGCTCACATATAGGCTGCTGAATGCAATGAAGACCTGCTTATCAAGTAAAGTTCAATGTCAATGTGTAATATTCAATTAGGATTTGCAAAACAGTGAAGTTAAACAATGAATGGGTCCATAGTCGGTATGAGAAGACTACAGGAATATTTACCTGGGTGTACGTTCAAACAGAGATGAGAAAATTGCGATAAATAATTGTTTGTTTGTTTGTTAGTATGTATAGGAATGTTATGTGTATAAACTGTGTTGAGTTATAGTTACTCAGTAGTGTCTCAGTGAAACAACCGACGGGGGAAGCCTTGCGGTGACAACAAAAGCAGTGTTTTACTGATCAGTCAAGTTGCTCCAGTGTACTCCATACAAACTGGTTGGCTACTGAAGGGATAGAAAATGGGGAATACTTGTTTTAAAGCAAACAAGGAATTAGATGAGAAAAATACATGTTTTAACGGGACCCAGACAATATTAAATACTCAGACAGATGGGAGAAGAAGTGTAGTTTTGTAGGAAATCACAAAATTATTACATAGAATTAGTGAAATCAATTGAAGAATGCCTTTCTGAAGAGCTGTTTACCACAGATGAGCAGCTTTGCGACCAAGCACATTGTAGATCGCTTTACTGCCAAAATGATCTAATTTAATGGATTGGTTTAGACATGCATAACAGCATTTTAAGAACAAAGAGAGAAACAAAAAGGGACAACGCTTCATGGTGGAAGGTGATGTATAAATAACTGTGTATATGATGAAGGGGGTGGCAACACCCATTCCGAAATCCCGCCATTCCGACATCCCGCTATTCCGACATCCCACCATTCCGACATACCACCATTCCGACATGCAAACGTCCCACCATTCCGACATCCCACCATTGCGACATCCCGCTATTCTGACGTTCAAATGTCCCACCATTCCGACAAGGCTTTCCGTATAAGGAAATGTGTGTTACTCAACAGGTGAGTCCCTTCTTTCTGTTCATGCAATTTATATGTTTAACACATGTTTATAGACAAGCGTTATTAAAAACACAAAGTCTCGGCAACTGGAGGAGGAGAAGCAGTCCGCGGTGGTTTTCAATCACACACTCCAATGCCACTTGTTTCAACTTCCGAAAATTTAATCCAGGAAAAAAAGGCTTACAAACATGGACCAAAACGGCTCCATAACACGCACAAGAATCCAAAAGAAACGAAAGTTAACTAAAAGAAAGCAAATAAACAGTATGAAGTGGTCAAAATTGGTTTTACGCATGCCTATGTGCGTCTGGCACATGCGTCTTCGGGCTCTCCCACGTTGGTTTGTGGATGAAAGCTATATGTTCAGCTGTAATGTCATGTAAAAACAATCTCTACATGACATTGTGTGACCAGTTAGGTCCTTAAGATATCAACAGGCTGTATAAAGGTACAACCGTTGCGGCTGTGTGTTTGTGCCAAATGCGCAAAGCCCATCCACGCTTCCAAAAATTGGAGTGAGTACTCATAAATCACGTGAATAACATGAATAAACGTTTTTACTGAATTTTGTTGTGTTTTATACGTTCTATGCTGTCATTTCTCTCTTCTCCTATTGGCAAGGCAAGGCAGAGTGCTCGCAACTGTGTCCTGTGCAGTAGCCGTGATATCTGTAATTGCAATTATTACTTTTGCATATGATGACAGCGTGCAAAAGACGCATGGGCTCTGTGGAGAGCTCCGCTCCAGCTGGCTGCTGTGACAGCTCACTGACACTGTATTTCTGCTTAATCAGTTTCAGTCTCGCCAGAGTTACATTAATATCTGTATTTTTATATTTGAAATTCAGGGGATTTTGATAATAGATTATTAAAGTTTGTTTGCGAGGCTGTGGCCTCTGCATGTGCAAAGCTTGTGCGCCAAACTTTAGGGCGTATTTGCGCCGGCATATCATTAGTGCAAAATGTTTTGGGTAAAAAATAGGCTATTAAAAGGAACTGTCGGAATGGCGGTATGTTAAAAAAAACAAAAAACATACCGCCATTCCGACCATAGGAGGAAAAAAGTGTCGGAATGGTGGGACGTTTGATAAAAAATTAAGTGTCGCCATTCCGACAATTGGAGACCCATGTCGGAATGGCGAGATGTCGGAATGGCAGCATGTAACCATGATGAAGGAGAGACCATTTGAGCAGCACAGCCATTTCGCAGCACAGGGACAGCAGTCCAAGTTACAGGATCTCCCACGTGGTATCACCTGTCACATTGTGTCAAGGCATCAAAAGAAGAAAAAATCACCAAACTCAAGGACAAAAAGACAAAGACTCCGGTGAACGAAGACAGAGGACTGACAAACCAGAAATACAAAAGGATTCTCGATATCAAGATCCAGAAGAAGAGGCTAACAATGCCACGAACACTTACGATGCTGGGAATGATGCCAGCAATGAACAGAGAAGAAGATTCAGTGTCATCAATCTGCATTACGTGCCTCTAATGAGGGGGTGAATATAGAATCCTCAACGATTACAACGTCTCTGGGAACTGTGACAACAACAAGGTTTAAACCATTTTGATATATATTGTAACCTATTGTCTAAGGAATAGTGCTGAAAATGAGGTAAATCTAATCCACCACTGTCCTTGGTCTTCTGTAGGGTTTTTAAACTAATACGTGGTGGTTTGTTTTTCCACAGAAATTTGGAGATGCATGAATCTAGTGACTTAAACCAAGTAGCAGATGGTTTTATGGGGATCATTGAGAACAAATAGTTAACTTTTGGTAGTATCATCATTTTAATGGATGTAACTCTCCCCATAAGTGATATAGGTAAGGACTTCCAACGAGAGATCGTCCTCTACTGTCTTTAATAATTGCACATAATTTAGCTTTGTTAGCTCTGAGAGCCTGGAGGAAATGTTTATGCCTAAATATCTAATATTTCCTGACTGTAAAGTGATCGCAGG
The DNA here is from genome assembly GCF_036924035.1 of Leuresthes tenuis. Taxonomy (NCBI): domain Eukaryota; kingdom Metazoa; phylum Chordata; class Actinopteri; order Atheriniformes; family Atherinopsidae; genus Leuresthes; species Leuresthes tenuis. The sequence goes on from NW_027325370.1 coordinate 26,807,359, forward strand.
TATATTATGGACCCTACAGTTAATGGGCAGAACTGTGGTCTTAGACCAGTTGATAGAGTAGTCAGAAAGTGCTGAGAATTTATTTATGAGTGTGATCGTGTGACTGAGAGACGTCTGTGAGTTCTGAAGGAAAAGTAATACATCATCAGCATAAAGACTTATTTTATGCTCAATATTTTGGGATTAATTACTCACAAACGGGTAAGAAAAGGTAGTATTAGCAGACCATACATGATCAAAACAGGGAGCGGAGGTGGTTCAGCTGCAAGGTGTGAATGTCTGACTATAGTTTGTAAAAAGCGGGTAAGATAAGGTGCGAATGCCCGACAATGTATGATCAAAAGAGGGAGCGGAGGGTTTTGGCTACAAGAAGGTTTGAATATCCGACCATAGTTTGTAAAAAGCGGGTAAGAAAAGGTTACCATACATCATCAAAAGAAGGAGTGGATGTGTTCGGCTACAAGAAGATTTGAATGTCCATCAATAATTGCTTTAAAACATGAAAGAAAATTTTCGAATATCAAACCGCACATGATCATTATGGAGGAGTTGTTCAGCTGCAAGAAGGTGTGAATGTCCACCCATAATTACTGAAAAATGGGTAAGAAAAGGTGAAAATGCCCAACCATACATCATCAAAAGCAGGAGTGGATGTGTTCGGCTACAAGAAAGTTTGAATGTCCGACCATAGTTTGTAAAAAGCGGGTAAGAAAAGGTTCGAATGCCCGAACATAGACCATCAAAAGAGGGAGCGGAGGTTTTCCGCTGTAAGAAGGTGTAAATGTCCGACCATAGTTGGTAAAAAACGGGTAAGAAAAGGTTAAAATACCCGACTGTACACAATCAATAGGGGGAGCGGAGTTGTTTGGCTACAAGAAGGTGTGAAAGTCCGACCACGGTTTGTAAAAAGCGGGTAAGAAAAGGTTCGAATGCCCGAATATATACCATCAAAAGTGGAAGTGGATGTGTTCGGCTGCAAGAAGGTGTGAACGTCCGACCAAAGTTTGTAAAAAGCAGTTAAGAAAAGGTTCGAATATCCAACCAAACATAATCAAAAGCGGGAGCAGAGCTGTTCGACTGCAAGTAGGTGTGAATGTCAGATCATAATTTGCAAAAAGCTGATGAGAAAGGGTGAGAATGCCCGGCTATACACCATCAAATGCGGGAGCGGAAGTGTTCGGCTGTGAGTAGGTGTGAATGTCCAACCATAATTGCTGAAAAATGTGTTAGAAGAGACTAGAATGCCGGACAAGACATCATCAAATGCGGGAGCGGAGTTGTTCGGCTGTGAGTAGGTGTGAATCTCCGAGCATAGTTTGTAAAAAGGGGGTAAGAATAGGTTCGAATGCCCGAACATACACTATCAAAACAGGGAGCTGAGGTGGCTCAGCTGCAAGGTGTGAATGTCTGACTATAGTTTGTAAAAAAGGTGCGAATGCCCAACAATGTATAATCAAAAGAGGGAGCGGAGGTTTTCGGCTACAAGAAGGTTTGAATGTCCGACCATAGTTTGTAAAAAGCGGGTAAGAAAAGGTTCAAATGCCTGACTATACACCATCAAAAGCGGGAGCAGAGGTGTTCCGCTGTAAGACGGTGTGAATGTCCGACCATATTTGGTAAAAAGCGGGTAAGAAAAGGTTAAAATACCCGACTGTACACAATCAATAGCGGGAGAGGAGGTGTTCAGCTGCAAGAAGGTGTGAATGTCCACCCATAATTACTGAAAAATGGGTAAGAAAAGGTGCGAATGCCAAACCATACATTATCAAAAGCAGGTGTGAATGTCAGATCATAATTTGCAAAAAGCTGATGAGAAAGGGTGAGAATGCCCGACTATACACCATCAAATGCGGGAGCGGAGTTGTTCGGCTGTGAGTAAGTGTGAATCTCCGACCATAATTGCTGAAAAATGTGTTAGAAAAGGTAAGAATGCCGGTCCATACATCATCAAAAGCGGGAGAGGTGGTGTTCGGCTGCAAGTAGGTGTGAATGTCCAGCCATAATTACTAACAAACGGGTAAGAAAAGGTAGTATTGCCAGACCATACATGATCAAAACAGGGAGCGGAGGTGGTTCAGCTGCAAGAAGGTGTGAATGTCCGACTAAAGTTCAAATATATTAACAAAAGCGGGAGGAGAGGTCTTCGGATGAGAATGGTTGAGAATTTCCAACCATAATCTATAAAATGCGGTGAAAAAAAAGGTGTGATAGAACACTAAAAGGTGGAGCGGAAGTGTTCGGCTGCAAGAAGGTGTGAATGTCCGACTATATTTGGTGAAAAGCAGGTGAAGCAAGGTCTGAATGCCCAACCTTACATCATCAAAAGCGAGATCAGAGGTGTTTGGCTGCATGAAGGCCATAGTTTGCCAAAAGCGGGTAAGCTGCGAATGACCGACTAAATATCAACAAAAGGTCTTCGGATGCAAGTGGGTGTGAATATCCCACCATACAAGTATGGTGTAGAGGAAGCTGTGAACAGCCGACCATAGTTGGCAAAAAGCGGGTGAGAAAAGGTGCGAATGTCCAACCATACATGATCAAAACAGGGAGCGGAGGTGTTTGGCTGTGACAAGGTGTGAATGTCCACCCAAAATTAATGAAAAGCGGGCAACAAGTAGGTTTGAATGCCCAACCATACATCATCAAAAGCAGGAGTGGATGTGTTCGGCTACAAGAAGGTTTGAATGTCCGAGCATAGTTTGTAAAAAGCGGGTAAGACAAGGTGCGAATGCCCGACAATATATGATCAAAAGAGGGAGTGGAGGTCTTCGGCTGCAAGGTCTGAATGTCCAACCATAATTTTTAAAAACCGGGTAAGAAAAGGCTCGAAATTCCGACTATACACAATCAAAAGCGGGAGCGGGAGGTTTTCAGCTGCAAATCCTTCACTCAAACCAAGTGAAAACTGCTTTGTCCTTCATATTTATCAATGTCTAGATCGACTTCAACAAAGAACAACATTGTACTTTGCAGTAAAGAAAGAGCAAATCAAAAGTTTTAGGAATCCGAGAATAAGCTTATTTTCATGAGTTCTGCAAGATTATTGATTTTACTATAAATGAATGCCTTCACTCAAACTATGTTAAAACTGCTTTGTCCTTCATATTTATCAATGTCTAGATTGACTTCAACAAAGAACAACACTGGATTTTGCAGTAGAAGAAAGAGCAACACTGAAGGATCAGTAATCCGAGAATAAGCTTATTTTCATACGTTCTGCATGATTTGGGATTTTATGTATAAAATGAATTCCTTCACTCAAACCAAGTTAAAACTGCTTTGTCCTTCATATTTATCAATGTCTAGATCGACTTCAACAAAGAACAACATTGTATTTTGCAGTAGAAGAAAGAGCAACACTTGAAGGAACAGGAATCCGAGAATAAGCTTATTTTCATACGTTCTGCATGATTTGGGATTTTATGTATAAAATGAATTCCTTTACTCAAACTATGTTAAAACTGCTTTGTCCTTCATATTTATCAATGTCTAGATTGACTTCAACAAAGAACAACATTGTATTTTGCAGTAGAAGAAATAGCAACACTGAAGGAGCAGGAATCCGAAAACACGCTTATTTTCATACGTTCTGCTTGATTTGGGATTTTGCTATAAAATTAATTCCTTCACTCAAACAAAGTGGAAACTGCTTTGTCCTTCATATTTATCAATGTCTATATCGATTTCAACAAAGAACAAGGCTGTATTTTGCAGTATAGGAAAGAGCAACACTGGAGGATCAGGAATCCGAGAATAAGCTTACTTTCATGAGTCCTGCACGATTTCGGATTTTCCTATAAAATGAATTGCTTTGCTCAAACCAATTTAAAATTGCTTTGTCCTTCATAGTTATCCATGTCTAAAATGTATCAAGCATAAAGTTACTCATATTACCCTGAATGAGAAAGAAGCATCCCTTTGGTTGAGCAATACGTTCCTTATGCGGAGTTATGCATGATTTCGGATTTTGAAATAAAATTCATTCCTTCACACCTTTTTTTTCACCGCATTTTATAGATTATGGTTGGAAATTTCAACCACTCTAATCCGAAGACCTCTCCTCCCGCTTTTGTTAATATATTTGAACTTTAGTTGGACATTCACCCCTTTTTGCAGCTAAACCACCTCCGCTCCCTGTTTTAATCATGTATGGTCTGGCAATACTACATTTTCTTACCCGTTTGTGAGTAATTATGGCTGGATATTCACACCTACTTGCAGCTGAACACAATCTCTCTCGCTTTTAATTATGTTTGGATATTCGAACCTTTTCTTTACTGCTTTTTGCCAACTTTGGTCAGACGTTCACACCTTCTTGCAGCCGAACACCTCCGCTTCCGCTTTTGATGGTATATATTCGGGCATTCGAACCTTTTCTTACCAGCTTTTTACAAACGATGGTTGGACTTTCACACCTTCTTGTAGCCGAACAACTCCGCTCCCGCTATTGATTGTGTACAGTCGGGTATTTTAACCTTTTCTTACCCGCTTTTTACCAACTATGGTCGGACATTCACACCGTCTTACAGCGGAAAATCTCCGCTCCCGCTTTTGATGGTGTATAGTCAGGCATTTGAACCTTTTCTTACCCGCTTTTTACAAACTATGGTCGGACATTCAAACCTTCGTGTAGCCGAAAACCTCTGCTCCCTCTTTTGATTATACATTGTCGGGCATTCGCACCTTATCTTACCCGCTTTTTACAAACTATAGTCAGACATTCACACCTTGCAGCTAAACCACCTCCGCTCCCTGTTTTGATCATGTATGGTCTGGCAATACTACATTTTCTTACCCGTTTGTGAGTAATTATGGCTGGATATTCACACCTACTTGCAGCTGAACACAATCTCTCTCGCTTTTAATTATGTTTGGATATTCGAACCTTTTCTTTACTGCTTTTTGCCAACTTTGGTCGGACGTTCACACCTTCTTGCAGCCGAACACCTCCGCTTCCGCTTTTGATGGTATATATTCGGGCATTCGAACCTTTTCTTACCAGCTTTTTACAAACGATGGTTGGACTTTCACACCTTCTTGTAGCCGAACAACTCCGCTCCCGCTATTGATTGGGTACAGTCGGGTATTTTAACCTTTTCTTACCCGCTTTTTACCAACTATGGTCGGACATTCACACCGTCTTACAGCGGAACATCTCCGCTCCCGCTTTTGATGGTGTATAGTCAGGCATTTGAACCTTTTCTTACCCGCTTTTTACAAACTATGGTCGGACATTCAAACCTTCGTGTAGCCGAAAACCTCTGCTCCCTCTTTTGATTATACATTGTCGGGCATTCGCACCTTATCTTACCCGCTTTTTACAAATTATAGTCAGACATTCACACCTTGCAGCTGAACCACCTCAGCTCCCTGTTTTGATCATGTATGGTCTGGCAATACTACCTTTTCTTACCCCTTTGTGAGTAATTATGGCTGGACATTCACACCTACTTGCAGTCGAACAGCACCTCTCTCGCTTTTGATGATGTATGGAGCGGCATTCTTACCTTTTCTAACACATTTTTCAGAAATTACGGTCGGAGATTCACACCTACTCACAGCCGAACAACTCCGCTCCCGCATTTGATGGTGTGCAGTCGGACATTCTCACCCTTTCTCATCAGCTTTTTGCAAATTATGATCTGACATTCACACCTACTTGCAGTCGAAAAGCTATGCTCCCGCTTTTGATTATGTTTGGTTGGATATTCAAACCTTTTCTTAACTGCTTTTTACAAACTTTGGTTGGACGTTCACACCTTCTTGTAGCCGAACACATCCACTCCTGCTTTTGATGATGTATGGTTGGGCATTCGCACCTTTTTTTTACCCATTTGTCAGGAATAATGGGTGGACATTCACACCTTCTTGCAGCTGAACACCTCCTCTCCCACTTATGATCATGTGCGGTTTGATTTTCGAAAATTTTCTTTCATGTTTTCTAGCAATTATTGATGGACATTTAGACCTTCTTGCAGCTGAACACCTCCGCTCCTGCTTTTGATCATACCTTGTCAGGCATTCGCACCATGTCTTACCCGCTTTTTACAAACTTTAGTCGAACATTTACACCTTTTTGCAGCCGAACACCACCTCTCTCGCTTTTGATGATGTATGGTCCGGCATTCTTTCCTTTTCTAACACATTTTTCAGCAATTATGGTCGGACATTCACACCTACTCAGAGCCGAACACCTCCGCTCCCGCATTTGATGGTGTATAGTCGGGCATTCTCACCCTTTCTCATCAGCTTTTTGCAAATTATGATCTGACATTCACACCTGCTTTTGATAATGTATGGTTGGGCATTCGCACCTTTTTTTACCCATTTTTTAGGAATTATGGGTGGACATTCACACCTTCTTGCAGCTGAACACCTCCTCTCCTTCTTATGATCATGTGCGGATGATATTCGAAAATTTTCTTTCATGTTTTAAAGCAATTATTGATGGACATTCAGACCTTCTTGCAGCTGAACCACTCTGCTCCCGCTTTTGATGGTGTATAGTCGGGCTTTCGAGCCTTTCCTTCCCGGTTTTTACAAATTATGGTTGGACATTCAGACCTTCTTGCAGCCGAACACCTCCGCTCCCTCTTTTGATCATACATTGTCGGGCATTAGCACCTTTTCTTACCCGTTTTTACAAACCATAGTCGGACTTTCACATCTTTTAGTAGCCGAACAACTCCGCTCCCGCTATTGATTGTGTACAGTCGGGTATTTTAACCTTTTCTTACCCGCTTTTTACCAACTATGGTCGGACATTCACACCTTCTTACAGCGGAACACCTCCGCTCCCTCTTTTGATGGTGTATGTTCGGGCAGTCAAACCTTTTCTTACCTGCTTTTTACAAACTATGGTCAGACATTCAACCCTTCTTGGAGCCGAACACATCCACTCCTGCTTTTGATTATGTATAGTTGGGCATTCGCACCTTTTCTTACCCATTTTTCAGTAATTATGGGTGTACATTCACACCTTCTTGCAGCCAAACACCTCCGCTCCCTCTTTTGATCATACATTTTCGGGCATTCGCACCTTTTCTTACCCGCTTTTTACAAACCATGGTCGGACTTTCACACCTTTTAGTAGCCGAACAACTCCGCACCCGCTACTGATTGTGTACAGTCGGGTATTTTAACCTTTTCTTACCCGTTTTTTACCAACTATGGTCGGACATTCACACCTTCTTACAGCGGAACACCTCCGCTCCCTCCTGTGATGGTGTATGTTCGGGCATTCGAACCTTTTCTTACCCGCTTTTTACAAACTATGGTCAGACGTTCAAACCTTCTTGTAGCCGAACATATCCACTCCTGCTTTTGATGATGTATGGTTGGGCATTCAAACCTACTTGTTGCCCGCTTTTCATTAATTATGGGTGGACATTCACACCTTGTCTCAGCCAAACACCTCCGCTCCCTGTTTTGATCATGTATGGTTTGACATTCGCACCTTTGCTTACCCTCTTTTTATACTGATTGCTCAAGATTAAGTTGTTCTTTCTCAAACTACAAAATTTTTTTAATTGTTGAAACTTGATTTGAAGTGGATAAATAAGGAAGACAAACAGTTTTAAGTCAGGCTGATAGCAATTAATTTTATAGCAAAATCTTTATTTCGTCATTTGTCGAGAGATGCTTATTGCTGAAGAAGTTCTTTCTCATTCTACAAAGTACAACGTTGTTTATCATTGAAACTTGATTAGACATGAATAAATATGAAGGACAAAGCAGTCTTAACTTGGTTTGAGTTAAGGAATTCGTTTTATAGGAGAATCCGAATTCGTGCATAACTCGTAAAATAGAGCTTATTTTCGGATTCCTGAAGAATGAGTCTGGTTCTTTCTCATAATACAAAGTTTGTTGTTTATTGTTGAAACTTCATCAGACCGTTAGATATAGTCGGACTCATCTCGACGCACGGCTTGGGATCTGGAACCAGTACTCTTGAGAGGGGTTGGACTCTCTTCCACTCTGGAGTTGCCCGTGGTGAGAGGCGCAGAGCAGGTGTGGGCATACTTATTGCCCCCCGGCTGTGTGCCAGTACATTGGGGTTTACCCCAGTGAACGAGAGGGTAGCCTCCCTCCGCCTTGGGTGGGGGGACGAGTCCTGACTGTTGTTTGTGCCTATGCGCCAAACAGCAGTTCAGAGTACCTACCCTTTTTGGAGTCTCTGGGGGAGGCACTGGAGAATGCTCCTACCGGAGACTCCCTCATTCTGCTGGGGGACTTCAATGCTCACGTGGGCAATGACAGTGAGACCTGGAGGGGTGTGATTGGGAGGAACGGCCCCCCCGATCTGAATCAGAGTGGTGTTATGTTGTTGGACTTCTGTGCCAGTCATAGACTGTCCATAACGAACACCATGTTCAGGCATAAGGGTGTCCATATGTGCACTTGGCACCAGGACACCCTTGGCCGCAGTTCGATGATCGACTTTGTGGTTGTATCATCGGACTTGCGGCCGTATGTCCTGGACACTCGGGTGAAGAGAGGGGCGGAGCTGTCAACTGATCACCACCTGGTGGTGAGTTGGCTCCGCTGTTGGGGGAGGATGCCGATCAGACCTGGCAGGCCCAAACGTATTGTGAGGGTCTGCTGGGAGCGTTTGTCAGAATCCCCCGTCAGAAGGAGCTTTAACTCCCACCTCCGGCAGAGCTTCAACCATATTTGAGGTGGGGGACATTGAGTCCGAATGGGCCATGTTCCGTGACTCCATTGCCGAGGCAGCTGGTCGGAGTTGTGGCCGTAAGGTGGTCGGTGCCTGTCGTGGCGGCAACCCTCGAACCTGCTGGTGGACACCAGTGGTGAGGGAAGCCGTCAAGCTGAAGAAGGAGTCCTATCGGGCCTTTTTGGCCAGTGGGACCCTGGAAGAAGCTGATAGGTACCGACGGGCCAGACGGGCCACGGCTTCGGCGGTTGTGAGGCAAAAACTCGGGCCTGGGAGGAGTTCGGTGAGACCATGGAGAACGATTTCCGGACGGCCTCGAAAAGATTCTGGTCCACCATCCGGCGTCTCAGGGGGGGGGAAGCGGCTCACAGTCAACACTGTTTACAGTGGGGACGGGGCTTTGCTGACCTCAACTAGGGATGTTGTGAGTCGGTGGGGGGAGTACTTCGAGGAACTCCTCAATCCTACCAACACGTGCTCGGAAGAGGCAGAGTCAGAGAGCTCGGAGACGGGGCCTCCCATTTCTGGGGCTGAGGTTGCCGAGGTGGTTAAAAAGCTCCTCGGTGGCAAGGCCCCGGGGGTGGATGAGGTCCGTCCTGAGTTTCTCAAGGCTCTGGATGTTGTAGGGCTGTCTTGGCTGACACGCCTCTGCAGTATCGCGTTGACATCGGGGACAGTGCCTCTGGACTGGCAGATTGGGGTGGTGGCCCCCTTCTTTAAAAAGGGGGACCGGAGGGTGTGTTCCAACTATAGGGGTATCACACTCCTCAGCCTCCCTGGTAAGGTCTATTCGGGGGTATTGGAGAGGAGGATCCGTCGGATAATCGAGCCTCGGATTCAGGAGATGCAGTGTGGCTTTCGTCCTGGCCGTGGAACAGTGGACCAGCTCTATACCCTCGGCAGGATCCTGGAGGGTGCATGGGAGTTCGCCCAACCAGTCTACATGTGTTTTGTGGACTTGGAGAAAGCGTTCGACCGTGTCCCTCGTGGAGTCCTGTGGGGGGTGCTCCGGGAATATGGAGTGCCGGACCCCTTGATAGGGGCCGTTCGGTCTCTGTATGACCGGTGCCAGAGTTTGGTCCGCATTGCCGGCAGTAAGTCGGATACGTTTCCGGTGAGAGTTGGACTCCGTCAGGGCTGCCCTTTGTCACCGATTCTGTTCCTAACTTTTATGGACAGAATTTCTAGGCGGAGCCAGGGCGTTGAGGGTGTCCCATTTGGCGACCTCAGAATCGGGTCTCTGCTTTTTGCAGATGATGTGGTTCTGTTAGCGTCGTCAGGCCGTGACCTTCAGCTCTCACTGGAGTGATTCGCAGCCGAGTATGAAGCGGCTGGGATGAGAATCAGCACCTCCAAATCCGAGACTATGGTTCTCAGCCGGAAAAGGGTGGAATGCTCTCTCCGGGTAGGGAATGAGATCCTTCCCCAAGAGGAGGAGTTCAAGTATCTCGGGGTCTTGTTCACGAGTGACGGACGAATGGAGCGGGAGATTGACGGGCGGATCGGTGCGGCGCCTGCAGTGTTGCAGGCTCTGCACCGACCCGTCGTTGTGAAGAGGGAGCTGAGCCAGAAGGCGAAGCTCTCTACTTACTGGTCAATCTACGTTCCCATCCTCACCTATGGTCACGAGTTGTGGGTAGTGACCGAAAGAACAAGATCGCGAATACAAGCGGCCGAAATGGGTTTCCTCCGCAGGGGGTCTGGGCTCTCCCTTAGAGATAGGGTGAGAAGCTCAGTCATCCGGGAGGGGCTCGGAGTAGAACCGCTGCTCCTCCGCATTGAGAGGAGTCAGATGAGGTGGCTCGGGCATCTGGTTAGGATGCCCCCTGGGCGCCTCCCTGGGGAGGTGTTCCGGGCACGTCCCACTGGGAGGAGACCCCGGGGGAGACCCAGGATACGTTGGAGAGACTATGTCTCTCGGCTGGCCTGGGAACGCCTCGGGGTCCCCCCGGAAGAGCTGGAGGAAGTGGCCGGGGACAGAGACGTCTGGGTTTCTCTGCTCAAGCTGCTGCCCCCGCGACCCGACCCCCGGATAAGCGGCAGATGATGGATGGATGGATGGATATATCCTCCACCAACCAGACTTACAACCCCCGACTAGGGTAGCAGAATTTCTAAGCATCTGTACCCCAAAACTACTATCAAAAATATATAAATTATTGTCTAAGATAGATGACACAATGTCTCTTCCATCCTCAAAATGGGAGGCAGATTTATCCATCAGTTCTGGTCATAGCTTCTAACCACAAATATGTTTGAACACCTTCATAAAGACTCGAAATCCTAATTTACAGCTCATACAATACAAAATCCTTCATAGAACACACTATACAGGACAAAGGATGTTCAGGATGGGTCTAACACACTCAAACATCTGCTCACATTGCACAGATAACACACCTGATGATTATGCACACGCTTTGTGGTTTTTCTGCGCCTGTCCAGAAGTTCTGGCTTGAAGTCTGTGAGGACCTATCAACATGGCTAAAGTGTAGCATCCCTGCATGCCCCACACTGTGCATACTGGGTGACTTAGACAACATCAACATGGAAATTAACTCAGCACACATGGTTGTCACAGTGTTATGTATCGCAAAGAAAACTATTCTCATGAACTGGAAAGCGAAGAACAATCTGTGTATTAACCAGTTTAGAAATTTTCTTTTAGATTATATTAGCATGGAAACAATGTCTGCCTCCTCAAAACATCAATTGGCTGAATTTCATTCTCTCTGGTCCCCTCTGATTAGTTTTATCACATAGTGGTGGTGGTGGGTTGCTGGGTGATGGTGGGTCTCAGGCCCGGGCTGCTGCGACTGGTGTGACCGGGTGGTTTGTTTGTTTGTTTTTTGATGTTGTTTGTTTGTTTTTTGTAGAGGTCCTCCTGGGTGGGGTTGGGTTGAGTGGGGTGGGGCGGGATGGGTACCTTCTGGGGGTACAGTAGCTCCCGGAATATGGTCGCTGCAGGCCCCGAGCCTGGTGGACATCAGGCCCTCCTGCCCATTGTTGGCTCCCAGGTAGCGGGGATGCCTATTGCAGCCAGTCCCTGGCTGCCCTCTCTGGGGGAGAGTAGCTCCCCCGTTATATATCCCCATACCCCTCTCCCTTCTGGCTCCTGTACACAGCACACTCTCACACATGAAGGGTTTTGGGGGCGTGTGTGTTTGGTGGGGTGCAGTGGATGGGGCCACGTAGGTGGTCCCCTTTGGTTGCACTCTGCAGTTCCCTGCCCCTGTTTTAATTACACCTTAGACATTAGTACTTATCAAACACACTCACACACACACATTAGGTCTTGGGGGGTGGTTACACTGAGTGGCATCTGGTGGGCGGGGCTCTTTGGGTATGTAGGCTGCCCAGAGTGCCGCGCTCCCAGTTCTAAAAGTTTGGCTGCCCCTCAATTTTAATTGCTCACTATTAGAAAATATTGAAGAGCCAGAAGGGTGAGGGGAGGGGTCTTCTTCGCACACCCCTGCTTCCTGGTGTCTGCTCGGGGCAGGAGGGGCCAGGAGGATTAATTAATTGTTCTGCTGGTTCGGGGTCTGTGGTGGCTGGGGGGTTGCTGGCCTCCTGGTGTGCCCGCTGCACTACACCCCAGCAGAGTCGAGGGAGGTAGGATGTGTGGATGTGTGGATGTATGGGACGTGAAAGTGTGTGTGGTAATGATTGGGCCTGGATCTGGGACTTGCTGTCGCCTGGCCTGCCTGTGTTTCTCCCGATGGGGCATCAGCGTTGCCTCTCCCCACTGCTCGCGACTTCACCCACCTGTGGGCACGTCTTGACTCCCAGGGCACTTGGCCAGGGGCGCTGGGGCAGGCGCTGACCCACTTTGTGGCTGTCTGGGGCGCTTGGCCCTCCTGGGTATTGGGTGGGGCCTCTGCCGGGGGGTTTGGGGGCGCTCGGGCTCCTGGGGCCCAGGTCCAGTGCACGGCCCATGTCTGGGCGGCTGGGGCCTGGCGGGGTCGGTGGGCCCGGAGTGCCTCTGCCCTATGCTTATGGGAGCTCTTTCCGGGGGCTTCCTCTGCAGTCTTCTGGGTGGATGCGTGGTTGCCCCTGCGGTGGGCTGCATGGGTTCTGTGCTCTGTGGGGGCTGCTGGTGGCCTGGGTCTTGTGGCCCTCTCTGCCTGCTTCTGATTGCTTGGGGGGGGGGGCTGTGGATAGTGGCCCTGTACGCTTATACACTCATAACTAAGCACGGTTATCATGTAGGTCCTGTGCCATGGGTGTTGCATGTTCTCACACACACACACACACACACACACACACACATTCATTAGTCCAGTAGCATGGTCACTAAGCAGATGATGTATTATCATGTCGTCTCAGGTCATCTATATCCACAGCTGTGTTGTATGCGATTGCCGCTTCTTGTGCTTGTTTTTGTTTGTTTGTGTGTTTGTTTTTTCTCTGCTTGTCTGCTTTCAGGTGCTCCTGGTGGCGCTAAGGCTGGATTCCCCTCATAGGCCATGGATTGTTGTCTGTTTTGTTTTTTACAGGTGTAGCAGCTGGTTGTCTGGTTTTTGTTTCTATTTTTGTTCTGTTTCCTCTTCTTTCCTCTTCTTCTTTCCTTGTCCCCCGGTCCGGTTCAGTTCAGTTCATGTCATATATTGTAAACAGAAATAAATAAATGGGCATCAAGGGGAGCTTTACATTTATAAAACTTCCCTTGGCAAAACAAATCTGTTTGGCATCAAAGGTATTCAGACTACAATTCTTCTGACATAATGCTGAACAGGACAAGGGGAAAAAAAAGTAAAGAAGACAGTTCTGCCGAAAGCCAGGGATAGACCTGTTCTAAGTTCTATGCTTTTTAAAAGGGGCGTGTTTATCAACTATGGAATTAGAAGATTTACAAAAATGGTCAAGTGCTAGATCTTCATCTGGGATTTTAACAGTGTCATATAACTATTCAACAGATCAGTTAAAAAAAAAGCCTGCTCATGGAGATGTTTCAGGATCTGGATAACAAGCGTGGACCTAATGTTTTCATTTTTGCAATTCTGATACAGGCTATTGAGCAGTGATAACTAACACCAAGTTCAGATACTGCGGATTTTCTACCTTTGATTTGTTAAGATTGAGCCAATCAGGGACAACCTTGAAGGATCTCTTTGGTTTTGTAGGATCAGTAATTACCTGAGAAAGGTTGATATTGGTACACACCTTTTTTAAATGATCAGAGGCAGAGTTCAACTTGTTTAAATTAAAATTGCCACACAGAGATTGGGTTTAGGCCACATGCACACAGAATGACATCAACAAATATAAGAAATATTAAACATTTACACATAGATTTTTGAATATATGTAGAGGAATGATACTTTGAAATGTGCTCATTGCGGAGTTATGATCAGTTGAGTAATGAAGGTTGAACTATTCTGGGAAAGAGGTTCTATTCCCAGCATCATGATGGACACTCCTGATATAGAAGGTTTCGCTAACGCATTGGAATTGTTTTACTATTTTCATATGCATGTGCAATGAAGAATTGCTTGCTGCTGATAAATGCAAAGAAGAACAGCTTACACATAGATGCTCACATATAGGCTGCTGAATGCAATGAAGACCTGCTTATCAAGTAAAGTTCAATGTCAATGTGTAATATTCAATTAGGATTTGCAAAACAGTGAAGTTAAACAATGAATGGGTCCATAGTCGGTATGAGAAGACTACAGGAATATTTACCTGGGTGTACGTTCAAACAGAGATGAGAAAATTGCGATAAATAATTGTTTGTTTGTTTGTTAGTATGTATAGGAATGTTATGTGTATAAACTGTGTTGAGTTATAGTTACTCAGTAGTGTCTCAGTGAAACAACCGACGGGGGAAGCCTTGCGGTGACAACAAAAGCAGTGTTTTACTGATCAGTCAAGTTGCTCCAGTGTACTCCATACAAACTGGTTGGCTACTGAAGGGATAGAAAATGGGGAATACTTGTTTTAAAGCAAACAAGGAATTAGATGGGAAAAATACATGTTTTAACGGGACCCAGACAATATTAAATACTCAGACAGATGGGAGAAAAGTGTAGTTTTGTAGGAAATCACAAAATTATTACATAGAATTAGTGAAATCAATTGAAGAATGCCTTTCTGAAGAGCTGTTTACCACAGATGAGCAGCTTTGCGACCAAGCACATTGTAGATCGCTTTACTGCCAAAATGATCTAATTTAATGGATTGGTTTAGACATGCATAACAGCATTTTAAGAACAAAGAGAGAAACAAAAAGGGACAACGCTTCATGGTGGAAGGTGATGTATAAATAACTGTGTATATGATGAAGGGGGTGGCAACACCCATTCCGAAATCCCGCCATTCCGACATCCCGCTATTCCGACATCCCACCATTCCGACATACCACCATTCCGACATGCAAACGTCCCACCATTCCGACATCCCACCATTGCGACATCCCGCTATTCTGACGTTCAAATGTCCCACCATTCCGACAAGGCTTTCCGTATAAGGAAATGTGTGTTACTCAACAGGTGAGTCCCTTCTTTCTGTTCATGCAATTTATATGTTTAACACATGTTTATAGACAAGCGTTATTAAAAACACAAAGTCTCGGCAACTGGAGGAGGAGAAGCAGTCCGCGGTGGTTTTCAATCACACACTCCAATGCCACTTGTTTCAACTTCCGAAAATTTAATCCAGGAAAAAAAGGCTTACAAACATGGACCAAAACGGCTCCATAAAACGCACAAGAATCCAAAAGAAACGAAAGTTAACTAAAAGAAAGCAAATAAACAGTATGAAGTGGTCAAAATTGGTTTTACGCATGCCTATGTGCGTCTGGCACATGCGTCTTCGGGCTCTCCCACGTTGGTTTGTGGATGAAAGCTATATGTTCAGCTGTAATGTCATGTAAAAACAATCTCTACATGACATTGTGTGACCAGTTAGGTCCTTAAGATATCAACAGGCTGTATAAAGGTACAACCGTTGCGGCTGTGTGTTTGTTCCAAATGCGCAAAGCCCATCCACGCTTCCAAAAATTGGAGTGAGTACTCATAAATCACGTGAATAACATGAATAAACGTTTTTACTGAATTTTGTTGTGTTTTATACGTTCTATGCTGTCATTTCTCTCTTCTCCTATTGGCAAGGCAAGGCAGAGTGCTCGCAACTGTGTCCTGTGCAGTAGCCGTGATATCTGTAATTGCAATTATTACTTTTGCATATGATGACAGCGTGCAAAAGACGCATGGGCTCTGTGGAGAGCTCCGCTCCAGCTGGCTGCTGTGACAGCTCACTGACACTGTATTTCTGCTTAATCAGTTTCAGTCTCGCCAGAGTTACATTAATATCTGTATTTTTATATTTGAAATTCAGGGGATTTTGATAATAGATTATTAAAGTTTGTTTGCGAGGCTGTGGCCTCTGCATGTGCAAAGCTTGTGCGCCAAACTTTAGGGCGTATTTGCGCCGGCATATCATTAGTGCAAAATGTTTTGGGTAAAAAATAGGCTATTAAAAGGAACTGTCGGAATGGCGGTATGTTAAAAAAAACAAAAAACATACCGCCATTCCGACCATAGGAGGAAAAAAGTGTCGGAATGGTGGGACGTTTGATAAAAAATTAAGTGTCGCCATTCCGACAATTGGAGACCCATGTCGGAATGGCGAGATGTCGGAATGGCAGCATGTAACCATGATGAAGGAGAGACCATTTGAGCAGCACAGCCATTTCGCAGCACAGGGACAGCAGTCCAAGTTACAGGATCTCCCACGTGGTATCACCTGTCACATTGTGTCAAGGCATCAAAAGAAGAAAAAATCACCAAACTCAAGGACAAAAAGACAAAGACTCCGGTGAACGAAGACAGAGGACTGACAAACCAGAAATACAAAAGGATTCTCGATATCAAGATCCAGAAGAAGAGGCTAACAATGCCACGAACACTTACGATGCTGGGAATGATGCCAGCAATGAACAGAGAAGAAGATTCAGTGTCATCAATCTGCATTACGTGCCTCTAATGAGGGGGTGAATATAGAATCCTCAACGATTACAACGTCTCTGGGAACTGTGACAACAACAAGGTTTAAACCATTTTGATATATATTGTAACCTATTGTGTAAGGAATAGTGCTGAAAATGAGGTAAATCTAATCCACCACTGTCCTTGGTCTTCTGTAGGGTTTTTAAACTAATACGTGGTGGTTTGTTTTTCCACAGAAATTTGGAGATGCATGAATCTAGTGACTTAAACCAAGTAGCAGATGGTTTTATGGGGATCATTGAGAACAAATAGTTAACTTTTGGTAGTATCATCATTTTAATGGATGTAACTCTCCCCATAAGTGATATAGGTAAGGACTTCCAACGAGAGATCGTCCTCTACTGTCTTTAATAATTGCACATAATTTAGCTTTGTTAGCTCTGAGAGCCTGGAGGAAATGTTTATGCCTAAATATCTAATATTTCCTGACTGTAAAGTGATCGCAGGTATATTATGGACCCTACAGTTAATGGGCAGAACTGTGGTCTTAGACCAGTTGATAGAGTAGTCAGAAAGTGCTGAGAATTTATTTATGAGTGTGATCGTGTGACTGAGAGACGTCTGTGAGTTCTGAAGGAAAAGTAATACATCATCAGCATAAAGACTTATTTTATGCTCAATATTTTGGGATTAATTACTCACAAACGGGTAAGAAAAGGCAGTATTGCCAGACCATACATGATCAAAACAGGGAGCGGAGGTGGTTCAGCTGCAAGGTGTGAATGTCTGACTATAGTTTGTAAAAAGCGGGTAAGATAAGGTGCGAATGCCCGACAATGTATGATCAAAAGCGGGAGAGGAGTTGTTCAGCTGCAAGAAGGTGTGAATGTCCACCCATAATTACTGAAAAATGGGTAAGAAAAGGTGAAAATGCCAAACCATACATCATCAAAAGCAGGAGTGGATGTGTTCGGCTACAAGAAGGTTTGAATGTCCGACCATAGTTTGTAAAAAGCGGGTAAGAAAAGGTTCGAATGCCCGAACATAGACCATCAAAAGAGGGAGCGGAGGTGTTCCGCTGTAAGAATGTGTAAATGTCCGACCATAGTTGGTAAAAAGCGGGTAAGAAAAGGTTAAAATACCCGACTGTACACAATCAATAGCGGGAACGGAGTTGTTTAGCTACAAGAAGGTGTGAAAGTCCGACCACGGTTTGTAAAAAGCGGGTAAGAAAAGGTTCGAATGCCCGAATATATACCATCAAAAGTGGAAGTGGATGTGTTCGGCTGCAAGAAGGTGTGAACGTCCGACCAAAGTTTGTAAAAAGCAGTTAAGAAAAGGTTCGAATATCCAACCAAACATAATCAAAAGCGGGAAAAGAGCTGTTCGACTGCAAGTAGGTGTGAATGTCAGATCATAATTTGCAAAAAGCTGATGAGAAAGGGTGAGAATGCCCGGCTATACACCATCAAATGCGGGAGCGGAAGTTTTTGGCTGTGAGTAGGTGTGAATGTCCGACCATAATTGCTGAAAAATGTGTTAGAAGAGAGTAGAATGCCGGACAATACATCATCAAATGCGGGAGCGGAGTTGTTCGGCTGTGAGTAGGTGTGAATCTCCGAGCATAGTTTGTAAAAAGGGGGTAAGAATAGGTTCGAATGCCCGAACATACACTATCAAAACAGGGAGCTGAGGTGGCTCAGCTGCAAGGTGTGAATGTCTGACTGTAGTTTGTAAATAAGGTGCGAATGCCCAACAATGTATAATCAAAAGAGGGAGCGGAGGTTTTCGGCTACAAGAAGGTTTGAATGTCCGACCATAGTTTGTAAAAAGCGGGTAAGAAAAGGTTCAAGCGCCTGACTATACACCATCAAAAGCGGGAGCAGAGGTGTTCCGCTGTAAGACGGTGTGAATGTCCGACCATAGTTGGTAAAAAGCGGGTAAGAAAAGGTTAAAATACCCGACTGTACACAATCAATAGCGGGAGAGGAGGTGTTCAGCTGCAAGAAGGTGTGAATGTCCACCCATAATTACTGAAAAATGGGTAAGAAAAGGTGCGAATGCCCAACCATACATTATCAAAAGCAGGTGTGAATGTCAGATCATAATTTGCAAAAAGCTGATGAGAAAGGGTGAGAATGCCCGACTATACACCATCAAATGCGGGAGCGGAGTTGTTCGGCTGTGAGTAAGTGTGAATCTCCGACTATAATTGCTAAAAAATGTGTTAGAAAAGGTAAGAATGCCGGTCCATACATCATCAAAAGCGGGAGAGGTGGTGTTCGGCTGCAAGTAGGTGTGAATGTCCAGCCATAATTACTAACAAACGGGTAAGAAAAGGTAGTATTGCCAGACCATACATGATCAAAACAGGGAGCGGAGGTGGTTCAGCTGCAAGAAGGTGTGAATGTCCGACTAAAGTTCAAATATATTAACAAAAGCGGGAGGAGAGGTCTTCGGATGAGAGTGGTTGAGAATTTCCAACCATAATCTATAAAATGCGGTGAAAAAAAAGGTGTGATAGAACACTAAAAGGTGGAGCGGAAGTGTTCGGCTGCAAGAAGGTGTGAATGTCCGACTATATTTGGTGAAAAGCAGGTGAAGCAAGGTCTGAATGCCCAACCTTACATCATCAAAAGCGAGATCAGAGGTGTTTGGCTGCATGAAGGCCATAGTTTGCCAAAAGCGGGTAAGCTGCGAATGACCGACTAAATATCAACAAAAGGTCTTCGGATGCAAGTGGGTGTGAATATCCCACCATACAGGTATGGTGGAGAGGAAGCTGTGAACAGCTGACCATAGTTGGCAAAAAGCGGGTGAGAAAAGGTGCGAATGTCCAACCATACATGATCAAAACAGGGAGCGGAGGTGTTTGGCTGTGACAAGGTGTGAATGTCAACCCAAAATTAATGAAAAGCGGGCAACAAGTAGGTTTGAATGCCCAACCATACATCATCAAAAGCAGGAGTGGATGTGTTCGGCTACAAGGTTTGAATGTCCGAGCATAGTTTGTAAAAAGCGGGTAAGAAAAGGTTCGAATGCCCAAACATACACCATCAAAAGAGGGAGCGGAGGTGTTCCGCTGTAAGAAGGTGTGAATGTCCGACCATAGTTGGTAAAAAAACGGGTAAGAAAAGGTTAAAATACCCGACTGTACACAATCAATAGCGGGAGCGGATGTGTTTGGCTACAAGAATGTGTGACAGTCCGACCATGGTTTGTAAAAACGGGTAAGAAAAGGTGCGAATGCCCGACAATGTATGATCAAAAGAGGGAGCGGAGGTTTTCGGCTACAAGAAGGTTTGAATGTCCGACCATAGTTTGTAAAAAGCGGGTAAGAAAAGGTTCAAATGCCTGACTATACACCATCAAAAGCGGGAGCGGAGGTGTTCCGCTGTAAGACGGTGTGAATGTCCGACCATAGTTGGTAAAAAGCGGGTAAGAAAAGGTTAAAATACCTGACTGTACACAATCAATAGCGGGAGCGGAGTTGTTCGGCTACAAGAAGGTGTGAAAGTTCAACCATGGTTTGTAAAAAGCTGCTAAGAAAAGGTTCGAATGCCCGAATATATACCATCAAAAGCAGAAGCGGAGGTGTTCGGCTGCAAGAAGGTGTGAACGTCCGACCAAAGTTTGCAAAAAGCAGTTAAGAAAAGGTTCGAATGCCCGAATATATACCATCAAAAGCGGGAGCAGAGTTGTTCGACTGCAAGTAGGTGTGAATGTCCAGCCATAATTACTCACAAACGGGTAAGAAAATGTAGTATTGCCAGACCATACATGATCAAAACAGGGAGCTGAGGTGGTTCAGCTGCAAGGTGTGAATGTCTGACTATAGTTTGTAAAAAGCGGGTAAGACAAGTTGCGAATGCCCGACAATGTATGATCAAAATAGGGAGTGGAGGTCTTCGGCTGCAAGGTCTGAATGTCCAACCATAATTTCTAAAAACCGGGTAAGAAAAGGCTCGAAAGCCCAACTATACACAATCAAAAGCGGGAGCGGGAGGTTTTCAGCTGCAAATCCTTCACTCAAACCAAGTGAAAACTGCTTTGTCCTTCATATTTATCAATGTCTAGATCGACTTCAACAATTATTATTGATTTTACTATAAATGAATGCCTTCACTCAAACTATGTTGAAACTGCTTTGTCCTTCATATTTATCAATGTCTAGATTGACTTCAACAAAGAACAACACTGGATTTTGCAGTAGAAGAAAGAGCAACACTGAAGGATCAGTAATCCGAGAATAAGCTTATTTTCATACGTTCTGCATGATTTGGGATTTTATGTATAAAATGAATTCCTTCACTCAAACCAAGTTAAAACTGCTTTGTCCTTCATATTTATCAATGTCTAGATCGACTTCAACAAAGAACAACATTGTATTTTGCAGTAGAAGAAAAAGCAACACTGAAGGATCACGAATCCGAGAATAAGCTTCTTTTCATACGTTTTGAATGATTTGGGATTTTATGTATAAAATGAATTCCTTCACTCAAACCAAGTGAAAACTGCTTTGTCCTTCATATTTATCAATGTCTAGATTTACTTCAACAAAGAACAACATTGTATTTTGCAGTAGTAGAAAGAGCAACACTGAAGGATCAGGAATCCGAGAATAAGCTTATTTTCATACGTTCTGCATGATTTGGGATTTTATATATAAAATGAATTCCTTTACACAAACTATGTTAAAACTGCTTTGTCCTTCATATTTATCAATGTCTAGATTGACTTCAACAAAGAACAACATTGTATTTTGCAGTAGAAGAAATA
Organism: Leuresthes tenuis; assembly: GCF_036924035.1. Taxonomy (NCBI): domain Eukaryota; kingdom Metazoa; phylum Chordata; class Actinopteri; order Atheriniformes; family Atherinopsidae; genus Leuresthes; species Leuresthes tenuis. The sequence continues at coordinate 26,828,761 of NW_027325370.1, forward strand.
GCAACACTGAAGGATCAGGAATCCGAAAACAAGCTTATTTTCATACGTTCTGCTTGATTTGGGATTTTGCTATAAAATTAATTCCTTCACTCAAACAAAGTGGAAACTGCTTTGTCCTTCATATTTATCAATGTCTATATAAATTTAAACAAAGAACAAGGCTGTATTTTTCATTATAGGAAAGAGCAACACTGGAGGATCAGGAATCCGAGAAAAAGCTTACTTTCATGAGTCCTGCACGATTTCGGATTTTCCTATAAAATGAATTGCTTTGCTCAAACCAAGTTAAAATTGCTTTGTCCTTCATAGTTATCCATGTCTAAAATGTATCAAGCATAAAGTTCCTCATATTACCCTGAATGAGAAAGAAGCATCCCTTTGGTTGAGCAATACGTTCCTTTTGCGGAGTTATGCATGATTTCGGATTTTGCTATAAAATTCATTCATTCACACCTTTTTTTTTCACCACATTTTATAGATTATGGTTGGAAATTCTCAACCACTCTAATCCGAAGACCTCTCCTCCCGCTTTTGTTAATATATTTGAACTTTAGTTGGACATTCACCCCTTTTTGCAGCTAAACCACCTCCGCTCCCTGTTTTGATCATGTATGGTCAAGCAATACTACATTTTCTTACCCGTTTTTGAGTAATTATGGCTGGATATTGACACCTACTTGCAGCTGAACACAATCTCTCTCGCTTTTAATTATGTTTGGATATTCGAACCTTTTCTTTACTGCTTTTTGCCAACTTTGGTTGGACGTTCACACCTTCTTGCAGCCGAACACCTCCGCTTCCGCTTTTGATGGTATATATTCGGGCATTCGAACCTTTTCTTACCAGCTTTTTACAAACGATGGTTGGACTTTCACACCTTCTTGTAGCCGAACAACTCCGCTCCCGCTATTGATTGTGTACAGTCGGGTATTTTAACCTTTTCTTATCCGCTTTTTACCAACTATGGTCGGACATTCACACCGTCTTACAGCGGAACACCTCCGCTCCCGCTTTTGATGGTGTATAGTCAGGCATTTGAACCTTTTCTTACCCGCTTTTTACAAACTATGGTCGGACATTCAAACCTTCTTGTAGCCGAAAACCTCTGCTCCCTCTTTTGATTATACATTGTCGGGCATTCGCACCTTATCTTACCCGCTTTGTACAAACTATAGTCAGACATTCACACCTTGGTGCTGAACCACCTCAGCTCCCTGTTTTGATCATGTATGGTCTGGCAATACTACCTTTTCTTACCCGTTTGTGAGTAATTATGGCTGGACATTCACACCTACTTGCAGTCGAACAGCTCTGCTCCCGCTTTTGATTATGTTTGGTTGGATATTCGAACCTTTTCTTAACTGCTTTTTACAAACTTTGGTCGGACGTTCACACCTTCTTGCAGCCGAACACTTCCGCTTCCGCTTTTGATGGTATATATTCGGGCATTCGAACCTTTTCTTACCTGCTTTTTACAAACCATGGTTGGACTTTCACACCTTCTTGTAGCCGAACAACTCCGCTCCCCCTATTGATTGTGTACAGTCGGGTATTTTAACCTTTTCTTACCCACTTTTTACCAACTATGGTCGGACATTCACACCGTCTTACAGCGGAACACCTCCGCTCCGCGCTTTTGATGGTGTATAGTCAGGCATTTGAACCTTTTCTTACCCGCTTTTTACAAACTATGGTCGGACATTCAAACCTTCTTGTAGCCGAAAACCTCTGCTCTCTCTTTTGATTATACAATGTTGGGCATTCGCACCTTATCTTACCCGCTTTTTACAAACTATAGTCAGACATTCACACCTTGCAGCTGAACAACCTCAGCTCCCTGTTTTGATCATGTATGGTCTGGCAATACTACCTTTTCTTACCCGTTTGTGAGTAATTATGGCTGGACATTCACACCTACTTGCAGTCGAAAAGCTCTGCTCCCGCTTTTGATTATGTTTGGTTGGATATTCGAAACTTTTCTTAACTGCTTTTTACAAACTTTGGTCGGACGTTCACACCTTCTTGCAGCCGAACACCTCCGCTTCCGCTTTTGATGGTATATATTCGGGCATTCGAACCTTTTCTTAGCAGCTTTTTACAAACCATGGTTGAACTTTCACACCTTCTTGTAGCCGAACAACTCCGCTCCCGCTATTGATTGTGTACAGTCAGGTATTCTAACCTTTTCTTACCCGCTTTTTACCAACTATGGTCGGACATTCACACCGTCTTACAGCGGAACAACTCCGCTCCCGCTTTTGATGGTGTATAGTCAGGCATTTGAACCTTTTCTTACCCGCTTTTTACAAACTATGGTCGGACATTTAAACCTTCTTGTAGCCGAAAACCTCCGCTCCCTCTTTTGATCATACATTGTCGGGCATTCGCACCTTTTCTTACCCGTTTTTTTACAAACCATGGTCGGACTGTCACACATTCTTGTAGCCAAACACATCCGCTCCCACTATTGATTGTGTACAGTCGGGTATTTTAACCTTTTCTTACCCGTTTTTTTACCAACTATGGTCGGACATTCACACCTTCTTACAGCGGAACACCTCCGCTCCCTCTTTTGATAGTGTATGTTCGGGCATTCGAATCTATTCTTACCCCCTTTTTACAAAATATGCTCGGAGATTCACACCTACTCACAGCCGAACAACTCCGCTCCCGCATTTGATGGTGTATAGTCGGGCATTCTCACCCTTTCTCATCAGCTTTTTGCAAATTATTATCTGACATTCACACCTACTTGCAGTCGAAATGCTCTGCTCCCGCTTTTGATTATGTTTGGTTGGATATTCGAAACTTTTCTTAACTGCTTTTTACAAACTTTGGTAGGACGTTCAAACTTTCAAGCAGCCGAACACCTCCGCTTCCGCTTTTGATGTTGTATATTCGGGCATACAAACCTTTTCTTACCCACTTTTTACAAACCATGGTCAGACTTTCACTCTTTGTTGCTGAACAACTCCGCTCCCTCTTTTGATTGTGTGCAGTCGGGTATTTTCACCTTTTCTTACCTGCTTTTTACAAACTTTGGTCGGACATTCAAACCTTCTTGTAGCCGAACACATCCACTCCTGCTTTTGATGATGTATGGTTGGGCATTCGCACCTTTTCTTACCCATTTTTCAGTAATTATTGGTGGACATTCAGACCTTCTTGCAGCTGAACACCTCTGCTCCCTCTTTTGATCATGTATGGTCTGGCAATACTACCTTTTCTTACCCATTTGTGAGTAATTATGGCTGGACATTCACACCTACTTGCAGCCGAACACCACCTCTCCCGCTTTTGATGATGTATTGTCCGGCATTCTAGTCTCTTCTAACACATTTTTCAGCAATTATGGTCGGACATTCACACCTACTCACAGCCGAACACTTCCGCTCCCGCATTTGATGGTGTATAGCCGGGCATTCTCACCCTTTCTCATCAGCTTTTTGCAAATTATGATCTGACATTCACACCTACTTGCAGTCGAGCAGCTCTGCTCCCGCTTTTGATTATGTTTGGTTGGATATTCGAACCTTTTCTTAACTGCTTTTTACAAACTTTGGTCGGACGTTCACACCTTCTTGCAGCCGAACACCTCCACTTCCACTTTTGATGGTATATATTCGGGCATTCGAACCTTTTCTTACCCGCTTTTTACAAACCGTGGTCGGACTTTCACACCTTCTTGTAGCCGAACAACTCCGCTCCCGCTATTGATTGTGTACAGTCGGGTAGTTTAACCTTTTCTTACCCGCTTTTTACCAACTATGGTCGGACATTTACACCTTCTTACAGCGGAACACCTCCGCTCCCTCTTTTGATGGTCTATGTTTGGGCATTCGAACCTTTTCTTACCCGCTTTTTACAAACTATGGTCGGACATTCAAACCTTCTTCTAGCCGAACACATCCACTCCTGCTTTTGATGATGTATGGTTTGGCATTCGCACCCTTTTTTTACCCATTTTTCAGGAATTATGGGTGGACATTCAGACCTTCTTGCAGCCGAAAACCTCCGCTCCCTCTTTTGATCATGCATTGTCGGGCATTCGCACCTTGTCTTACCCGCTTTTTATAAACTTTAGTTGGACATTCACACCTTCTTGCAGCTGAACGACCTCCGCTCCCTGTTTTGATCATGTATGGTCTGGCAATACTACCTTTTCTTACCCGTTTGTGAGTAATTAATCCCAAAATATTGAGCATAAAATAAGTCTTCATGCTGATGATGTATTACTTTTCCTTCAGAACTCACAGACGTCTCTCACTCACACGATCACACATAAATAAATTCTCAACACTTTCTGACTACTCTATCAACTGGTCTAAGACCACAGTTCTGCCCATTAACTGTAGGGTCCATAATATACCTGCGATCACTTTACAGTCAGGAAATATTAGATATTTAGGCGTAAACATTTCCTCCAGGCTCTCAGAGCTAACAAAGCTAAATTATGTGCAATTATTAAAGACAGTAGAGGACGATCTCTCTCGTTGGAAGTCCTTACCTATATCACTTATGGGGAGAATTACATCCATTAAAATGATGATACTACCAAAAGTTAACTATTTGTTCTCAATGATCCCCATAAAACCATCTGCTACTTGGTTTAAGTAACTAGATTCATGCATCTCCAAATTTCTGTGGAAAAACAAACCACCACGTATTAGTTTAAAAACCCTACAGAAGACCAAGGACAATGGTGGATTAGATTTACCTCATTTTCAGCACTATTCCTTAGCCAATAGGTTACAATATATATCAAAATGGTTTAAACCTTGTTTTTGTCACAGTTCCCAGAGACGTTGTAATCGTTGAGGATTCTATATTCACCCCCTCATTAGAGGCACGTGTTGCAGATTGATGACACTGAATCTTCTTCTCTGTTCATTGCTGGCATCATTCCCAGCATCGTAAGTGTTCGTGGCATTGTTAGCCTCTTCTTCTGGATCTTGATATCGAGAATCCTTTTGTATTTCTGGTTTGTCAGTGCTCTCTCTTCGTTCACCGGCGTCTTCGTCTTTTTGTCCTTGAGTTTGGTGATTTTTTCTTCTTTTGATGCCTTGACACAATGTGACAGGTGATACCACGTGGGAGATCCTGTAACTTGGACTGCTGTCCCTGTGCTGCGAAATGGCTGTGCTGCTCAAATGGTCTCTCCTTCATCATGGTTACATGCTGCCATTCCGACATCTCGCCATTCCGACATGGGTCTCCAATTGTCGGAATGGCGACACTTAATTTTTTATCAAACGTCCCACCATTCCGACACTTTTTTCCTCCTATGGTCGGAATGGCGGTATGTTTTTTTTTTTTTAACATACCGCCATTCCGACAGTTCCTTTTAATAGCCTATTTTTTACCCAAAACATTTTGCACTAATGATATGCCGGCGCAAATACGCCCTAAAGTTTGGCGCACAAGCTCTGCACATGCAGAGGCCACAGCCTCGCAAACAAACTTTAATAATCTATTATCAAAATCCCCTGAATTTCAAATATAAAAATACAGATATTAATGTAACTCTGGCGAGACTGAAACTGATTAAGCAGAAATACATTGTCAGTGAGCTGTCACAGCAGCCAGCTGGAGCGGAGCTCTCCACAGAGCCCATGCGTCTTTTGCACGCTGTCATCATATGCAAAAGTAATAATTGCACAGATATCACGGCTACGAAACAGGACACAGTTGCGAGCACTCTGCCTTGCCTTGCCAATAGGAGAAGAGAGAAATTACAGCATAGAACGTATAAAACACAACAAAATGCAGTAAAAACGTTTATTCATGTTATTCACGTGATTTATGAGTACTCGCTCCAATTTTGGGAAGCGCGGATGGGCTTTGCGCATTTGGCACAAACACACAGCCGTTGCGCAAGGCTTTATACAGCCTGTTGATATCTTAAGGACGTAACTGGTCACACCTGGTAGTAAATGTCATGTAGAGATTGTTTTTACATGACATTACAGCTGAACATATAGCTTTCATCCACAAACCAATGTGGGAGAGCCCGAAGACGCATGTGCCAGACGCACATAGGCATGCGTAAAACCAATTTTGACCACTTCATACTGTTTATTTGCTTTCTTTTAGTTAATTTTCGTTTCTTTTGGATTCTTGTGCGTGTTATGGAGCCGTTTTGGTCCATGTTTGTAAGCCTTTTTTTCCTGGATTAAATTTTCGGAAGTTGAAACAAGTGGCATTGGAGTGTGTGATTGAAAACCACCGCGGACTGCTTCTCCTCCTCCAGTTGCCGAGACTTTGTGTTTTTAATAACGCTTGTCTATAAACATGTGTTAAACATATAAATTGCATGAACAGAAAGAAGGGACTCACCTGTTGAGTAACACACATTTCCTTATACAGGAAGCCTTGTCGGAATGGTGGGACATTTGAACGTCGGAATGGTGGGACGTTTGCATGTCGGAATGGTGGTATGTCGGAATGGTGGTATGTCGGAATGGTGGGATGTCGGAATAGCGGGATGTCGGAATGGCGGGACTTCGGAATGGGTGTTGCCACCCCCTTCATCATATAAACTTTTATTTATACATCACCTTCCACCATGAAGCGTTGTCCCTTTTTGTTTCTCTCTTTGTTCTTAAAATGCTGTTATGCATGTCTAAACCAATCCATTAAATTAGATCATTTTGTCAGTAAAGCGATCTACATTGTGCTTGGTCGCAAAGCTGCTCATCTGTGGTAAACAGCTCTTCAGAAAGGCATTCTTCAATTGATTTCACTAATTCTATGTAATAATTTTGTGATTTCCTACAAAACTACACTTCTTCTCCCATCTGTCTGAGTATTTAATATTGTCTAGGTCCCGTTAAAACATGTATTTTTCCCATCTAATTCCTTGTTTGCTTTAAAACAAGAATTCCCCATTTTCTATCCCTTCAGTAGCCAACCAGTTTGTATGGAGTACACTGGAGCAATTTGACTGATCAGTAAAACACTGCTTTTGTTGTCACCGCAAGGCATCCCCCGTCGGTTGTTTCACTGAGACACTACTGAGTAACTATAACTCAACACAGTTTATACACGTAACATTCATATACATACTAACAAACAAACAAACAATTATTTATCGCGATTTTCTCATCTCTGTTTGAACGTACACCCAGGTAAATATTCCTGTAGTCTTCTCATACCGACTATGGACCCATTCATTGTTTAACTTCACTGTTTTGCAAATCCTAATTGAATATTACACATTGACATTGAACTTTACTGGATAAGCAGGTCTTCATTGCATTCAGCAACCTATATGTGAGCATCTATGTGTAAGCTGTTCTTCTTTGCATTTATCAGCAGCAAGCAATTCTTCATTGCACATGCATATGAAAATAGTAAAACAATTCCAATGCGTTAGCGAAACCTTCTATATCAGGAGTGTCCATCATGATGGTGGGAATAGAACCTCTTTCCCAGAATAGTTAAACCTTCATTACTCAACTGATCATAACTCCGCAATGAGCACATTTCAAAGTATCATTCCTCTACATGTATTCAAAAATCTATGTGTAAATGTTTAATATTTCTTATATTTGTTGATGTCATTCTGTGTGCATGTGGCCTAAACCCAATCTCTGTGTGGCAATTTTAATTTAAACAAGTTGAACTCTGCCTCTGATCATTTAAAAAAGGTGTGTACCAATATCAACCTTTCTCAGGTAATTACTGATCCTACAAAACCAAAGAGATCCTTCAAGGTTGTCCCTGATTGGCTCAATCTTAACAAATCAAAGGTAGAATATCCGCAGTATCTGAACTTGGTGTTAGTTATCACTGCTCAATAGCCTGTATCAGAATTGCAAAAATGAAAACATTAGGTCCACGCTTGGTATCCAGATCCTGAAACATCTCCATGAGCAGGCTTTTTTTTAACTGATCTGTTGAATAGTTATATGACACTGTTAAAATCTCAGATGAAGATCTAGCACTTGACCATTTTTGTAAATCTTCTAATTCCATAGTTGATAAACATGCCCCTTTTAAAAAGTATAGAACTTAGAACTGTCTTCTTTACTTTTTTTTTTTTTTCCCCTTGTCCTGTTCAGCATTATGTCAGAAGAATTGTAGTCTGAATACCTTTGATGCCAAACAGATTTGCTTTGCCAAGGGAAGTTTTATAAATGTAAAGCTCCCCTTGATGCCCATTTATTTATTTCTGTTTACAATATATGACATGAACTGAACTGAACCGGACCGGGGGACAAGGAAAGAAGAAGAGGAAAGAAGAGGAAACAGAACAAAAATAGAAACAAAAACCAGACAACCAGCTGCTACACCTGTAAAAAACAAAACAGACAACAATCCATGGCCTCTGAGGGGAATCCAGCCTTAGCGCCACCAGGAGCACCTGAAAGCAGACAAGCAGAGAAAAAACAAACACACAAACAAACAAAAACAAGCACAAGAAGCGGCAATCGCATACAACACAGCTGTGGATATAGATGACCTGAGACGACATGATAATACATCAACTGCTTAGTGACCATGCTACTGGACTAATGAATGTGTGTGTGTGTGTGTGAGAACATGCAACACCCATGGCACAGGACCTACATGATAACCGTGCTTAGTTATGAGTGTATAAGCGTACAGGGCCACAATCCACAGCCCCCCCCCCAAGCAATCAGAAGCAGGCAGAGAGGGCCACAAGACCCAGGCCACCAGCAGCCCCCACAGAGCACAGAACCCAGGCAGCCCACCGCAGGTGCAACCACGCATTCACCCAGAAGACTGCAGAGGAAGCCCCCGGAAAGAGCCCCCATAAGCATAGGGCAGAGGCACTCCGGGAACCAGGGGTAACAGCCCACCGACCCCGCCAGGCCCCAGCCGCCCAGACATGGGCCGTGCACTGGACCTGGGCCCCAGGAGCCCGAGCGCCCCCAAACCCCCCGGCAGAGGCCCCACCCAATACCCAGGAGGGCCAAGCGCCCCAGACAGCCACAAAGTGGGTCAGCGCCTGCCCCAGCGCCCCTGGCCAAGTGCCCTGGGAGTCAAGACGTGCCCACAAGTGGGTGAAGTCGCGAGCAGTGGGGAGAGGCAATGCTGATGCCCCATCGGGAGAAACACAGGCAGGCCAGGCGACAGCAAGTCCCAGATCCAGGCCCAATCATTACCACACACACTTTCACGTCCCATACATCCACACATCCACACATCCTACCTCCCTCGACTCTGCTGGGGTGTAGTGCAGCGGGCACACCAGGAGGCCAGCAACCCCCCAGCCACCACAGACCCCGAACCAGCAGAACAATTAATTAATCCTCCTGGCCCCTCCTGCCCCGAGCAGACACCAGGAAGCAGGGGTGTGCGAAGAAGACCCCTCCGCTCACCCTTCTGGCTCTTCAATATTTTCTAATAGTGAGCAATTAAAATTGAGGGGCAGCCAAACTTGTAGAACTGGGAGCGCGGCACTCTGGGCAGCCTACATACCCAAAGAGCCCCGCCCACCAGATGCCACTCAGTGTAACCACCCCCCAAGACCTAATGTGTGTGTGTGAGTGTGTTTGATAAGTAGTAATGTCTAAGGTGTAATTAAAACAGGGGCAGGGAACTGCAGAGTGCAACCAAAGGGGACCACCTACGTGGCCCCATCCACTACACCCCACCGAACACACACGCCCCCAAAACCCTTCATGTGTGAGTGTGTGCTGTGTACAGGAGCCAGAAGGGAGAGGGGTATGGGGATATATACCGGGGGAGCTACTCTCCCCCAGAGAGGGCAGCCAGGGACTGGCTGCAATAGGCATCCCCGCTACCTGGGAGCCAACAATGGGCAGGAGGGCCTGATGTCCACCAGGCTCGAGGCTGCAGCGACCATATTCTGGGAGCTACTGTACCCCCAGAAGGTACCCATCCCGCCCCACCCCACTCAACCCAACCCCACCCAGGAGGACCTCTACAAAAAACAAACAAACAACATCAAAAAACAAACAAACAAACCACCCGGTCACACCAGTCGCAGCAGCCCGGGCCTGAGACCCACCATCACCCAGCAACCCACCACTATGTGATAAAACTAATCAGAGGGGACCAGAGAGAATGAAATTCAGCCAACTGATGTTTTGAGGAGGCAGACATTGTTTCCATGCTAATATAATCTAAAAGAAAATTTCTAAACTGGTTAATACACAGATTGTTCTTCGCTTTCCAGTTCATGAGAATAGTTTTCTTTGCGATACATAACACTGTGACAACCATGTGTGCTGAGTTAATTTCCATGTTGATGTTGTCTAAGTCACCCAGTATGCACAGTGTGGGGCATGCAGGGATGCTACACTTTAGCCATGTTGATAGGTCCTCACAGACTTCAAGCCAGAACTTCTGGACAGGCGCAGAAAAACCACAAAGCGTGTGCATAATCATCAGGTGTGTTATCTGTACAATGTGAGCAGATGTTTGAGTGTGTTAGACCCATCCTGAACATCCTTTGTCCTGTATAGTGTGTTCTATGAAGGATTTTGTATTGTATGAGCTGTAAATTAGGATTTCGAGTCTTTATGAAGGTGTTAAAACATATTTGTGGTTAGAAGCTATGACCAGAACTGATGGATAAATCTGCCTCCCATTTTGAGGATGGAAGAGACATTGTGTCATCTATCTTAGACAATAATTTATATATTTTTGATAGTAGTTTTGGGGTACAGATGCTTAGAAATTCTGCTACCCTAGTCGGGGGTTGTAAGTCTGGTTGGTGGAGGATATATCCATCCATCCATCATCTGCCGCTTATCCGGGGGTCGGGTCGCGGGGGCAGCAGCTTGAGCAGAGAAACCCAGACGTCTCTGTCCCCGGCCACTTCCTCCAGCTCTTCCGGGGGGACCCCGAGGCGTTCCCAGGCCAGCCGAGAGACATAGTCTCTCCAACGTGTCCTGGGTCTCCCCCGGGGTCTCCTCCCAGTGGGACGTGCCCGGAACACCTCCCCAGGGAGGCGCCCAGGGGGCATCCTAACCAGATGCCCGAGCCACCTCATCTGACTCCTCTCAATGCGGAGGAGCAGCGGTTCTACTCCGAGCCCCTCCCGGATGACTGAGCTTCTCACCCTATCTCTAAGGGAGAGCCCAGACACCCTGCGGAGGAAACCCATTTCGGCCGCTTGTATTCGCGATCTTGTTCTTTCGGTCACTACCCACAACTCGTGACCATAGGTGAGGAAGGGAACGTAGATTGACCAGTAAGTAGAGAGCTTCGCCTTCTGGCTCAGCTCCCTCTTCACAACGACGGGTCGGTGCAGAGCCTGCAACACTGCAGGCGCCGCACCGATCCGCCCGTCAATCTCCCGCTCCATTCGTCCGTCACTCGTGAACAAGACCCCGAGATACTTGAACTCCTCCTCTTGGGGAAGGATCTCATTCCCGACCCGGAGAGAGCATTCCACCCTTTTCCGGCTGAGAACCATAGTCTCGGATTTGGAGGTGCTGATTCTCATCCCAGCCGCTTCACACTCGGCTGCGAATCACTCCAGTGAGAGCTGAAGGTCACGGCCTGACGACGCTAACAGAACCACATCATCTGCAAAAAGCAGAGACCCGATTCTGAGGTCGCCAAATGGGACACCCTCAACGCCCTGGCTCCGCCTAGAAATTCTGTCCATAAAAGTTAGGAACAGAATCGGTGACAAAGGGCAGCCCTGACGGAGTCCAACTCTCACCGGAAACGTATCCGACTTACTGCCGGCAATGCGGACCAAACTCTGGCACCGGTCATACAGAGACCGAACGGCCCCTATCAAGGGGTCCGGCACTCCATATTCCCGGAGCACCCCCCACAGGACTCCACAAGGGACACGGTCGAACGCTTTCTCCAAGTCCACAAAACACATGTAGACTGGTTGGGCGAACTCCCATGCACCCTCCAGGATCCTGCCGAGGGTATAGAGGGGGACCACCACCCCAATCTGCCAGTCCAGAGGCACTGTCCCCGATGTCCACGCGATACTGCAGAGGCGTGTCAGCCAAGACAGCCCTACAACATCCAGAGCCTTGAGAAACTCAGGTCGGACCTCATCCACCCCCGGGGCCTTGCCACCGAGGAGCTTTTTAACCACCTCGGCAACCTCAGCCCCAGAAATGGGAGGCCCCGTCTCCGAGCTCTCCGACTCTGCCTCTTCCGAGCACGTGTTGGTAGGATTGAGGAGTTCCTCGAAGTACTCCCCCCACCGACTCACAACATCCCTAGTTGAGGTCAGCAAAGCCCCGTCCCCACTGTAAACAGTGTTTACTGTGAGCCGCTCCCCCCCCCCTGAGACGCCGGATGGTGGACCAGAATCTTTTCGAGGCCGTCCGGAAATCGTTCTCCATGGTCTCACCGAACTCCTCCCAGGCCCGAGTTTTTGCCTCAGCAACCGCCGAAGCCGCGGCCCGTCTGGCCCGTCGGTACCTATCAGCTTCTTCCAGGGTCCCACTGGCCAAAAAGGCCCTATAGGACTCCTTCTTCAGCTTGACGGCTTCCCTCACCACTGGTGTCCACCAGCAGGTTCGAGGGTTGCCGCCACGACAGGCACCGACCACCTTACGGCCACAACTCCGACCAGCTGCCTCGGCAATGGAGTCACGGAACGTGACCCATTCGGACTCAATGTCCCCCACCTCAAATATGGTTGAAGCTCTGCCGGAGGTGGGAGTTAAAGCTCCTTCTGACGGGGGATTCTGACAAACGCTCCCAGCAGACCCTCACAATACGTTTGGGCCTGCCAGGTCTGATCGGCATCCTCCCCCACCAGCGGAGCCAACTCACCACCAGGTGGTGATCAATTGACAGCTCCGCCCCTCTCTTCACCCGAGTGTCCAGGACATACGGCCGCAAGTCCGATGATACAACCACAAAGTCGATCATCGAACTGCGGCCAAGGGTGTCCTTGTGCCAAGTGCACATATGGACACCCTTATGCCTGAACATGGTGTTCGTTATGGACAGTCTATGACTGGCACAGAAGTCCAACAACATAACACCACTCTGATTCAGATCGGGGGGGCCGTTCCTCCCAATCACACCCCTCCAGGTCTCACTGTCATTGCCCTCGTGAGCATTGAAGTCCCCCAGCAGAATGAGGGAGTCTCCGGTAGGAGCATTCTCCAGTGCCTCCCCCAGAGACTCCAAAAAGGGTAGGTACTCTGAACTGCTGTTTGGCGCATAGGCACAAACAACAGTCAGGACTCGTCCCCCCACCCAAAGGCGGAGGGAGGCTACCCTCTCGTTCACTGGGGTAAACCCCAATGTACTGGCACAAGCCGGGGGGCAATAAGTATGCCCACACCTGCTCTGCGCCTCTCACCACGGGCAACTCCAGAGTGGAAGAGAGTCCAACCCCTCTCAAGAGTACTGGTTCCAGATCCCAAGCCGTGCGTCGAGGTGAGTCCGACTATATCTAACGGTCTGATGAAGTTTCAACAATAAACAACAAACTTTGTATTATGAGAAAGAACCAGACTCATTCTTCAGGAATCCGAAAATAAGCTCTATTTTAGGAGTTATGCACGAATTCGGATTCTCCTATAAAACGAATTCCTTAACTCAAACCATGTTAAGACTGCTTTGTCCTTCATATTTATTCATGTCTAATCAAGTTTCAATGATAAACAACGTTGTACTTTGTAGAATGAGAAAGAACTTCTTCAGCAATAAGCATCTCTCGACAAATGACGAAATACAGATTTTGCTATAAAATGAATTGCTATCAGCCTGACTTAAAACTGTTTATCTTCCTTATTTATCCACTTCAAATCAAGTTTCAACAATTAAAAAAATTTTGTAGTTTGAGAAAGAACAACTTAATCTTGAGCAATCAGTATAAAAAGAGGGTAAGCAAAGGTGCGAATGTCAAACCATACATGATCAAAACAGGGAGCGGAGGTGTTTGGCTGAGACAAGGTGTGAATGTCCACCCATAATTAATGAAAAGCGGGCAACAAGTAGGTTCGAATGCCAAACCATACATCATCAAAAGCAGGAGTGGATATGTTCGGATACAAGAAGGTTTGAACGTCTGACCATAGTTTGTAAAAAGCGGGTAAGAAAAGGTTCGAATGCCCGAACATACACCATCAAAGGAGGGAGCGGAGGTGTTCCGCTGTAAGAAGGTGTGAATGTCCGACCATAGTTGGTAAAAAACGGGTAAGAAAAGGTTAAAATACCCGACTGTACACAATCAATAGCGGGAGCGGAGTTGTTTGGCTACAAGAAGGTGTGAAAGTCCGACCATGGTTTGTAAAAAGCGGGTAAGAAAAGGTGCGAATGCCCGAAAATGTATGATCAAAAGAGGGAGCGGAGGTGTTTGGCTGCAAGAAGGTGTGAATGTACACCCATAATTACTGAAAAATGGGTAAGAAAAGGTGCGAATGCCCAACTATACATAATCAAAAGCAGGAGTGGATGTGTTCGGCTCCAAGAAGGGTTGAATGTCTGACCATAGTTTGTAAAAAGCAGGTAAGAAAAGGTTTGACTGCCCGAACATACACCATCAAAAGAGGGAGCGGAGGTGTTCCGCTGTAAGAAGGTGTGAATGTCCGACCATAGTTGGTAAAAAGCGGGTAAGAAAAGGTTAAAATACCCGACTGTACACAATCAATAGCGGGAGCGGAGTTGTTCGGCTACTAAAAGATGTGAAAGTCCGACTATGGTTTGTAAAAAGCGGGTAAGAAAAGGTGCTAATGCCCGACAATGTATGATCAAAAGAGGGAGCGGAGGTGTTCGGCTGCAAGAAGGTCTGAATGTCCAACCATAATTTGTAAAAACCGGGAAGGAAAGGCTCGAAAGCCCGACTATACACCATCAAAAGCGGGAGCAGAGTGGTTCAGCTGCAAGAAGGTCTGAATGTCCATCAATAATTGCTTTAAAACATGAAAGAAAATTTTCGAATATCATCCGCACATGATCATAAGAAGGAGAGGAGGTGTTCAGCTGCAAGAAGGTGTGAATGTCCACCCATAATTCCTGAAAAATGGGTAAAAAAAGGTGCGAATGCCCAACCATACATTATCAAAAGCAGGTGTGAATGTCAGATCATAACTTGCAAAAAGCTGATGAGAAAGGGTGAGAATGCCCGACTATACACCATCAAATGCGGGAGCGGAGGTGTTCGGCTCTGAGTAGGTGTGAATGTCCGACCATAATTGCTGAAAAATGTGTTAGAAAAGGAAAGAATGCCGGACCATACATCATCAAAAGCGAGAGAGGTGGTGTTCGGCTGCAAAAAGGTGTAAATGTTCGACTAAAGTTTGTAAAAAGCGGGTAAGACATGGTGCGAATGCCTGACAAGGTATGATCAAAAGCAGGAGCGGAGGTGTTCAGCTGCAAGAAGGTCTAAATGTCCATCAATAATTGCTAGAAAACATGAAAGAAAATTTTCGAAAATCAAACCGCACATGATCATAAGTGGGAGCGGAGGTGTTCAGCTGCAAGAAGGTGTGAATGTCCACCCATTATTCCTGACAAATGGGTAAAAAAAAGGTGCGAATGCCCAACCATACATCATCAAAAGCAGGAGTGGATGTGTTCGGCTACAAGAAGGTGTGAACGTCCAACCAAAGTTTGTAAAAAGCAGTTAAGAAAAGGTTTGAATATCCAACCAAACATAATCAAAAGCGGGAGCATAGCTTTTCGACTGCAAGTAGGTGTGAATGTCAGATCATAATTTGCAAAAAGCTGATGAGAAAGGGTGAGAATGTCCGACTGCACACCATCAAATGCGGGAGCGGAGTTGTTCGGCTGTGAGTAGGTGTGAATCTCCGACCGTAATTTCTGAAAAATGTGTTAGAAAAGGTAAGAATGCCGGTCCATACATCATCAAAAGCGAGAGAGGTGGTGTTCGGCTGCAAGTAGGTGTGAATGTCCAGCCATAATTACTCACAAACGGGTAAGAAAAGGTAGTATTGCCAGACCATACATGATCAAAACAGGGAGCGGAGGTGGTTCAGCTGCAAGAAGGTGTGAATGTCTCACTAAAGTTCAAATATATTAACAAAAGCGGGAGGAGAGGTCTTCGGATGAGAGTGGTTGAGAATTTCCAACCATAATCTATAAAATTCGGTGAAAAAAAAGGTTTGATAGAACACTAAAAGGTGGAGCGGAAGTGTTCGGCTGCAAGAAGGTGTGAATGTCCGACTATATTTGGTGAAAAGCAGGTGAAGCAAGGTCTGAATGCCCAACCTTACATTATCAAAAGCGAGATCAGAGGTGTTTGGCTGCAAGAAGGCCATAGTTTGCCAAAAGCGGGTAAGCTGCGAATGACCAACTAAATATCAACAAAAGTGGGGGCGGAGGTCTTCGGATGCAACTGTGTGTGAACATCCCACCATACAAGTATGGTGGAGAGGAAGCTGTGAACAGCCGACCATAGTTTGCAAAAAGCGGGTGAGACAAGGTGCGAATGTCCAACCATACATGATCAAAACAGGGAGCGGAGGTGTTTGGCTGTGACAAGGTGTGAATGTCCGACCATAGTGGGTAAAAAGTGGGTAAGAAAAGGTTGAAATACCCGATTGTACACAATCAATAGGGGGAGCGGAGTTGTTCGGCTACAAGAAGGTGTGAAAGTCCGAGCATAGTTTGTAAAAAGCAGTTAAGAAAAGGTTCGAATATCCAACCAAACATAATCAAAAGCGGGAGCAGAGCTGTTCGACTGCAAGTAGGTGTGAATGTCCAGCCATAATTACTCACAAAGGGGTAAGAAAAGGTAGTATTGCCAGACCATACATGATCAAAACAGGGAGCTGAGGTGGTTCAGCTGCAAGGTGTGAATGTCTGACTATAGTTTGTAAAAAGCGGGTAAGATAAGGTGCGAATGCCCGACAATGTATAATCAAAAGAGGGAGCAGAGGTTTTCGGCTACACGAAGGTTTGAATGTCCGACCATAGTTTGTAAAAAGCGGGTAAGAAAAGGTTCAAATGCCTGACTATACACCATCAAAAGCGGGAGCGGAGATGTTCCGCTGTAAGACGGTGTGAATGTCCGACCATAGTTGGTAAAAAGCGGGTAAGAAAAGGTTAAAATACCCAACCATACATCATCAAAAGCAGGAGTGGAAGTGTTCGGCTACAAGAAGGTGTGAACGTCCAACCAAAGTTTGTAAAAAGCAGTTAAGAAAAGGTTTGAATATCCAACCAAACATAATCAAAAGCGGGAGCATAGCTTTTCGACTGCAAGTAGGTGTGAATGTCAGATCATAATTTGCAAAAAGCTTATGAGAAAGGGTGAGAATGTCCGACTGCACACCATCAAATGCGGGAGCGGAGTTGTTCGGCTGTGAGTAGGTGTGAATCTCCGACCGTAATTTCTGAAAAATGTGTTAGAAAAGGTAAGAATGCCGGTCCATACATCATCAAAAGCGAGAGAGGTGGTGTTCGGCTGCAAGTAGGTGTGAATGTCCAGCCATAATTACTCACAAACGGGTAAGAAAAGGTAGTATTGCCAGACCATACATGATCAAAACAGGGAGCGGAGGTGGTTCAGCTGCAAGAAGGTGTGAATGTCCAACTAAAGTTCAAATATATTAACAAAAGCGGGAGGAGAGGTCTTCGGATTAGAGTGGTTGAAATTTCCAACCATAATCTATAAAATGCGGTGAAAAAAAAAGGTGTGAAGGAATGAATTTTATAGCAAAATCCGAAATCATGCATAACTCCGCATAAGGAACGTATTGCTCAACCAAAGGGATGCTTCTTTCTCATTCAGGGTAATATGAGGAACGTTATGCTTGATACATTTTAGACATGGATAACTATGAAGGACAAAGCAATTTTAAGTTGGTTTGAGCAAAGCAATTAATTTTATAGGAAAATCCGAAATCGTGCAGGACTCATGAAAGTAAGCTTATTCTCGGATTCCTGATCCTCCAGTGTTGCTCTTTCCTATACTGCAAAATACAGCCTTGTTCTTTTTTGAAATCGATATAGACATTGATAAATATGAAGGACAAAGCAGTTTCCACTTTGTTTGAGTGAAGGAATTAATTTTATAGCAAAATCCCAAATCAAGCAGAACGTATGAAAATAAGCGTGTTTTCGGATTCCTGATCCTTCAGTGTTGCTATTTCTTCTACTGCAAAATACAATGTTGTTCTTTGTTGAAGTCAATCTAGACATTGATAAATATGAAGGACAAAGCAGTTTTAACATAGTTTGAGTAAAGGAATTCATTTTATACATAAAATCCCAAATCATGCAGAACGTATGAAAATAAGCTTATTCTCGGATTCCTGTTCCTTCAAGTGTTGCTCTTTCTACTACTGCAAAATACAATGTTGTTCTTTGTTGAAGTAAATCTAGACATTGATAAATATGAAGGACAAAGCAGTTTTCACTTGGTT
Source organism: Leuresthes tenuis (assembly GCF_036924035.1). Lineage (NCBI taxonomy): Eukaryota > Metazoa > Chordata > Actinopteri > Atheriniformes > Atherinopsidae > Leuresthes > Leuresthes tenuis. Next base: position 26,847,081 of record NW_027325370.1, read on the forward strand.
TGAGTGAAGGAATTCATTTTATACATAAAATCCCAAATCATGCAGAACGTATGAAAAGAAGCTTATTCTCGGATTCCTGATCCTTCAGTGTTGCTTTTTCTTCTACTGCAAAATACAATGTTGTTCTTTGTTGAAGTCGATCTAGACATTGATAAATATGAAGGACAAAGCAGTTTTAACTTGGTTTGAGTGAAGGAATTCATTTTATACATAAAATCCCAAATCATGCAGAACGTATGAAAATAAGCTTATTCTCGGATTACTGATCCTTCAGTGTTGCTCTTTCTTCTACTGCAAAATCCAGTGTTGTTCTTTGTTGAAGTCAATTTAGACATTGATAAATATGAAGGACAAAGCAGTTTTAACATAGTTTGAGTGAAGGCATTAATTTATAGTAAAATCAATAATCGTGCAGAACTCATGAAAATAAGCTTATTCTCGGATTCCTAAAACTTTTGATTTGCTCTTTCTTTACTGCAAAGTACAATGTTGTTCTTTGTTGAAGTCGATCTAGACATTGATAAATATGAAGGACAAAGCAGTTTTCACTTGGTTTGAGTGAAGGATTTGCAGCTGAAAACCTCCCGCTCCCGCTTTTGATTGTGTATAGTCGGAATTTCGAACCTTTTCTTACCCGGTTTTTAGAAATTATGGTTGGACATTCAGACCTTGCAGCCGAAGACCTCCACTCCCTCTTTTGATCATATATTGTCGGGCATTCGCACCTTGTCTTACCCGCTTTTTACAAACTATAGTCAGACATTCACACCTTGCAGCTGAACCACCTCAGCTCCCTGTTTTGATCATGTATGGTTTGGCAATACTACCTTTTCTTACCCGTTTGTGAGTAATTATGGCTGGACATTCACACCTGCTTGCAGTCGAACACCTCCGCTTCCGCTTTTGATGGTATATATTCGGGCATTCGAACATTTTCTTACCAGCTTTTTACCAACTATGGTCGGGGACATTCACACCTTCTTACAGCGGAACACCTCCGCTCCCTCTTTTGATGGTGTATGTTTGGGCATTCGAACCTTTTCTTACCCGCTTTTTACAAACTATGCTCGGACATTCAAACCTTCTTGTAGCCGAACACATCCACTCCTGCTTTTGATGATGTATGGTTGGGCATTCAAACCTACTTGTTGCCCGCTTTTCATTAATTTTGGGTGGACATTCACACCTTGTCACAGCCAAACACCTCCGCTCCCTGTTTTGATCATGTATGGTTGGACATTCGCACCTTTTCTCACCCGCTTTTTGCCAACTATGGTCGGCTGTTCACAGCTTCCTCTCCACCATACTTGTATGGTGGGATATTCACACCCACTTGCATCCGAAGACCTTTTGTTGATATTTAGTCGGTCATTCGCAGCTTACCCGCTTTTGGCAAACTATGGCCTTCATGCAGCCAAACACCTCTGATCTCGCTTTTGATGATGTAAGGTTGGGCATTCAGACCTTGCTTCACCTGCTTTTCACCAAATATAGTCGGACATTCACACCTTCTTGCAGCCGAACACTTCTGCTCCACCTTTTAGTGTTCTATCAAACCTTTTTTTCACCGAATTTTATAGATTATGGTTGGAAATTCTCAACCACTCTCATCCGAAGACCTCTCCTCCCGCTTTTGTTAATATATTTGAACTTTAGTGAGACATTCACACCTTCTTGCAGCTGAACCACCTCCGCTCCCTGTTTTGATCATGTATGGTCTGGCAATACTACCTTTTCTTACCCGTTTGTGAGTAATTATGGCTGGACATTCACACCTACTTGCAGCCGAACACCACCTCTCTCGCTTTTGATGATGTATGGACCGGCATTCTTACCTTTTCTAACACATTTTTCAGAAATTACGGTCGGAGATTCACACTTACTCACAGCCGAACAACTCCGCTCCCGCATTTGATGGTGTATAGTCGGGCATTCTCACCCTTTCTCATCAGCTTTTTGCAAATTATGATCTGACATTCACACCTGCTTTTGATAATGTATGGTTTGGCATTCGCACCTTTTCTTACCCATTTTTCAGTAATTATGGGTGGACATTCACACCTTCTTGCAGCTGAACACCTCCTCTCCCGCTATTGATTGTGTACAGTCGGGTATTTTAACCTTTTGTTACCCGCTTTTTACCAAATATGGTCGGACATTCACACCGTCTTACAGCGGAACACCTCTGCTCCCGCTTTTGATGGTGTATAGTCAGGCATTTGAACCTTTTCTTACCCGCTTTTTACAAACTATGGTCGGACATTCAAACCTTCTTGTAGCCGAAAACCTCCGCTCCCTCTTTTGATTATACATTGTTGGGCATTCGCACCTTATTTACAAACTATAGTCAGACATTCACACCTTGCAGCTGAGCCACCTCAGCTCCCTGTTTTGATAGTGTATGTTCGGGCATTCGAACCTATTTGATATTCGAAAATTTTCGCACCTTATCTTACCCGCTTTTTACAAACTATAGTCAGACATTCACACCTTGCAGCTGAACCACCTCCGCTCCCTGTTTTGATCATGTATGGTCTGGCAATACTAACTTTTCTTACCCGTTTGTGAGTAATTAATCCCAAAATATTGAGCATAAAATAAGTCTTTATGCTGATGATGTATTACTTTTCCTTCAGAACTCACAGACGTCTCTCAGTCACACGATCACACTCATAAATAAATTCTCAGCACTTTCTGACTACTCTATCAACTGGTCTAAGACCACAGTTCTGCCCATTAACTGTAGGGTCCATAATATACCTGCGATCACTTTACAGTCAGGAAATATTAGATATTTAGGCATAAACATTTCCTCCAGGCTCTCAGAGCTAACAAAGCTAAATTATGTGCAATTATTAAAGACAGTAGAGGACGATCTCTCGTTGGAAGTCCTTACCTATATCACTTATGGGGAGAGTTACATCCATTAAAATGATGATACTACCAAAAGTTAACTATTTGTTCTCAATGATCCCCATAAAACCATCTGCTACTTGGTTTAAGTCACTAGATTCATGCATCTCCAAATTTCTGTGGAAAAACAAACCACCACGTATTAGTTTAAAAACCCTACAGAAGACCAAGGACAGTGGTGGATTAGATTTACCTCATTTTCAGCACTATTCCTTAGACAATAGGTTACAATATATATCAAAATGGTTTAAACCTTGTTGTTGTCACAGTTCCCAGAGACGTTGTAATCGTTGAGGATTCTATATTCACCCCCTCATTAGAGGCACGTAATGCAGATTGATGACACTGAATCTTCTTCTCTGTTCATTGCTGGCATCATTCCCAGCATCGTAAGTGTTCGTGGCATTGTTAGCCTCTTCTTCTGGATCTTGATATCGAGAATCCTTTTGTATTTCTGGTTTGTCAGTCCTCTGTCTTCGTTCACCGGAGTCTTTGTCTTTTTGTCCTTGAGTTTGGTGATTTTTTCTTCTTTTGATGCCTTGACACAATGTGACAGGTGATACCACGTGGGAGATCCTGTAACTTGGATTGCTGTCCCTGTGCTGCGAAATGGCTGTGCTGCTCAAATGGTCTCTCCTTCATCATGGTTACATGCTGCCATTCCGACATCTCGCCAGTCCGACATGGGTCTCCAATTGTCGGAATGGCGACACTTAATTTTTTATCAAACGTCCCCCCATTCCGACACTTTTTTCCTCCTATGGTCGGAATGGCGGTATGTTTTTTGTTTTTTTTAACATACCGCCATTCCGACAGTTCCTTTTAATAGCCTATTTTTTACCCAAAACATTTTGCACTAATGATATGATATGTTTGGCGCACAAGCTTTGCACATGCAGAGGCCACAGCCTCGCAAACAAACTTTAATAATCTATTATCAAAATCCCCTGAATTTCAAATATAAAAATACAGATATTAATGTAACTCTGGCGAGACTGAAACTGATTAATCAGAAATACAGTGTCAGTGAGCTGTCACAGCAGCCAGCTGGAGCGGAGCTCTCCACAGAGCCCATGCGTCTTTTGCACGCTGTCATCATATGCAAAAGTAATAATTGCAATTACAGATATCACGGCTACTGCACAGGACACAGTTGCGAGCACTCTGCCTTGCCTTGCCAATAGGAGAAGAGTGAAATGACAGCATAGAACGTATAAAACACAACAAAATGCAGTAAAAACGTTTATTCATGTTATTCACGTGATTTATGAGTACTCACTCCAATTTTGGGAAGCGCGGATGGGTTTTGCGCATTTGGCACAAACACACAGCCGCAACGGTTGTAGCTTTATACAGCCTGTTGATATCTTAAGGACCTAACTGGTCACACCTGGGACTAAATGTCATGTAGAGATTGTTTTTACATGACATTACAGCTGAACATATAGCTTTCATCCACAAACCAACGTGGGAGAGCCCGAAGACGCATGTGCCAGACGCACATAGGCATGCGTAAAACCAATTTTGACCACTTCATACTGTTTATTTGCTTTCTTTTAGTTAACTTTCGTTTCTTTTGGATTCTTGTGCGTGTTATGGAGCCGTTTTGGTCCATGTTTGTAAGCCTTTTTTTCCTGGATTAAATTTTCGGAAGTTGAAACAAGTGGCATTGGAGTGTGTGATTGAAAACCACCGCGGACTGCTTCTCCTCCTCCAGTTGCCGAGACTTTGTGTTTTTAATAACGCTTGTCTATAAACATGTGTTAAACATATAAATTGCATGAACAGAAAGAAGTGACTCACCTGTTGAGTAACACACATTTCCTTATACGGAAAGCCTTGTCGGAATGGTGGGACATTTGAACGTCAGAATAGCGGGATGTCGCAATGGTGGGATGTCGGAATGGTGGGACGTTTGCATGTCGGAATGGTGGTATGTCGGAATGGTGGGATGTCGGAATAGCGGGATGTCGGAATGGCGGGATTTCGGAATGGGTGTTGCCACCCCCTTCATCATATACACAGTTATTTATACATCACCTTCCACCATGAAGCGTTGTCCCTTTTTGTTTCTCTCTTTGTTCTTAAAATGCTGTTATGCATGTCTAAACCAATCCATTAAATTAGATCATTTTGGCAGTAAAGCGATCTACAATGTGCTTGGTCGCAAAGCTGCTCATCTGTGGTAAACAGCTCTTCAGAAAGGCATTCTTCAATTGATTTCACTAATTCTATGTAATAATTTTGTGATTTCCTACAAAACTACACTTCTTCTCCCATCTGTCTGAGTATTTAATATTGTCTGGGTCCCGTTAAAACATGTATTTTTCCCATCTAATTCCTTGTTTGCTTTAAAACAAGTATTCCCCATTTTCTATCCCTTCAGTAGCCAACCAGTTTGTATGGAGTACACTGGAGCAACTTGACTGATCAGTAAAACACTGCTTTTGTTGTCACCGCAAGGCTTCCCCCGTCGGTTGTTTCACTGAGACACTACTGAGTAACTATAACTCAACACAGTTTATACACATAACATTCATATACATACTAACAAACAAACAAACAATTATTTATCGCAATTTTCTCATCTCTGTTTGAACGTACACCCAGGTAAATATTCCTGTAGTCTTCTCATACCGACTATGGACCCATTCATTGTTTAACTTCACTGTTTTGCAAATCCTAATTGAATATTACACATTGACATTGAACTTTACTTGATAAGCAGGTCTTCATTGCATTCAGCAGCCTATATGTGAGCATCTATGTGTAAGCTGTTCTTCTTTGCATTTATCAGCAGCAAGCAATTCTTCATTGCACATGCATATGAAAATAGTAAAACAATTCCAATGCGTTAGCGAAACCTTCTATATCAGGAGTGTCCATCATGATGCTGGGAATAGAACCTCTTTCCCAGAATAGTTCAACCTTCATTACTCAACTGATCATAACTCCGCAATGAGCACATTTCAAAGTATCATTCCTCTACATATATTCAAAAATCTATGTGTAAATGTTTAATATTTCTTATATTTGTTGATGTCATTCTGTGTGCATGTGGCCTAAACCCAATCTCTGTGTGGCAATTTTAATTTAAACAAGTTGAACTCTGCCTCTGATCATTTAAAAAAGGTGTGTACCAATATCAACCTTTCTCAGGTAATTACAGATCCTACAAAACCAAAGAGATCCTTCAAGGTTGTCCCTGATTGGCTCAATCTTAACAAATCAAAGGTAGAAAATCCGCAGTATCTGAACTTGGTGTTAGTTATCACTGCTCAATAGCCTGTATCAGAATTGCAAAAATGAAAACATTAGGTCCACGCTTGGTATCCAGATCCTGAAACATCTCCATGAGCAGGCTTTTTTTTAACTGATCTGTTGAATAGTTATATGACACTGTTAAAATCCCAGATGAAGATCTAGCACTTGACCATTTTTGTAAATCTTCTAATTCCATAGTTGATAAACACGCCCCTTTTAAAAAGTATAGAACTTAGAACAGGTCTATCCCTGGCTTTCGGCAGAACTGTCTTCTTTACTTTTTTTTCCCCTTGTCCTGTTCAGCATTATGTCAGAAGAATTGTAGTCTGAATACCTTTGATGCCAAACAGATTTGTTTTGCCAAGGGAAGTTTTATAAATGTAAAGCTCCCCTTGATGCCCATTTATTTATTTCTGTTTACAATATATGACATGAACTGAACTGAACCGGACCGGGGGACAAGGAAAGAAGAAGAGGAAAGAAGAGGAAACAGAACAAAAATAGAAACAAAAACCAGACAACCAGCTGCTACACCTGTAAAAAACAAAACAGACAACAATCCATGGCCTATGAGGGGAATCCAGCCTTAGCGCCACCAGGAGCACCTGAAAGCAGACAAGCAGAGAAAAAACAAACACACAAACAAACAAAAACAAGCACAAGAAGCGGCAATCGCATACAACACAGCTGTGGATATAGATGACCTGAGACGACATGATAATACATCAACTGCTTAGTGACCATGCTACTGGACTAATGAATGTGTGTGTGTGTGTGTGTGAGAACATGCAACACCCATGGCACAGGACCTACATGATAACCGTGCTTAGTTATGAGTGTATAAGCGTACAGGGCCACAATCCACAGCCCCCCCCCCAAGCAATCAGAAGCAGGCAGAGAGGGCCACAAGACCCAGGCCACCAGCAGCCCCCACAGAGCACAGAACCCAGGTAGCCCACCGCAGGGGCAACCACGCATCCACCCAGAAGACTGCAGAGGAAGCCCCCGGAAAGAGCCCCCATAAGCATAGGGCAGAGGCACTCCGGGAACCAGGGGCAACAGCCCACCGACCCCGCCAGTCCCCAGCCGCCCAGACATGGGCCGTGCACTGGACCTGGGCCCCAGGAGCCCGAGCGCCCCCAAACCCCCCGGCAGAGGCCCCACCCAACACCCAGGAGGGCCAAGCGCCCCAGACAGCCACAAAGTGGGTCAGCGCCTGCCCCAGCGCCCCTGGCCAAGTGCCCTGGGAGTCAAGACATGCCCACAGGTGGGTGAAGTCGCGAGCAGTGGGGAGAGGCAACGCTGATGCCCCATCGGGAGAAACACAGGCAGGCCAGGCGACAGCAAGTCCCAGATCCAGGCCCAATCATTACCACACACACTTTCACGTCCCATACATCCACATATCCACACATCCTACCTCCCTCGACTCTGCTGGGGTGTATTGCAGCGGGCACACCAGGAGGCCAGCAACCCCCCAGCCACCACAGACCCCGAACCAGCAGAACAATTAATTAATCCTCCTGGCCCCTCCTGCCCCGAGCAGACACCAGGAAGCAGGGGTGTGCGAAGAAGACCCCTCCCTCACAATACGTTTGGGCCTGCCAGGTCTGAAAAGGTAAGAATGCCGGTCCATACATCATCAAAAGCGGGAGAGCTTGTACACCCTATCTCTAAGGGAGAGCACAGACACCCTGCGGAGGAAACCCATTTCGGCCGCTTGTATTCGCGATCTTGTTCTTTCGGTCACTACCCACAACTCGTGACCATAGGTGAGGATGGGAACGTAGATTGACCAGTAAGTAGAGAGCTTCGCCTTCTGGCTCAGCTCCCTCTTCACAACGACGGGTCGGTGCAGAGCCTGCAACACTGCAGGCGCCGCACCGATCCGCCCGTCAATCTCCCGCTCCATTCGTCCATCACTCGTGAACAAGACCCCGAGATACTTGAACTCCTCCTCTTGGGGAAGGATCTCATTCCCGACCCGGAGAGAGCATTCCACCCTTTTCCGGCTGAGAACCATAGTCTCGGATTTGGAGGTGCTGATTCTCATCCCAGCCGCTTCACACTCGGCTGCGAATCACTCCAGTGAGAGCTGAAGGTCACGGCCTGACGACGCTAACAGAACCACATCATCTGCAAAAAGCAGAGACCCGATTCTGAGGTTGCCAAATTGGACACCCTCAACGCCCTGGCTCCGCCTAGAAATTCTGTCCATAAAAGTTAGGAACAGAATCGGTGACAAAGGGCAGCCCTGACGGAGTCCAACTCTCACCGGAAACGTATCCGACTTACTGCCGGCAATGCGGACCAAACTCTGGCACCGGTCATACAGAGACCGAACGGCCCCTATCAAGGGTCCCGGCACTCCATATTCCCGGAGCACCCCCCACAGGACTCCACGAGGGACACGGTCGAACGCTTTCTCCAAGTCCACAAAACACATGTAGACTGGTTGGGCGAACTCCCATGCACCCTCTAGGATCCTGCCGAGGGTATAGAGCTGGTCCACTGTTCCACGGCCAGGACGAAAGCCACACTGCATCTCCTGAATCGAGTCGATTATCCGACGGATCCTCCTCTCCAATACCCCCGAATAGACCTTACCAGGGAGGCTGAGGAGTGTGATACCCCTATAGTTGGAACACACCCTCCGGTCCCCCTTTTTAAAGAGGGGGACCACCACCCCAATCTGCCAGTCCAGAGGCACTGTCCCCGATGTCCACGCGATACTGCAGAGGCGTGTCAGCCAAGACAGCCCTACAACATCCAGAGCCTTGAGAAACTCAGGACGGACCTCATCCACCCCCGGGGCCTTGCCACCGAGGAACTTTTTAACCACCTCGGCAACCTCAGCCCCAGAAATGGGAGGCCCCGTCTCCGAACTCTCCGACTCTGCCTCTTCCGAGCACGTGTTGGTAGGATTGAGGAGTTCCTCGAAGTACTCCCCCCACCGACTCACAACATCCCTAGTTGAGGTCAGCAAAGCCCCGTCCGCACTGTAAACAGTGTTGACTGTGAGCCGCTTCCCCCCCCTGAGACGCCGGATGGTGGACCAGAATCTTTTCGAGGCCGTCCGGAAATCGTTCTCCATGGTCTCACCGAACTCCTCCCAGGCCCGAGTTTTTGTCTCAGCAACCGCCAAAGCCGCGGCCCGTCTGGCCCGTCGGTACATATCAGCTTCTTCCAGGGTCCCACTGGCCAAAAAGGCCCGATAAGACTCCTTCTTCAGCTTGACGGCTTCCCTCACCACTGGTGTCCACCAGCAGGTTCGAGGGTTGCCGCCACGACAGGCACCGACCACCTTACGGCCACAACTCCGACCAGCTGCCTCGGCTGGGGCCACAATACGTTTGGGCCTGCCAGGTCTGATCGGCATCCTCCCCCACCAGCGGAGCCAACTCACCACCAGGTGGTGATCAGTTGACAGCTCCGCCCCTCTCTTCACCCGAGTGTCCAGGACATACGGCCGCAAGTCCGATGATACAACCACAAAGTCGATCATCGAACTGCGGCCAAGGGTGTCCTGGTGCCAAGTGCACATATGGACACCCTTATGCCTGAACATGGTGTTCGTTATGGACAGTCTATGACTGGCACAGAAGTCCAACAACATAACACCACTCTGATTCAGATCGGGGGGGCCGTTCCTCCCAATCACACCCCTCCAGGTCTCACTGTCATTGCCCACGTGAGCATTGAAGTCCCCCAGCAGAATGAGGGAGTCTCCGGTAGGAGCATTCTCCAGTGCCTCCCCCAGAGACTCCAAAAAGGGTAGGTACTCTGAACTGCTGTTTGGCGCATAGGCACAAACAACAGTCAGGACTCGTCCCCCCACCCAAGGCGGAGGGAGGCTACCCTCTCGTTCACTGGGGTAAACCCCAATGTACTGGCACACAGCCGGGGGGCAATAAGTATGCCCACACCTGCTGTGCGCCTCTCACCACGGGCAACTCCAGAGTGGAAGAGAGTCCAACCCCTCTCAAGAGTACTGGTTCCAGATCCCAAGCCGTGCGTCGAGGTGAGTCCGACTATATCTAACGGTCTGATCAAGTTTCAACAATAAACAACAAACTTTGTATTATGAGAAAGAACCAGACTCATTCTTTAGGAATCCGAAAATAAGCTCTATTTTACGAGTTATGCACGAATTCGGATTCTCCTATAAAACGAATTCCTTAACTCAAACCAAGTTAAGACTGCTTTGTCCTTCATATTTATTCATGTCTAATCAAGTTTCAATGATAAACAACGTTGTACTTTGTAGAATGAGAAAGAACTTCTTCAGCAATAAGTATCTCTCGACAAATGACGAAATACAGATTTTGCTATAAAATTAATTGCTATCAGCCTGACTTAAAACTGTTTGTCTTCCTTATTTATCCACTTCAAATCAAGTTTCAACAATTAAAAAAATTTTGTAGTTTGAGAAGCTCTCTCCGGGTCGGGAATGAGATCCTTCCCCAAGAGGAGGAGTTCAAGTATCTCGGGGTCTTGTTCACGAGTGACGGACGAATGGAGCGGGAGATTGACGGGCGGATCGGTGCGGCGCCTGCAGTGTTGCAGGCTCTGCACCGACCCGTCGTTGTGAAGAGGGAGCTGAGCCAGAAGGCGAAGCTCTCTACTTACTGGTCAATCTACGTTCCCATCCTCACCTATGGTCACGAGTTGTGGGTAGTGACCGAAAGAACAAGATCGCGAATACAAGCGGCCGAAATAGGTTTCCTCCGCAGGGTGTCTGGGCTCTCCCTTAGAGATAGGGTGTACAAGCTCTCCCGCTTTTGATGATGTATGGACCGGCATTCTTACCTTTTCAGACCTGGCAGGCCCAAACGTATTGTGAGGGAGGGGTCTTCTTCGCACACCCCTGCTTCCTGGTGTCTGCTCGAGGCAGGAGGGGCCAGGAGGATTAATTAATTGTTCTGCTGGTTCGGGGTCTGTGGTGGCTGGGGGGTTGCTGGCCTCCTGGTGTGCCCGCTGCAATACACCCCAGCAGAGTCGAGGGAGGTAGGATGTGTGGATGTGTGGATGTATGGGACGTGAAAGTGTGTGTGGTAATGATTGGGCCTGGATCTGGGACTTGCTGTCGCCTGGCCTGCCTGTGTTTCTCCCGATGGGGCATCAGCGTTGCCTCTCCCCACTGCTCGCGACTTCACCCACCTGTGGGCACGTCTTGACTCCCAGGGCACTTGGCCAGGGGCGCTGGGGCAGGCGCTGACCCACTTTGTGGCTGTCTGGGGCGCTTGGCCCTCCTGGGTATTGGGTGGGGCCTCTGCCGGGGGGTTTGGGGGCGCTCGGGCTCCTGGGGCCCAGGTCCAGTGCACGGCCCATGTCTGGGCGGCTGGGGCCTGGCGGGGTCGGTGGGCTGTTGCCCCTGGTTCCCGGAGTGCCTCTGCCCTATGCTTATGGGGGCTCTTTCCGGGGGCTTCCTCTGCAGTCTTCTGGGTGGATGCGTGGTTGCCCCTGCGGTGGGCTGCCTAGGTTCTGTGCTCTGTGGGGGCTGCTGGTGGCCTGGGTCTTGTGGCCCTCTCTGCCTGCTTCTGATTGCTTGGGGGGGGGCTGTGGATTGTGGCCCTGTACGCTTATACACTCATAACTAAGCACGGTTATCATGTAGGTCCTGTGCCATGGGTGTTGCATGTTCTCACACACACACACACACATTCATTAGTCCAGTAGCATGGTCACTAAGCAGTTGATGTATTATCATGTCGTCTCAGGTCATCTATATCCACAGCTGTGTTGTATGCGATTGCCGCTTCTTGTGCTTGTTTTTGTTTGTTTGTGTGTTTGTTTTTTCTCTGCTTGTCTGCTTTCAGGTGCTCCTGGTGGCGCTAAGGCTGGATTCCCCTCATAGGCCATGGATTGTTGTCTGTTTTGTTTTTTACAGGTGTAGCAGCTGGTTGTCTGGTTTTTGTTTCTATTTTTGTTCTGTTTCCTCTTCTTTCCTCTTCTTCTTTCCTTGTCCCCCGGTCCGGTTCAGTTCAGTTCATGTCATATATTGTAAACAGAAATAAATAAATGGGCATCAAGGGGAGCTTTACATTTATAAAACTTCCCTTGGCAAAACAAATCTGTTTGGCATCAAAGGTATTCAGACTACAATTCTTCTGACATAATGCTGAACAGGACAAGGGGAAAAAAAAGTAAAGAAGACAGTTCTGCCGAAAGCCAGGGATAGACCTGTTCTAAGTTCTATACTTTTTAAAAGGGGCGTGTTTATCAACTATGGAATTAGAAGATTTACAAAAATGGTCAAGTGCTAGATCTTCATCTGGGATTTTAACAGTGTCATATAACTATTCAACAGATCAGTTAAAAAAAAGCCTGCTCATGGAGATGTTTCAGGATCTGGATACCAAGCGTGGACCTAATGTTTTCATTTTTGCAATTCTGATACAGGCTATTGAGCAGTGATAACTAACACCAAGTTCAGATACTGCGGATTTTCTACCTTTGATTTGTTAAGATTGAGCCAATCAGGGACAACCTTGAAGGATCTCTTTGGTTTTGTAGGATCTGTAATTACCTGAGAAAGGTTGATATTGGTACACACCTTTTTTAAATGATCAGAGGCAGAGTTCAACTTGTTTAAATTAAAATTGCCACACAGAGATTGGGTTTAGGCCACATGCACACAGAATGATATCAACAAATATAAGAAATATTAAACATTTACACATAGATTTTTGAATATATGTAGAGGAATGATACTTTGAAATGTGCTCATTGCGGAGTTATGATCAGTTGAGTAATGAAGGTTGAACTATTCTGGGAAAGAGGTTCTATTCCCAGCATCATGATGGACACTCCTGATATAGAAGGTTTCGCTAACGCATTGGAATTGTTTTACTATTTTCATATGCATGTGCAATGAAGAATTGCTTGCTGCTGATAAATGCAAAGAAGAACAGCTTACACATAGATGCTCACATATAGGCTGCTGAATGCAATGAAGACCTGCTTATCAAGTAAAGTTCAATGTCAATGTGTAATATTCAATTAGGATTTGCAAAACAGTGAAGTTAAACAATGAATGGGTCCATAGTCGGTATGAGAAGACTACAGGAATATTTACCTGGGTGTACGTTCAAACAGAGATGAGAAAATTGCGATAAATAATTGTTTGTTTGTTTGTTAGTATGTATATGAATGTTATGTGTATAAACTGTGTTGAGTTATAGTTACTCAGTAGTGTCTCAGTGAAACAACCGACGGGGGAAGCCTTGTGGTGACAACAAAAGCAGTGTTTTACTGATCAGTCAAGTTGCTCCAGTGTACTCCATACAAACTGGTTGGCTACTGAAGGGATAGAAAATGGGGAATACTTGTTTTAAAGCAAACAAGGAATTAGATGGGAAAAATACATGTTTTAACGGGACCCAGACAATATTAAATACTCAGACAGATGGGAGAAGAAGTGTAGTTTTGTAGGAAATCACAAAATTATTACATAGAATTAGTGAAATCAATTGAAGAATGCCTTTCTGAAGAGCTGTTTACCACAGATGAGCAGCTTTGCGACCAAGCACATTGTAGATCGCTTTACTGCCAAAATGATCTAATTTAATGGATTGGTTTAGACATGCATAACAGCATTTTAAGAACAAAGAGAGAAAAAAAAAGGGACAACGCTTCATGGTGGAAGGTGATGTATAAATAACTGTGTATATGATGAAGGGGGTGGCAACACCCTTTCCGAAATCCCGCCATTCCGACATCCCGCTATTCCGACATCCCACCATTCCGACATACCACCATTCCGACATACCACCATTCCGACATGCAAACGTCCCACCATTCCGACATCCCACCATTGCGACATCCCGCTATTCTGACGTTCAAATGTCCCACCATTCCGACAAGGCTTTCCGTATAAGGAAATGTGTGTTACTCAACAGGTGAGTCCCTTCTTTCTGTTCATGCAATTTATATGTTTAACATGTTTATAGACAAGCGTTATTAAAAACACAAAGTCTCGGCAACTGGAGGAGGAGAAGCAGTCCGCGGTGGTTTTCAATCACACACTCCAATGCCACTTGTTTCAACTTCCGAAAATTTAATCCAGGAAAAAAAGGCTTACAAACATGGACCAAAACGGCTCCATAACACGCACAAGAATCCAAAAGAAACGAAAGTTAACTAAAAGAAAGCAAATAAACAGTATGAAGTGGTCAAAATTGGTTTTACGCATGCCTATGTGCGTCTGGCACATGCGTCTTCGGGCTCTCCCACGTTGGTTTGTGGATGAAAGCTATATGTTCAGCTGTAATGTCATGTAAAATCAATCTCTACATGACATTTAGTCCCAGGTGTGACCAGTTAGGTCCTTAAGATATCAACAGGCTGTATAAAGCTACAACCGTTGCGGCTGTGTGTTTGTGCCAAATGCGCAAAACCCATCCGCGCTTCCCAAAATTGGAGTGAGTACTCATAAATCACGTGAATATCATGAATAAACGTTTTTACTGCATTTTGTTGTGTTTTATACGTTCTATGCTGTCATTTCACTCTTCTCCTATTGGCAAGGCAAGGCAAAGTGCTCGCAACTGTGTCCTGTGCAGTAGCCGTGATATCTGTAATTGCAATTATTACTTTTGCATATGATGACAGCGTGCAAAAGACGCATGGGTTCTGTGGAGAGCTCCGCTCCAGCTGGCTGCTGTGACAGCTCACTGACACTGTATTTCTGCTTAATCAGTTTCAGTCTCGCCAGAGTTACATTAATATCTGTATTTTTATATTTGAAATTCAGGGGATTTTGATAATAGATTATTAAAGTTTGTTTGCGAGGCTGTGGCCTCTGCATGTGCAAAGCTTGTGCGCCAAACTTTAGTGCGTATTTGCGCCGGCATATCATTAGTGCAAAATGTTTTGGGTAAAAAATAGGCTATTAAAAGGAACTGTCGGAATGGCGGTATGTTAAAAAAAACAAAAAACACACCGCCATTCCGACCATAGGAGGAAAAAAGTGTCGGAAAAGTGTGGGACGTTTGATAAAAAATTAAGTGTCGCCATTCCGACAATTGGAGACCCATGTCGGAATGGCGAGATGTCGGGATGGCAGCATGTAACCATGATGAAGGAGAGACCATTTGAGCAGCACAGCCATTTCGCAGCACAGGGACAGCAATCCAAGTTACAGGATCTCCCACGTGGTATCACCTGTCACATTGTGTCAAGGCATCAAAAGAAGAAAAAATCACCAAACTCAAGGACAAAAAGACAAAGACTCCGGTGAACGAAGACAGAGGACTGACAAACCAGAAATACAAAAGGATTCTCGATATCAAGATCCAGAAGAAGAGGCTAACAATGCCACGAACACTTACGATGCTGGGAATGATGCCAGCAATGAACAGAGAAGAAGATTCAGTGTCATCAATCTGCATTACGTGCCTCTAATGAGGGGGTGAATATAGAATCCTCAACGATTACAACGTCTCTGGGAACTGTGACAACAACAAGGTTTAAACCATTTTGATATATATTGTAACCTATTGTCTAAGGAATAGTGCTGAAAATGAGGTAAATCTAATCCACCACTGTCCTTGGTCTTCTGTAGGGTTTTTAAACTAATACGTGGTGGTTTGTTTTTCCACAGAAATTTGGAGATGCATGAATCTAGTGACTTAAACCAAGTAGCAGATGGTTTTATGGGGATCATTGAGAACAAATAGTTAACTTTTGGTAGTATCATCATTTTAATGGATGTAACTCTCCCCATAAGTGATATAGGTAAGGACTTCCAACGAGAGATCGTCCTCTACTGTCTTTAATAATTGCACATAATTTAGCTTTGTTAGCTCTGAGAGCCTGGAGGAAATGTTTATGCCTAAATATCTAATATTTCCTGACTGTAAAGTGATCGCAGGTATATTATGGACCCTACAGTTAATGGGCAGAACTGTGGTCTTAGACCAGTTGATAGAGTAGTCAGAAAGTGCTGAGAATTTATTTATGAGTGTGATCGTGTGACTGAGAGACGTCTGTGAGTTCTGAAGGAAAAGTAATACATCATCAGCATAAAGACTTATTTTATGCTCAATATTTTGGGATTAATTACTCACAAACGGGTAAGAAAAGGCAGTATTGCCAGACCATACATGATCAAAACAGGGAGCGGAGGTGGTTCAGCTGCAAGGTGTGAATGTCTGACTATAGTTTGTAAAAAGCGGGTAAGATAAGGTGCGAATGCCCGACAATGTATGATCAAAAGAGGGAGCGGAGGTTTTCGGCTGCAAGAAGGTCTGAATGTCCACCCAAAATTCCTGAAAAATGGGTAAAAAAAGGGTGCGAATGCCAAACCATACATCATCAAAAGCAGGAGTGGATGTGTTCGGCTACAAGAAGATTTGAATGTCCATCAATAATTGCTTTAAAACATGAAAGAAAATTTTCGAATATCAAACCGCACATGATCATAAGCGGGAGAGGAGTTGTTCAGCTGCAAGAAGGTGTGAATGTCCACCCATAATTACTGAAAAATGGGTAAGAAAAGGTGAAAATGCCAAACCATACATCATCAAAAGCAGGAGTGGATGTGTTCGGCTACAAGAAGGTTTGAATGTCCGACCATAGTTTGTAAAAAGCGGGTAAGAAAAGGTTCGAATGCCCGAACATAGACCATCAAAAGAGGGAGCGGAGGTGTTCCGCTGTAAGAATGTGTAAATGTCCGACCATAGTTGGTAAAAAGCGGGTAAGAAAAGGTTAAAATACCCGACTGTACACAATCAATAGCGGGAGCGGAGTTGCTGAAAAATGTGTTAGAAGAGACTAGAATGCCGGACAATACATCATCAAATGCGGGAGCGGAGTTGTTCGGCTGTGAGTAGGTGTGAATCTCCGAGCATAGTTTGTAAAAAGGGGGTAAGAATAGGTTCGAATGCCCGAACATACACTATCAAAACAGGGAGCTGAGGTGGCTCAGCTGCAAGGTGTGAATGTCTGACTATAGTTTGTAAGTAAGGTGCGAATGCCCAACAATGTATAATCAAAAGAGGGAGCGGAGGTTTTCGGCTACAAGAAGGTTTGAATGTCCGACCATAGTTTGTAAAAAGCGGGTAAGAAAAGGTTCAAGCGCCTGACTATACACCATCAAAAGCGGGAGCAGAGGTGTTCCGCTGTAAGACGGTGTGAATGTCCGACCATAGTTGGTAAAAAGCGGGTAAGAAAAGGTTAAAATACCCGACTGTACACAATCAATAGCGGGAGAGGAGGTGTTCAGCTGCAAGAAGGGGTGAATGTCCACCCATAATTACTGAAAAATGGGTAAGAAAAGGTGCGAATGCCCAACCATACATTATCAAAAGCAGGTGTGAATGTCAGATCATAATTTGCAAAAAGCTGATGAGAAAGGGTGAGAATGCCCGACTATACACCATCAAATGCGGGAGCGGAGTTGTTCGGCTGTGAGTAAGTGTGAATCTCCGACCATAATTGCTGAAAAATGTGTTAGAAAAGGTAAGAATGCCGGTCCATACATCATCAAAAGCGGGAGAGGTGGTGTTCGGCTGCAAGTAGGTGTGAATGTCCAGCCATAATTACTAACAAACGGGTAAGAAAAGGTAGTATTGCCAGACCATACATGATCAAAACAGGGAGAACACTAAAAGGTGGAGCGGAAGTGTTCGGCTGCAAGAAGGTGTGAATGTCCGACTATATTTGGTGAAAAGCAGGTGAAGCAAGGTCTGAATGCCCAACCTTACATCATCAAAAGCGAGATCAGAGGTGTTTGGCTGCATGAAGGCCATAGTTTGCCAAAAGCGGGTAAGCTGCGAATGACCGACTAAATATCAACAAAAGGTCTTCGGATGCAAGTGGGTGTGAATATCCCACCATACAAGTATGGTGTAGAGGAAGCTGTGAACAGCCGACCATAGTTGGCAAAAAGCGGGTGAGAAAAGGTGCGAATGTCCAACCATACATGATCAAAACAGGGAGCGGAGGTGTTTGGCTGTGACAAGGTGTGAATGTCCACCCAAAATTAATGAAAAGCGGGCAACAAGTAGGTTTGAATGCCCAACCATACATCATCAAAAGCAGGAGTGGATGTGTTCGGCTACAAGAAGGTTTGAATGTCCGAGCATAGTTTGTAAAAAGCGGGTAAGACAAGGTGCGAATGCCCGACAATATATGATCAAAAGAGGGAGTGGAGGTCTTCGGCTGCAAGGTCTGAATGTCCAACCATAATTTTTAAAAACCGGGTAAGAAAAGGCTCGAAATTCCGACTATACACAATCAAAAGCGGGAGCGGGAGGTTTTCAGCTGCAAATCCTTCACTCAAACCAAGTGAAAACTGCTTTGTCCTTCATATTTATCAATGTCTAGATCGACTTCAACAAAGAACAACATTGTACTTTGCAGTAAAGAAAGAGCAAATCAAAAGTTTTAGGAATCCGAGAATAAGCTTATTTTCATGAGCTGCACGATTATTGATTTTACTATAAATGAATGCCTTCACTCAAACTATGTTAAAACTGCTTTGTCCTTCATATTTATCAATGTCTAGATTGACTTCAACAAAGAACAACACTGGATTTTGCAGTAGAAGAAAGAGCAACACTGAAGGATCAGTAATCCGAGAATAAGCTTATTTTCATACGTTCTGCATGATTTGGGATTTTATGTATAAAATGAATTCCTTCACTCAAACCAAGTTAAAACTGCTTTGTCCTTCATATTTATCAATGTCTAGATCGACTTCAACAAAGAACAACATTGTATTTTGCAGTAGAAGAAAAAGCAACACTGAAGGATCAGGAATCCTAGAATAAGCTTATTTTCATACGATCTGCATGATTTGGGATTTTATGTATAAAATGAATTCCTTTACTCAAACTATGTTAAAACTGCTTTGTCCTTCATATTTATCAATGTCTAGATTGACTTCAACAAAAACAACATTGTATTTTGCAGTAGAAGAAATAGCAACACTGAAGGATCAGGAATCCGAAAACACGCTTATTTTCATACGTTCTGCTTGATTTGGGATTTTGCTATAAAATTAATTCCTTCACTCAAACAAAGTGGAAACTGCTTTGTCCATATTTATCAATGTCTATATCGATTTCAACAAAGAACAAGGCTGTATTTTGCAGTATAGGAAAGAGCAACACTGGAGGATCAGGAATCCGAGAATAAGCTTACTTTCATGAGTCCTGCACGATTTCGGATTTTCCTATAAAATTAATTGCTTTGCTCAAACCAAGTTAAAATTGCTTTGTCCTTCATAGTTATCCATGTCTAAAATGTATCAAGCATAAAGTTCCTCATATTACCCTGAATGAGAAAGAAGCATCCCTTTGGTTGAGCAATACGTTCCTTATGCGGAGTTATGCATGATTTCGGATTTTGCTATAAAATTCATTCCTTCACACCTTTTTTTTCACCGCATTTTATAGATTATGGTTGGAAATTTCAACCACTCTAATCCGAAGACCTCTCCTCCCGCTTTTGTTAATATATTTGAACTTTAGTTGGACATTCACCCCTTTTTGCAGCTAAACCACCTCCGCTCCCTGTTTTGATCATGTATGGTCTGGCAATACTACATTTTCTTACCCGTTTTTGAGTAATTATGGCTGGATATTCACACCTACTTGCAGCTGAACACAATCTCTCTCGCTTTTAATTATGTTTGGATATTCGAACCTTTTCTTTACTGCTTTTTGCCAACTTTGGTCGGACGTTCACACCTTCTTGCAGCCGAACACCTCCGCTTCCGCTTTTGATGGTATATATTCGGGCATTCGAACCTTTTCTTACCAGCTTTTTACAAACGATGGTTGGACTTTCACACCTTCTTGTAGCCGAACAACTCCGCTCCCGCTATTGATTGTGTACAGTCGGGTATTTTAACCTTTTCTTACCCGCTTTTTACCAACTATGGTCGGACATTCACACCGTCTTACAGCGGAACATCTCCGCTCCCGCTTTTGATGGTGTATAGTCAGGCATTTGAACCTTTTCTTACCCGCTTTTTACAAACTATGGTCGGACATTCAAACCTTCGTGTAGCCGAAAACCTCTGCTCCCTCTTTTGATTATACATTGTCGGGCATTCGCACCTTATCTTACCCGCTTTTTACAAACTATAGTCAGACATTCACACCTTGCAGCTAAACAACCTCCACTCCCTGTTTTGATCATGTATGGTCTGGCAATACTACATTTTCTTACCCGTTTGTGAGTAATTATGGCTGGATATTCACACCTACTTGCAGCTGAACACAATCTCTCTCGCTTTTAATTATGTTTGGATATTCGAACCTTTTCTTTACTGCTTTTTGCCAACTTTGGTCGGACGTTCACACCTTCTTGCAGCCGAACACCTCCGCTTCCGCTTTTGATGGTATATATTCGGGCATTCGAACCTTTTCTTACCAGCTTTTTACAAACGATGGTTGGACTTTCACACCTTCTTGTAGCCGAACAACTCCGCTCCCGCTATTGATTGTGTACAGTCGGGTATTTTAACCTTTTCTTACCCGCTTTTTACCAACTATGGTCGGACATTCACACCGTCTTACAGCGGAACATCTCCGCTCCCGCTTTTGATGGTGTATAGTCAGGCATTTGAACCTTTTCTTACCCGCTTTTTACAAACTATGGTCGGACATTCAAACCTTCGTGTAGCCGAAAACCTCTGCTCCCTCTTTTGATTATACATTGTCGGGCATTCGCACCTTATCTTACCCGCTTTTTACAAACTATAGTCAGACTTTCACACCTTGCAGCTGAACCACCTCAGCTCCCTGTTTTGATCATGTATGGTCTGGCAATACTACCTTTTCTTACCCCTTTGTGAGTAATTATGGCTGGACATTCACACCTACTTGCAGTCGAACAGCTCTGCTCCCGCTTTTGATTATGTTTGGTTGGATATTCGAACCTTTTCTTAACTGCTTTTTACAAACTTTGGTCGGACGTTCACACCTTCTTGCAGCCGAACACCTCCGCTTCCGCTTTTGATGGTATATATTCGGGCATTCGAACCTTTTCTTACCAGCTTTTTACAAACCATGGTTGGACATTCACATCTTCTTGTAGCCGAACACATCCGCTCCCCCTATTGATTGTGTACAGTCGGGTATTTTAACCTTTTCTTACCCACTTTTTACCAACTATGGTCGGACATTCACACCTTCTTACAGCGGAACACCTCCGCTCCCTCTTTTGATGGTGTATGTTTGGGCATTCGAACCTTTTCTTACCCGCTTTTTACAAACTATGCTCGGACATTGAAACCTTCTTGTAGCCGAACACATCCACTCCTTCTTTTGATGATGTATGCTTGGGCATTCAAACCTACTTTTTGCCCGCTTTTCATTAATTTTGGGTGGACATTCACACCTTGTCACAGCCAAACACCTCCGCTCCCTGTTTTGATCATGTATGGTTGGACATTCGCACCTTGTCTCACCCGCTTTTTGCAAACTATGGTCGGCTGTTCACAGCTTCCTCTCCACCATACTTGTATGGTGGGATGTTCACACCCAGTTGCATCCGAAGACCTCCGCCCCCACTTTTGTTGATATTTAGTTGGTCATTCGCAGCTTACCCGCTTTTGGCAAACTATGGCCTTCTTGCAGCCAAACACCTCTGATCTCGCTTTTGATAATGTAAGGTTGGGCATTCAGACCTTGCTTCACCTGCTTTTCACCAAATATAGTCGGACATTCACACCTTCTTGCAGCCGAACACTTCCGCTCCACCTTTTAGTGTTCTATCACACCTTTTTTTCACCGAATTTTATAGATTATGGTTGGAAATTCTCAACCACTCTCATCCGAAGACCTCTCCTCCCGCTTTTGTTAATATATTTGAACTTTAGTGAGACATTCACACCTTCTTGCAGCTGAACCACCTCCGCTCCCTGTTTTGATCATGTATGGTCTGGCAATACTACCTTTTCTTACCCGTTTGTGAGTAATTATGGCTGGACATTCACACCTACTTGCAGCCGAACACCACCTCTCTCGCTTTTGATGATGTATGGACCGGCATTCTTACCTTTTCTAACACATTTTTCAGAAATTACGGTCGGAGATTCACACCTACTCACAGCCGAACAACTCCGCTCCCGCATTTGATGGTGTGCAGTCGGACATTCTCACCCTTTCTCATCAGCTTTTTGCAAATTATGATCTGACATTCACACCTACTTGCAGTCGAAAAGCTATGCTCCCGCTTTTGATTATGTTTGGTTCGATATTCAAACCTTTTCTTAACTGCTTTTTACAAACTTTGGTTGGACGTTCACACCTTCTTGTAGCCGAACACATCCACTCCTGCTTTTGATGATGTATGGTTGGGCATTCGCACCTTTTTTTTACCCATTTGTCAGGAATAATGGGTGGACATTCACACCTTCTTGCAGCTGAACACCTCCTCTCCCACTTATGATCATGTGCGGTTTGATTTTCGAAAATTTTCTTTCATGTTTTCTAGCAATTATTGATGGACATTTAGACCTTCTTGCAGCTGAACACCTCCGCTCCTGCTTTTGATCATACCTTGTCAGGCATTCGAACCATGTCTTACCCGCTTTTTACAAACTTTAGTTGAACATTTACACCTTTTTGCAGCCGAACACCACCTCTCTCGCTTTTGATGATGTATGGTCCGGCATTCTTTCCTTTTCTAACACATTTTTCAGCAATTATGGTGGGACATTCACACCTACTCAGAGCCGAACACCTCCGCTCCCGCATTTGATGGTGTATAGTCGGGCATTCTCACCCTTTCTCATCAGCTTTTTGCAAATTATGATCTGACATTCACACCTGCTTTTGATAATGTATGGTTGGGCATTCGCACCTTTTTTTACCCATTTTTCAGGAATTATGGGTGGACATTCACACCTTCTTGCAGCTGAACACCTCCTCTCCTTCTTATGATCATGTGCGGATGATATTCGAAAATTTTCTTTCATGTTTTAAAGCAATTATTGATGGACATTCAGACCTTATTGCAGCTGAACCACTCTGCTCCCGCTTTTGATGGTGTATAGTCGGGCTTTCGAGCCTTTCCTTCCCGGTTTTTACAAATTATGGTTGGACATTCAGACCTTCTTGCAGCCGAACACCTCCGCTCCCTCTTTTGATCATACATTGTCGGGCATTAGCACCTTTTCTTACCCGCTTTTTACAAACCATAGTCGGACTTTCACATCTTTTAGTAGCCGAACAACTCCGCTCCCGCTATTGATTGTGTACAGTCGGGTATTTTAACCTTTTCTTACCCGCTTTTTACCAACTATGGTCGGACATTCACACCTTCTTACAGCGGAACACCTCCGCTCCCTCTTTTGATGGTGTATGTTCGGGCAGTCAAACCTTATCTTACCTGCTTTTTACAAACTATGGTCAGACATTAAACCCTTCTTGGAGCCGAACACATCCACTCCTGCTTTTGATTATGTATAGTTGGGCATTCGCACCTTTTCTTACCCATTTTTCAGTATTTATGGGTGTACATTCACACCTTCTTGCAGCCAAACACCTCCGCTCCCTCTTTTGATCATACATTTTCGGGCATTCGCACCTTTTCTTACCCGCTTTTTACAAACCATGGTCGGACTTTCACACCTTTTAGTAGCCGAACAACTCCGCACCCGCTACTGATTGTGTACAGTCGGGTATTTTAACCTTTTCTTACCCGTTTTTTACCAACTATGGTCAGACATTCACACCTTCTTACAGCGGAACACCTCCGCTCCCTCCTTTGATGGTGTATGTTCGGGCATTCGAACCTTTTCTTACCCGCTTTTTACAAACTATGGTCAGACGTTCAAACCTTGTAGCCGAACATATCCACTCCTGCTTTTGATGATGTATGGTTGGGCATTCAAACCTACTTGTTGCCCGCTTTTCATTAATTATGGGTGGACATTCACACCTTGTCTCAGCCAAACACCTCCGCTCCCTGTTTTGATCATGTATGGTTTGACATTCGCACCTTTGCTTACCCTCTTTTTATACTGATTGCTCAAGATTAAGTTGTTCTTTCTCAAACTACAAAATTTTTTTAATTGTTGAAACTTGATTTGAAGTGGATAAATAAGGAAGACAAACAGTTTTAAGTCAGGCTGATAGCAATTAATTTTATAGCAAAATCTTTATTTCGTCATTTGTCGAGAGATGCTTATTGCTGAAGAAGTTCTTTCTCATTCTACAAAGTACAACGTTGTTTATCATTGAAACTTGATTAGACATGAATAAATATGAAGGACAAAGCAGTCTTAACTTGGTTTGAGTTAAGGAATTCGTTTTATAGGAGAATCCGAATTCGTGCATAACTCGTAAAATAGAGCTTATTTTCGGATTCCTGAAGAATGAGTCTGGTTCTTTCTCATAATACAAAGTTTGTTGTTTATTGTCTTCATCAGACCGTTAGATATAGTCGGACTCATCTCGACGCACGGCTTGGGATCTGGAACCAGTACTCTTGAGAGGGGTTGGACTCTCTTCCACTCTGGAGTTGCCCGTGGTGAGAGGCGCAGAGCAGGTGTGGGCATACTTATTGCCCCCCGGCTGTGTGCCAGTACATTGGGGTTTACCCCAGTGAACGAGAGGGTAGCCTCCCTCCGCCTTGGGTGGGGGGACGAGTCCTGACTGTTGTTTGTGCCTATGCGCCAAACAGCAGTTCAGAGTACCTACCCTTTTTGGAGTCTCTGGGGAGGCACTGGAGAATGCTCCTACCGGAGACTCCCTCATTCTGCTGGGGGACTTTAATGCTCACGTGGGCAATGACAGTGAGACCTGGAGGGGTGTGATTGGGAGGAACGGCCCCCCCGATCTGAATCAGAGTGGTGTTATGTTGTTGGACTTCTGTGCCAGTCATAGACTGTCCATAACGAACACCATGTTCAGGCATAAGGGTGTCCCTATGTGCACTTGGCACCAGGACACCCTTGGCCCCAGTTCGATGATCGACTTTGTGGTTGTATCATCGGACTTGCGGCCGTATGTCCTGGACACTCGGGTGAAGAGAGGGGCGGAGCTGTCAACTGATCACCACCTGGTGGTGAGTTGGCTCCGCTGGTGGGGGAGGATGCCGATCAGACCTGGCAGGCCCATACGTATTGTGAGGGTCTGCTGGGAGCGTTTGTCAGAATCCCCCGTCAGAAGGAGCTTTAACTCCCACCTCCGGCAGAGCTTCAACCATATTTGAGGTGGGGGACATTGAGTCCGAATGGGCCATGTTCCGTGACTCCATTGCCGAGGCAGCTGGTCGGAGTTGTGGCCGTAAGGTGGTCGGTGCCTGTCGTGGCGGCAACCCTCGAACCTGCTGGTGGACACCAGTGGTGAGGGAAGCCGTCAAGCTGAAGAAGGAGTCCTATCGGGCCTTTTTGGCCAGTGGGACCCTGGAAGAAGCTGATAGGTACCGACGGGCCAGACGGGCCACGGCTTCGGCGGTTGTGAGGCAAAAACTCGGGCCTGGGAGGAGTTCGGTGAGACCATGGAGAACGATTTCCGGACGGCCTCGAAAAGATTCTGGTCCACCATCCGGCGTCTCAGGGGGGGGGAAGCGGCTCACAGTCAACACTGTTTACAGTGGGGACGGGGCTTTGCTGACCTCAACTAGGGATGTTGTGAGTCGGTGGGGGGAGTACTTCGAGGAACTCCTCAATCCTACCAACACGTGCTCGGAAGAGGCAGAGTCGGAGAGCTCGGAGACGGGGCCTCCCATTTCTGGGGCTGAGGTTGCCGAGGTGGTACACGAGGGTGGATGAGGTCCGTCCTGAGTTTCTCAAGGCTCTGGATGTTGTAGGGCTGTCTTGGCTGACACGCCTCTGCAGTATCGCGTTGACATCGGGGACAGTGCCTCTGGACTGGCAGATTGGGGTGGTGGCCCCCTTCTTTAAAAAGGGGGACCGGAGGGTGTGTTCCAACTATAGGGGTATCACACTCCTCAGCCTCCCTGGTAAGGTCTATTCGGGGGTATTGGAGAGGAGGATCCGTCGGATAATCGAGCCTCGGATTCAGGAGATGCAGTGTGGCTTTCGTCCTGGCCGTGGAACAGTGTACCAGCTCTATACCCTCGGCAGGATCCTGGAGGGTGCATGGGAGTTCGCCCAACCAGTCTACATGTGTTTTGTGGACTTGGAGAAAGCGTTCGACCGTGTCCCTCGTGGAGTCCTGTGGGGGGTGCTCCGGGAATATGGAGTGCCGGACCCCTTGATAGGGGCCGTTCGGTCTCTGTATGACCCGTGCCAGAGTTTGGTCCGCATTGCCGGCAGTAAGTCGGATACGTTTCCCGTGAGAGTTGGACTCCGTCAGGGCTGCCCTTTGTCACCGATTCTGTTCCTAACTTTTATGGACAGAATTTCTAGGCGGAGCCAGGGCGTTGAGGGTGTCCCATTTGGCGACCTCAGAATCGGGTCTCTGCTTTTTGCAGATGATGTGGTTCTGTTAGCGTCGTCAGGCCGTGACCTTCAGCTCTCACTGGAGTGATTCGCAGCCGAGTGTGAAGTGGCTGGGATGAGAATCAGCACCTCCAAATCCGAGACTATGGTTCTCAGCCGGAAAAGGGTGGAATGCTCTCTCCGGGTCGGGAATGAGATCCTTCCCCAAGAGGAGGAGTTCAAGTATCTCGGGGTCTTGTTCACGAGTGACGGACGAATGGAGCGGGAGATTGACGGGCGGATCGGTGCGGCGCCTGCAGTGTTGCAGGCTCTGCACCGACCCGTCGTTGTGAAGAGGGAGCTGAGCCAGAAGGCGAAGCTCTCTACTTACTGGTCAATCTACGTTCCCATCCTCACCTATGGTCACGAGTTGTGGGTAGTGACCGAAAGAACAAGATCGCGAATACAAGCGGCCGAAATGGGTTTCCTCCGCAGGGTGTCTGGGCTCTCCCTTAGAGATAGGGTGAGAAGCTCAGTCATCCGGGAGGGGCTCGGAGTAGAACCGCTGCTCCTCCGCATTGAGAGGAGTCAGATGAGGTGGCTCGGGCATCTGGTTAGGATGCCCCCTGGGCGCCTCCCTGGGGAGGTGTTCCGGGCACGTCCCACTGGGAGGAGACCCCGGGGGAGACCCAGGACACGTTGGAGAGACTATGTCTCTCGGCTGGCCTGGGAACGCCTCGGGGTCCCCCCGGAAGAGCTGGAGGAAGTGGCCGGGGACAGAGACGTCTGGGTTTCTCTGCTCAAGCTGCTGCCCCCGCGACCCGACCCCCGGATAAGCGGCAGATGATGGATGGATGGATGGATATATCCTCCACCAACCAGACTTACAACCCCCGACTAGGGTAGCAGAATTTCTAAGCATCTGTACCCCAAAACTACAATCAAAAATATATAAATTATTGTGTAAGATAGATGACACAATGTCTCTTCCATCCTCAAAATGGGAGGCAGATTTATCCATCAGTTCTGGTCATAGCTTCTAACCACAAATATGTTTGAACACCTTCATAAAGACTCGAAATCCTAATTTACAGCTCATACAATACAAAATCCTTCATAGAACACACTAATTTGATGTTGTTTGTTTGTTTTTTGTAGAGGTCCTCCTGGGTGGGGTTGGGTTGAGTGGGGTGGGGCGGGATGGGTACCTTCTGGGGGTACAGTAGCTCCCGGAACATGGTCGCTGCAGGCCCCGAGCCTGGTGGACATCAGGCCCTCCTGCCCATTGTTGGCTCCCAGGTAGCGGGGATACCTATTGCAGCCAGTCCCTGGCTGCCCTCTCTGGGGGAGAGTAGCTCCCCCGTTATATATCCCCATACCCCTCTCCCTTCTGGCTCCTGTACACAGCACACACTCACACATGAAGGGTTTTGGGGGCGTGTGTGTTCGGTGGGGTGCAGTGGATGGGGCCACGTAGGTGGTCCCCTTTGGTTGCACTCTACAGTTCCCTGCCCCTGTTTTAATTACACCTTAGACATTAGTACTTATCAAACACACTCACACACACACATTAGGTCTTGGGGGGTGGTTACACTGAGTGGCATCTGGTGGGCGGGGCTCTTTGGGTATGTAGGCTGCCCAGAGTGCCGCGCTCCCAGTTCTACAAGTTTGGCTGCCCCTCAATTTTAATCGCTCACTATTAGAAAATATTGAAGAGCCAGAAGGGTGAGGGGAGGGGTCTTCTTCGCACACCCCTGCTTCCTGGTGTCTGCTCGGGGCAGGAGGGGCCAGGAGGATTAATTAATTGTTCTGCTGGTTCGGGGTCTGTGGTGGCTGGGGGGTTGCTGGCCTCCTGGTGTGCCCGCTGCAATACACCCCAGCAGAGTCGAGGGAGGTAGGATGTGTGGATGTGTGGATGTATGGGACGTGAAAGTGTGTGTGGTAATGATTGGGCCTGGATCTGGGACTTGCTGTCGCCTGGCCTGCCTGTGTTTCTCCCGATGGGGCATCAGCGTTGCCTCTCCCCACTGCTCGCGACTTCACCCACCTGTGGGCACGTCTTGACTCCCAGGGCACTTGGCCAGGGGCGCTGGGGCAGGCGCTGACCCACTTTGTGGCTGTCTGGGGCTCTTGGCCCTCCTGGGTATTGGGTGGGGCCTCTGCCGGGGGGTTTGGGGGCGCTCGGGCTCCTGGGGCCCAGGTCCAGTGCACGGCCCATGTCTGGGCGGCTGGGGCCTGGCGGGGTCGGTGGGCTGTTACCCCTGGTTCCCGGAGTGCCTCTGCCCTATGCTTATGGGAACTCTTTCCGGGGGCTTCCTCTGCAGTCTTCTGGGTGGATGCGTGGTTGCCCCTGCGGTGGGCTGCCTGGGTTCTGTGCTCTGTGGGGGCTGCTGGTGGCCTGGGTCTTGTGGCCCTCTCTGCCTGCTTCTGATTGCTTGGGGGGGGGGGCTGTGGATTGTGGCCCTGTACGCTTATACACTCATAACTAAGCACGGTTATCATGTAGGTCCTGTGCCATGGGTGTTGCATGTTCTCACACACACACACACACATTCATTAGTCCAGTAGCATGGTCACTAAGCAGATGATGTATTATCATGTCGTCTCAGGTCATCTATATCCACAGCTGTGTTGTATGCGATTGCTGCTTCTTGTGCTTGTTTTTGTTTGTTTGTGTGTTTGTTTTTTCTCTGCTTGTCTGCTTTCAGGTGCTCCTGGTGGCGCTAAGGCTGGATTCCCCTCATAGGCCATGGATTGTTGTCTGTTTTGTTTTTTACAGGTGTAGCAGCTGGTTGTCTGGTTTTTGTTTCTATTTTTGTTCTGTTTCCTCTTCTTTCCTCTTCTTCTTTCCTTGTCCCCCGGTCCGGTTCAGTTCAGTTCATGTCATATATTGTAAACAGAAATAAATAAATGGGCATCAAGGGGAGCTTTACATTTATAAAACTTCCCTTGGCAAAACAAATCTGTTTGGCATCAAAGGTATTCAGACTACAATTCTTCTGACATAATGCTGAACAGGACAAGGGGAAAAAAAAGTAAAGAAGACAGTTCTGCCGAAAGCCAGGGATAGACCTGTTCTAAGTTCTATACTTTTTAAAAGGGGCGTGTTTATCAACTATGGAATTAGAAGATTTACAAAAATGGTCAAGTGCTAGATCTTCATCTGGGATTTTAACAGTGTCATATAACTATTCAACAGATCAGTTAAAAAAAAGCCTGCTCATGGAGATGTTTCAGGATCTGGATACCAAGCGTGGACCTAATGTTTTCATTTTTGCAATTCTGATACAGGCTATTGAGCAGTGATAACTAACACCAAGTTCAGATACTGCGGATTTTCTACCTTTGATTTGTTAAGATTGAGCCAATCAGGGACAACCTTGAAGGATCTCTTTGGTTTTGTAGGATCAGTAATTACCTGAGAAAGGTTGATATTGGTACACACCTTTTTTAAATGATCAGAGGCAGAGTTCAACTTGTTTAAATTAAAATTGCCACACAGAGATTGGGTTTAGGCCACATGCACACAGAATGACATCAACAAATATAAGAAATATTAAACATTTACACATAGATTTTTGAATATATGTAGAGGAATGATACTTTGAAATGTGCTCATTGCGGAGTTATGATCAGTTGAGTAATGAAGGTTGAACTATTCTGGGAAAGAGGTTCTATTCCCAGCATCATGATGGACACTCCTGATATAGAAGGTTTCGCTAACGCATTGGAATTGTTTTACGATTTTCATATGCATGTGCAATGAAGAATTGCTTGCTGCTGATAAATGCAAAGAAGAACAGCTTACACATAGATGCTCACATATAGGCTGCTGAATGCAATGAAGACCTGCTTATCAAGTAAAGTTCAATGTCAATGTGTAATATTCAATTAGGATTTGCAAAACAGTGAAGTTAAACAATGAATGGGTCCATAGTCGGTATGAGAAGACTACAGGAATATTTACCTGGGTGTACTTTCAAACAGAGATGAGAAAATTGCGATAAATAATTGTTTGTTTGTTTGTTAGTATGTATAGGAATGTTATGTGTATAAACTTTGTTGAGTTATAGTTACTCAGTAGTGTCTCAGTGAAACAACCGACGGGGGAAGCCTTGCGGTGACAACAAAAGCAGTGTTTTACTGATCAGTCAAGTTGCTCCAGTGTACTCCATACAAACTGGTTGGCTACTGAAGGGATAGAAAATGGGGAATACTTGTTTTAAAGCAAACAAGGAATTAGATGGGAAAAATACATGTTTTAACGGGACCCAGACAATATTAAATACTCAGACAGATGGGAGAAGAAGTGTAGTTTTGTAGGAAATCACAAAATTATTACATAGAATTAGTGAAATCAATTGAAGAATGCCTTTCTGAAGAGCTGTTTACCACAGATGAGCAGCTTTGCGACCAAGCACATTGTAGATCGCTTTACTGCCAAAATGATCTAATTTAATGGATTGGTTTAGACATGCATAACAGCATTTTAAGAACAAAGAGAGAAACAAAAAGGGACAACGCTTCATGGTGGAAGGTGATGTATAAATAACTGTGTATATGATGAAGGGGGTGGCAACACCCATTCCGAAATCCCGCCATTCCGACATCCCGCTATTCCGACATCCCACCATTCCGACATACCACCATTCCGACATGCAAACGTCCCACCATTCCGACATCCCACCATTGCGACATCCCGCTATTCTGACGTTCAAATGTCCCACCATTCCGACAAGGCTTTCCGTATAAGGAAATGTGTGTTACTCAACAGGTGAGTCCCTTCTTTCTGTTCATGCAATTTATATGTTTAACACATGTTTATAGACAAGCGTTATTAAAAACACAAAGTCTCGGCAACTGGAGGGGGAGAAGCAGTCCGCGGTGGTTTTCAATCACACACTCCAATGCCACTTGTTTCAACTTCCGAAAATTTAATCCAGGAAAAAAAGGCTTACAAACATGGACCAAAACGGCTCCATAACACGCACAAGAATCCAAAAGAAACGAAAGTTAACTAAAAGAAAGCAAATAAACAGTATGAAGTGGTCAAAATTGGTTTTACGCATGCCTATGTGCGTCTGGCACATGCGTCTTCGGGCTCTCCCACGTTGGTTTGTGGATGAAAGCTATATGTTCAGCTGTAATGTCATGTAAAAACAATCTCTACATGACATTGTGTGACCAGTTAGGTCCTTAAGATATCAACAGGCTGTATAAAGCTGCAACCGTTGCGGCTGTGTGTTTGTGCCAAATGCGCAAAGCCCATCCACGCTTCCAAAAATTGGAGTGAGTACTCATAAATCACGTGAATAACATGAATAAACGTTTTTACTGAATTTTGTTGTGTTTTATACGTTCTATGCTGTCATTTCTCTCTTCTCCTATTGGCAAGGCAAGGCAGAGTGCTCGCAACTGTGTCCTGTGCAGTAGCCGTGATATCTGTAATTGCAATTATTACTTTTGCATATGATGACAGCGTGCAAAAGACGCATGGGCTCTGTGGAGAGCTCCGCTCCAGCTGGCTGCTGTGACAGCTCACTGACACTGTATTTCTGCTTAATCAGTTTCAGTCTCGCCAGAGTTACATTAATATCTGTATTTTTATATTTGAAATTCAGGGGATTTTGATAATAGATTATTAAAGTTTGTTTGCGAGGCTGTGGCCTCTGCATGTGCAAAGCTTGTGCGCCAAACTTTAGGGCGTATTTGCGCCGGCATATCATTAGTGCAAAATGTTTTGGGTAAAAAATAGGCTATTAAAAGGAACTGTCGGAATGGCGGTATGTTAAAAAAAACAAAAAACATACCGCCATTCCGACCATAGGAGGAAAAAAGTGTCGGAATGGTGGGACGTTTGATAAAAAATTAAGTGTCGCCATTCCGACAATTGGAGACCCATGTCGGAATGGCGAGATGTCGGAATGGCAGCATGTAACCATGATGAAGGAGAGACCATTTGAGCAGCACAGCCATTTCGCAGCACAGGGACAGCAGTCCAAGTTACAGGATCTCCCACGTGGTATCACCTGTCACATTGTGTCAAGGCATCAAAAGAAGAAAAAATCACCAAACTCAAGGACAAAAAGACAAAGACTCCGGTGAACGAAGACAGAGGACTGACAAACCAGAAATACAAAAGGATTCTCGATATCAAGATCCAGAAGAAGAGGCTAACAATGCCACGAACACTTACGATGCTGGGAATGATGCCAGCAATGAACAGAGAAGAAGATTCAGTGTCATCAATCTGCATTACGTGCCTCTAATGAGGGGGTGAATATAGAATCCTCAACGATTACAACGTCACTGGGAACTGTGACAACAACAAGGTTTAAACCATTTTGATATATATTGTAACCTATTGTCTAAGGAATAGTGCTGAAAATGAGGTAAATCTAATCCACCACTGTCCTTGGTCTTCTGTAGGGTTTTTAAACTAATACGTGGTGGTTTGTTTTTCCACAGAAATTTGGAGATGCATGAATCTAGTGACTTAAACCAAGTAGCAGATGGTTTTATGGGGATCATTGAGAACAAATAGTTAACTTTTGGTAGTATCATCATTTTAATGGATGTAACTCTCCCCATAAGTGATATAGGTAAGGACTTCCAACGAGAGATCGTCCTCTACTGTCTTTAATAATTGCACATAATTTAGCTTTGTTAGCTCTGAGAGCCTGGAGGAAATGTTTATGCCTAAATATCTAATATTTCCTGACTGTAAAGTGATCGCAGGTATATTATGGACCCTACAGTTAATGGGCAGAACTGTGGTCTTAGACCAGTTGATAGAGTAGTCAGAAAGTGCTGAGAATTTATTTATGAGTGTGATCGTGTGACTGAGAGACGTCTGTGAGTTCTGAAGGAAAAGTAATACATCATCAGCATAAAGACTTATTTTATGCTCAATATTTTGGGATTAATTACTCACAAACGGGTAAGAAAAGGCAGTATTGCCAGACCATACATGATCAAAACAGGGAGCGGAGGTGGTTCAGCTGCAAGGTGTGAATGTCTGACTATAGTTTGTAAAAAGCGGGTAAGATAAGGTGCGAATGCCCGACAATGTATGATCAAAAGAGGGAGCGGAGGTTTTCGGCTGCAAGAAGGTCTGAATGTCCACCCAAAATTCCTGAAAAATGGGTAAAAAAAGGGTGCGAATGCCAAACCATACATCATCAAAAGCAGGAGTGGATGTGTTCGGCTACAAGAAGATTTGAATGTCCATCAATAATTGCTTTAAAACATGAAAGAAAATTTTCGAATATCAAACCGCACATGATCATAAGCGGGAGAGGAGTTGTTCAGCTGCAAGAAGGTGTGAATGTCCACCCATAATTACTGAAAAATGGGTAAGAAAAGGTGAAAATGCCAAACCATACATCATCAAAAGCAGGAGTGGATGTGTTCGGCTACAAGAAGGTTTGAATGTCCGACCATAGTTTGTAAAAAGCGGGTAAGAAAAGGTTCGAATGCCCGAACATAGACCATCAAAAGAGGGAGCGGAGGTGTTCCGCTGTAAGAATGTGTAAATGTCCGACCATAGTTGGTAAAAAGCGGGTAAGAAAAGGTTAAAATACCCGACTGTACACAATCAATAGCGGGAGCGGAGTTGCTGAAAAATGTGTTAGAAGAGACTAGAATGCCGGACAATACATCATCAAATGCGGGAGCGGAGTTGTTCGGCTGTGAGTAGGTGTGAATCTCCGAGCATAGTTTGTAAAAAGGGGGTAAGAATAGGTTCGAATGCCCGAACATACACTATCAAAACAGGGAGCTGAGGTGGCTCAGCTGCAAGGTGTGAATGTCTGACTATAGTTTGTAAGTAAGGTGCGAATGCCCAACAATGTATAATCAAAAGAGGGAGCGGAGGTTTTCGGCTACAAGAAGGTTTGAATGTCCGACCATAGTTTGTAAAAAGCGGGTAAGAAAAGGTTCAAGCGCCTGACTATACACCATCAAAAGCGGGAGCAGAGGTGTTCCGCTGTAAGACGGTGTGAATGTCCGACCATAGTTGGTAAAAAGCGGGTAAGAAAAGGTTAAAATACCCGACTGTACACAATCAATAGCGGGAGAGGAGGTGTTCAGCTGCAAGAAGGGGTGAATGTCCACCCATAATTACTGAAAAATGGGTAAGAAAAGGTGCGAATGCCCAACCATACATTATCAAAAGCAGGTGTGAATGTCAGATCATAATTTGCAAAAAGCTGATGAGAAAGGGTGAGAATGCCCGACTATACACCATCAAATGCGGGAGCGGAGTTGTTCGGCTGTGAGTAAGTGTGAATCTCCGACCATAATTGCTAAAAAATGTGTTAGAAAAGGTAAGAATGCCGGTCCATACATCATCAAAAGCGGGAGAGGTGGTGTTCGGCTGCAAGTAGGTGTGAATGTCCAGCCATAATTACTAACAAACGGGTAAGAAAAGGTAGTATTGCCAGACCATACATGATCAAAACAGGGAGCGGAGGTGGTTCAGCTGCAAGAAGGTGTGAATGTCCGACTAAAGTTCAAATATATTAACAAAAGCGGGAGGAGAGGTCTTCGGATGAGAGTGGTTGAGAATTTCCAACCATAATCTATAAAATGCGGTGAAAAAAAAGGTGTGATAAAACACTAAAAGGTGGAGCGGAAGTGTTCGGCTGCAAGAAGGTGTGAATGTCCGACTATATTTGGTGAAAAGCAGGTGAAGCAAGGTCTGAATGCCCAACCTTACATCATCAAAAGCGAGATCAGAGGTGTTTGGCTGCATGAAGGCCATAGTTTGCCAAAAGCGGGTAAGCTGCGAATGACCGACTAAATATCAACAAAAGGTCTTCGGATGCAAGTGGGTGTGAATATCCCACCATACAGGTATGGTGGAGAGGAAGCTGTGAACAGCTGACCATAGTTGGCAAAAAGCGGGTGAGAAAAGGTGCGAATGTCCAACCATACATGATCAAAACAGGGAGCGGAGGTGTTTGGCTGTGACAAGGTGTGAATGTAAACCCAAAATTAATGAAAAGCGGGCAACAAGTAGGTTTGAATGCCCAACCATACATCATCAAAAGCAGGAGTGGATGTGTTCGGCTACAAGGTTTGAATGTCCGAGCATAGTTTGTAAAAAGCGGGTAAGAAAAGGTTCGAATGCCCAAACATACACCATCAAAAGAGGGAGCGGAGGTGTTCCGCTGTAAGAAGGTGTGAATGTCCGACCATAGTTGGTAAAAAAAACGGGTAAGAAAAGGTGCGAATGCCCGACAATGTATGATCAAAAGAGTGAGCGGAGGTTTTCGGCTACAAGAAGGTTTGAATGTCCGACCATAGTTTGTAAAAAGCGGGTAAGAAAAGGTTCAAATGCCTGACTATACACCATCAAAAGCGGGAGCGGAGTTGTTCCGCTGTAAGACGGTGTGAATGTCCGACCATAGTTGGTAAAAAGCGGGTAAGAAAAGGTTAAAATACCTGACTGTACACAATCAATAGCGGGAGCAGAGTTGTTCGGCTACAAGAAGGTGTGAAAGTTCAACCATGGTTTGTAAAAAGCTGCTAAGAAAAGGTTCGAATGCCCGAATATATACCATACTTTCTCATCAGCTTTTTGCAAATTATTATCTGACATTCACACCTACTTGCAGTCGAATGCTCTGCTCCCGCTTTTGATTATGTTTGGTTGGATATTCTAAACTTTTCTTAACTGCTTTTTACAAACTTTGGTAGGACGTTCAAACTTTCAAGCAGCCGAACACCTCCGCTTCCGCTTTTGATGTTGTATATTCGGGCATACAAACCTTTTCTTACCCACTTTTCACAAACCATGGTCAGACTTTCACTCTTTGTTGCTGAACAACTCCGCTCCCTCTTTTGATTGTGTGCAGTCGGGTATTTTCACCTTTTCTTACCTGCTTTTTACAAACTTTGGTCGGACATTCAAACCTTCTTGTAGCCGAACACATCCACTCCTGCTTTTGATGATGTATGGTTGGGCATTCGCACCTTTTCTTACCCATTTTTCAGTAATTATTGGTGGACATTCAGACCTTCTTGCAGCTGAACACCTCTGCTCCCTCTTTTGATCATGTATGGTCTGGCAATACTACCTTTTCTTACCCCTTTGTGAGTAATTATGGCTGGACATTCACACCTACTTGCAGCCGAACACCACCTCTCCCGCTTTTGATGATGTATTGTCCGGCATTCTAGTCTCTTCTAACACATTTTTCAGCAATTATGGTCGGACATTCACACCTACTCACAGCCGAACACTTCCGCTCCCGCATTTGATGGTGTATAGCCGGGCATTCTCACCCTTTCTCATCAGCTTTTTGCAAATTATGATCTGACATTCACACCTACTTGCAGTCGAACAGCTCTGACCAGAACTGATGGATAAATCTGCCTCCCATTTTGAGGATGGAAGAGACATTGTGTCATCTATCTTAGACAATAATTTATATATTTTTGATAGTAGTTTTGGGGTACAGCTGCTTAGAAATTCTGCTACCCTAGTCGGGGGTTGTAAGTCTGGTTGGTGGAGGATATATCCATCCATCCATCCATCATCTGCCGCTTATCCGGGGGTCGGGTCGCGGGGGCAGCAGCTTGAGCAGAGAAACCCAGACGTCTCTGTCCCCGGCCACTTCCTCCAGCTCTTCCGGGGGGACCCCGAGGCGTTCCCAGGCCAGCCGAGAGACATAGTCTCTCCAACGTGTCCTGGGTCTCCCCCGGGGTCTCCTCCCAGTGGGACGTGCCCGGAACACCTCCCCAGGGAGGCGCCCAGGGGGCATCCTAACCAGATGCCCGAGCCACCTCATCTGACTCCTCTCAATGCGGAGGAGCAGCGGTTCTACTCCGAGCCCCTCCCGGATGACTGAGCTTCTCACCCTATCTCTAAGGGAGAGCACAGACACCCTGCGGAGGAAACCCATTTTGGCCGCTTGTATTCGCGATCTTGTTCTTTCGGTCACTACCCACAACTCGTGACCATAGGTGAGGATGGGAACGTAGATTGACCAGTAAGTAGAGAGCTTCGCCTTCTGGCTCAGCTCCCTCTTCACAACGACGGGTCGGTGCAGAGCCTGCAACACTGCAGGCGCCGCACCGATCCGCCCGTCAATCTCCCGCTCCATTTGTCCGTCACTCGTGAACAAGACCCCGAGATACTTGAACTCCTCCTCTTGGGGAAGGATCTCATTCCCGACCCGGAGAGAGCATTCCACCCTTTTCCGGCTGAGAACCATAGTCTCGGATTTGGAGGTGCTGATTCTCATCCCAGCCGCTTCACACTCGGCTGCGAATCACTCCAGTGAGAGCTGAAGGTCACGGCCTGACGACGGTAACAGAACCACATCATCTGCAAAAAGCAGAGACCCGATTCTGAGGTCGCCAAATGGGACACCCTCAACGCCCTGGCTCCGCCTAGAAATTCTGTCCATAAAAGTTAGGAACAGAATCGGTGACAAAGGGCAGCCCTGACGGAGTCCAACTCTCACCGGAACCGTATCCGACTTACTGCCGGCAATGCGGACCAAACTCTGGCACCGGTCATACAGAGACCGAACGGCCCCTATCAAGGGGTCCGGCACTCCTTATTCCCGGAGCACCCCCCACAGGACTCCACGAGGGACACGGTCGAACGCTTTCTCCAAGTCCACAAAACACATGTAGACTGGTTGGGCGAACTCCCATGCACCCTCCAGGATCCTGCCGAGGGTATAGAGCTGGTCCACTGTTCCACGGCCAGGACGAAAGCCACACTGCATCTCCTGAATCCGAGGCTCGATTATCCTCAGTACGGACCTCATCCACCCCCGGGGCCTTGCCACCGAGGAACTTTTTAACCACCTCGGCAACCTCAGCCCCAGAAATGGGAGGCCCCGTCTCCGAGCTCTCCGACTCTGCCTCTTCCGAGCACGTGTTGGTAGGATTGAGGAGTTCCTCGAAGTACTCCCCCCACCGACTCACAACATCCCTAGTTGAGGTCAGCAAAGCCCCGTCCGCACTGTAAACAGTGTTGACTGTGAGCTGCTTCCCCCCCCTGAGACGCCGGATGGTGGACCAGAATCTTTTCGAGGCCGTCCGGAAATCGTTCTCCATGGTCTCACCGAACTCCTCCCAGGCCCGAGTTTTTGCCTCAGCAACCGCCAAAGCCGCGGCCCGTCTGGCCCGTCGGTACATATCAGCTTCTTCCAGGGTCCCACTGGCCAAAAAGGCCCGATAGGACTCCTTCTTCAGCTTGACGGCTTCCCTCACCACTGGTGTCCACCAGCAGGTTCGAGGGTTGCCGCCACGACAGGCACCGACCACCTTACGGCCACAACTCCGACCAGCTGCCTCGGCTGGGGCCACAATACGTTTGGGCCTGCCAGGTCTGATCGGCATCCTCCCCCACCAGCGGAGCCAACTCACCACCAGGTGGTGATCAGTTGACAGCTCCGCCCCTCTCTTCACCCGAGTGTCCAGGACATACGGCCGCAAGTCCGATGATACAACCACAAAGTCGATCATCGAACTGCGGCCAAGGGTGTCCTGGTGCCAAGTGCACATATGGACACCCTTATGCCTGAACATGGTGTTCGTTATGGACAGTCTATGACTGGCACAGAAGTCCAACAACATAACACCACTCTGATTCAGATCGGGGGGGCTGTTCCTCCCAATCACACCCCTCCAGGTCTCACTGTCATTGCCCACGTGAGCATTGAAGTCCCCCAGCAGAATGAGGGAGTCTCCGGTAGGAGCATTCTCCAGTGCCTCCCCCAGAGACTCCAAAAAGGGTAGGTACTCTGAACTGCTGTTTGGCGCATAGGCACAAACAACAGTCAGGACTCGTCCCCCCACCCAAGGCGGAGGGAGGCTACCCTCTCGTTCACTGGGGTAAACCCCAATGTACTGGCACACAGCCGGGGGGCAATAAGTATGCCCACACCTGCTGTGCGCCTCTCACCACGGGCAACTCCAGAGTGGAAGAGAGTCCAACCCCTCTCAAGAGTACTGGTTCCAGATCCCAAGCCGTGCGTCGAGGTGAGTCCGACTATATCTAACGGTCTGATCAAGTTTCAACAATAAACAACAAACTTTGTATTATGAGAAAGAACCAGACTCATTCTTTAGGAATCCGAAAATAACCTCTATTTTACGAGTTATGCACGAATTCGGATTCTCCTATAAAACGAATTCCTTAACCCAAACCAAGTTAAGACTGCTTTGTCCTTCATATTTATTCATGTCTAATCAAGTTTCAATGATAAACAACGTTGTACTTTGTAGAATGAGAAAGAACTTCTTCAGCAATAAGTATCTCTCGACAAATGACGAAATACAGATTTTGCTATAAAATTAATTGCTATCAGCCTGACTTAAAACTGTATGTCTTCCTTATTTATCCACTTCAAATCAAGTTTCAACAATTAAAAAAATTTTGTAGTTTGAGAAGCTCTCTCCGGGTCGGGAATGAGATCCTTCCCCAAGAGGAGGAGTTCAAGTATCTCGGGGTCTTGTTCACGAGTGACGGACGAATGGAGCGGGAGATTGACGGGCGGATCGGTGCGGCGCCTGCAGTGTTGCAGGCTCTGCACCGACCCGTCGTTGTGAAGAGGGAGCTGAGCCAGAAGGCGAAGCTCTCTACTTACTGGTCAATCTACGTTCCCATCCTCACCTATGGTCACGAGTTGTGGGTAGTGACCGAAAGAACAAGATCGCGAATACAAGCGGCCGAAATAGGTTTCCTCCGCAGGGTGTCTGGGCTCTCCCTTAGAGATAGGGTGTACAAGCTCTCCCGCTTTTGATGATGTATGGACCGGCATTCTTACCTTTTCAGACCTGGCAGGCCCAAACGTATTGTGAGGGAGGGGTCTTCTTCGCACACCCCTGCTTCCTGGTGTCTGCTCGAGGCAGGAGGGGCCAGGAGGATTAATTAATTGTTCTGCTGGTTCGGGGTCTGTGGTGGCTGGGGGGTTGCTGGCCTCCTGGTGTGCCCGCTGCAATACACCCCAGCAGAGTCGAGGGAGGTAGGATGTGTGGATGTGTGGATGTATGGGACGTGAAAGTGTGTGTGGTAATGATTGGGCCTGGATCTGGGACTTGCTGTCGCCTGGCCTGCCTGTGTTTCTCCCGATGGGGCATCAGCGTTGCCTCTCCCCACTGCTCGCGACTTCACCCACCTGTGGGCACGTCTTGACTCCCAGGGCACTTGGCCAGGGGCGCTGGGGCAGGCGCTGACCCACTTTGTGGCTGTCTGGGGCGCTTGGCCCTCCTGGGTATTGGGTGGGGCCTCTGCCGGGGGGTTTGGGGGCGCTCGGGCTCCTGGGGCCCAGGTCCAGTGCACGGCCCATGTCTGGGCGGCTGGGGCCTGGCGGGGTCGGTGGGCTGTTGCCCCTGGTTCCCGGAGTGCCTCTGCCCTATGCTTATGGGGGCTCTTTCCGGGGGCTTCCTCTGCAGTCTTCTGGGTGGATGCGTGGTTGCCCCTGCGGTGGGCTGCCTGGGTTCTGTGCTCTGTGGGGGCTGCTGGTGGCCTGGGTCTTGTGGCCCTCTCTGCCTGCTTCTGATTGCTTGGGGGGGGGCTGTGGATTGTGGCCCTGTACGCTTATACACTCATAACTAAGCACGGTTATCATGTAGGTCCTGTGCCATGGGTGTTGCATGTTCTCACACACACACACACACATTCATTAGTCCAGTAGCATGGTCACTAAGCAGTTGATGTATTATCATGTCGTCTCAGGTCATCTATATCCACAGCTGTGTTGTATGCGATTGCCGCTTCTTGTGCTTGTTTTTGTTTGTTTGTGTGTTTGTTTTTTCTCTGCTTGTCTGCTTTCAGGTGCTCCTGGTGGCGCTAAGGCTGGATTCCCCTCATAGGCCATGGATTGTTGTCTGTTTTGTTTTTTACAGGTGTAGCAGCTGGTTGTCTGGTTTTTGTTTCTATTTTTGTTCTGTTTCCTCTTCTTTCCTCTTCTTCTTTCCTTGTCCCCCGGTCCGGTTCAGTTCAGTTCATGTCATATATTGTAAACAGAAATAAATAAATGGGCATCAAGGGGAGCTTTACATTTATAAAACTTCCCTTGGCAAAACAAATCTGTTTGGCATCAAAGGTATTCAGACTACAATTCTTCTGACATAATGCTGAACAGGACAAGGGGAAAAAAAAGTAAAGAAGACAGTTCTGCCGAAAGCCAGGGATAGACCTGTTCTAAGTTCTATACTTTTTAAAAGGGGCGTGTTTATCAACTATGGAATTAGAAGATTTACAAAAATGGTCAAGTGCTAGATCTTCATCTGGGATTTTAACAGTGTCATATAACTATTCAACAGATCAGTTAAAAAAAAGCCTGCTCATGGAGATGTTTCAGGATCTGGATACCAAGCGTGGACCTAATGTTTTCATTTTTGCAATTCTGATACAGGCTATTGAGCAGTGATAACTAACACCAAGTTCAGATACTGCGGATTTTCTACCTTTGATTTGTTAAGATTGAGCCAATCAGGGACAACCTTGAAGGATCTCTTTGGTTTTGTAGGATCTGTAATTACCTGAGAAAGGTTGATATTGGTACACACCTTTTTTAAATGATCAGAGGCAGAGTTCAACTTGTTTAAATTAAAATTGCCACACAGAGATTGGGTTTAGGCCACATGCACACAGAATGACATCAACAAATATAAGAAATATTAAACATTTACACATAGATTTTTGAATATATGTAGAGGAATGATACTTTGAAATGTGCTCATTGCGGAGTTATGATCAGTTGAGTAATGAAGGTTGAACTATTCTGGGAAAGAGGTTCTATTCCCAGCATCATGATGGACACTCCTGATATAGAAGGTTTCGCTAACGCATTGGAATTGTTTTACTATTTTCATATGCATGTGCAATGAAGAATTGCTTGCTGCTGATAAATGCAAAGAAGAACAGCTTACACATAGATGCTCACATATAGGCTGCTGAATGCAATGAAGACCTGCTTATCAAGTAAAGTTCAATGTCAATGTGTAATATTCAATTAGGATTTGCAAAACAGTGAAGTTAAACAATGAATGGGTCCATAGTCGGTATGAGAAGACTACAGGAATATTTACCTGGGTGTACGTTCAAACAGAGATGAGAAAATTGCGATAAATAATTGTTTGTTTGTTTGTTAGTATGTATATGAATGTTATGTGTATAAACTGTGTTGAGTTATAGTTACTCAGTAGTGTCTCAGTGAAACAACCGACGGGGGAAGCCTTGCGGTGACAACAAAAGCAGTGTTTTACTGATCAGTCAAGTTGCTCCAGTGTACTCCATACAAACTGGTTGGCTACTGAAGGGATAGAAAATGGGGAATACTTGTTTTAAAGCAAACAAGGAATTAGATGGGAAAAACACATGTTTTAACGGGACCCAGACAATATTAAATACACAGACAGATGGGAGAAGAAGTGTAGTTTTGTAGGAAATCACAAAATTATTACATAGAATTAGTGAAATCAATTGAAGAATGCCTTTCTGAAGAGCTGTTTACCACAGATGAGCAGCTTTGCGACCAAGCACATTGTAGATCGCTTTACTGCCAAAATGATCTAATTTAATGGATTGGTTTAGACATGCATAACAGCATTTTAAGAACAAAGAGAGAAACAAAAAGGGACAACGCTTCATGGTGGAAGGTGATGTATAAATAACTGTGTATATGATGAAGGGGGTGGCAACACCCATTCCGAAATCCCGCCATTCCGACATCCCGCTATTCCGACATCCCACCATTCCGACATACCACCATTCCGACATACCACCATTCCGACATGCAAACGTCCCACCATTCCGACATCCCACCATTGCGACATCCCGCTATTCTGACGTTCAAATGTCCCACCATTCCGACAAGGCTTTCCGTATAAGGAAATGTGTGTTACTCAACAGGTGAGTCCCTTCTTTCTGTTCATGCAATTTATATGTTTAACATGTTTATAGACAAGCGTTATTAAAAACACAAAGTCTCGGCAACTGGAGGAGGAGAAGCAGTCCGCGGTGGTTTTCAATCACACACTCCAATGCCACTTGTTTCAACTTCCGAAAATTTAATCCAGGAAAAAAAGGCTTACAAACATGGACCAAAACGGCTCCATAACACGCACAAGAATCCAAAAGAAACGAAAGTTAACTAAAAGAAAGCAAATAAACAGTATGAAGTGGTCAAAATTGGTTTTACGCATGCCTATGTGCGTCTTGCACATACGTCTTCGGGCTCTCCCACGTTGGTTTGTGGATGAAAGCTATATGTTCAGCTGTAATGTCATGTAAAAACAATCTCTACATGACATTTAGTCCCAGGTGTGACCAGTTAGGTCCTTAAGATATCAACAGGCTGTATAAAGCTACAACCGTTGCGGCTGTGTGTTTGTGCCAAATGCGCAAAACCCATCCGCGCTTCCCAAAATTGGAGTGAGTACTCATAAATCACGTGAATAACATGAATAAACGTTTTTACTGCATTTTGTTGTGTTTTATACGTTCTATGCTGTCATTTCTATCTTCTCCTATTGGCAAGGCAAGGTAGAGTGCTCGCAACTGTGTCCTGTGCAGTAGCCGTGATATCTGTAATTGCAATTATTACTTTTGCATATGATGACAGCGTGCAAAAGACGCATGGGCTCTGTGGAGAGCTCCGCTCCAGCTGGCTGCTGTGACAGCTCACTGACACTGTATTTCTGCTTAATCAGTTTCAGTCTCGCCAGAGTTACATTAATATCTGTATTTTTATATTTGAAATTCAGGGGATTTTGATAATAGATTATTAAAGTTTGTTTGCGAGGCTGTGGCCTCTGCAT
Source organism: Leuresthes tenuis (assembly GCF_036924035.1). Lineage (NCBI taxonomy): Eukaryota > Metazoa > Chordata > Actinopteri > Atheriniformes > Atherinopsidae > Leuresthes > Leuresthes tenuis. The sequence continues at coordinate 26,891,401 of NW_027325370.1, forward strand.
GTGCAAAGCTTGTGCGCCAAACATATCATATCATTAGTGCAAAATGTTTTGGGTAAAAAATAGGCTATTAAAAGGAACTGTCGGAATGGCGGTATGTTAAAAAAAACAAAAAACATACCGCCATTCCGACCATAGGAGGAAAAAAGTGTCGGAATGGTGGGACGTTTGATAAAAAATTAAGTGTCGCCATTCCGACAATTGGAGACCCATGTCGGAATGGCGAGATGTCGGAATGGCAGCATGTAACCATGATGAAGGAGAGACCATTTGAGCAGCACAGCCATTTCGCAGCACAGGGACAGCAGTCCAAGTTACAGGATCTCCCACGTGGTATCACCTGTCACATTGTGTCAAGGCATCAAAAGAAGAAAAAATCACCAAACTCAAGGACAAAAAGACAAAGACTCCGGTGAACGAAGACAGAGGACTGACAAACCAGAAATACAAAAGGATTCTCGATATCAAGATCCAGAAGAAGAGGCTAACAATGCCACGAACACTTACGATGCTGGGAATGATGCCAGCAATGAACAGAGAAGAAGATTCAGTGTCATCAATCTGCATTACGTGCCTCTAATGAGGGGGTGAATATAGAATCCTCAACGATTACAACGTCTCTGGGAACTGTGACAACAACAAGGTTTAAACCATTTTGATATATATTGTAACCTATTGTCTAAGGAATAGTGCTGAAAATGAGGTAAATCTAATCCACCACTGTCCTTGGTCTTCTGTAGGGTTTTTAAACTAATACGTGGTGGTTTGTTTTTCCACAGAAATTTGGAGATGCATGAATCTAGTGACTTAAACCAAGTAGCAGATGGTTTTATGGGGATCATTGAGAACAAATAGTTAACTTTTGGTAGTATCATCATTTTAATGGATGTAACTCTCCCCATAAGTGATATAGGTAAGGACTTCCAACGAGAGATCGTCCTCTACTGTCTTTAATAATTGCACATAATTTAGCTTTGTTAGCTCTGAGAGCCTGGAGGAAATGTTTATGCCTAAATATCTAATATTTCCTGACTGTAAAGTGATCGCAGGTATATTATGGACCCTACAGTTAATGGGCAGAACTGTGGTCTTAGACCAGTTGATAGAGTAGTCAGAAAGTGCTGAGAATTTATTTATGAGTGTGATCGTGTGACTGAGAGACGTCTGTGAGTTCTGAAGGAAAAGTAATACATCATCAGCATAAAGACTTATTTTATGCTCAATATTTTGGGATTAATTACTCACAAACGGGTAAGAAAAGGTAGTATTGCCAGACCATACATGATCAAAACAGGGAGCGGAGGTGGTTCAGCTGCAAGGTGTGAATGTCTGACTATAGTTTGTAAAAAGCGGGTAAGATAAGGTGCGAAAATTTTCGAATATCAAATAGGTTCGAATGCCCGAACATACACTATCAAAACAGGGAGCTGAGGTGGCTCAGCTGCAAGGTGTGAATGTCTGACTATAGTTTGTAAATAAGGTGCGAATGCCCAACAATGTATAATCAAAAGAGGGAGCGGAGGTTTTCGGCTACAAGAAGGTTTGAATGTCCGACCATAGTTTGTAAAAAGCGGGTAAGAAAAGGTTCAAATGCCTGACTATACACCATCAAAAGCGGGAGCAGAGGTGTTCCGCTGTAAGACGGTGTGAATGTCCGACCATATTTGGTAAAAAGCGGGTAAGAAAAGGTTAAAATACCCGACTGTACACAATCAATAGCGGGAGAGGAGGTGTTCAGCTGCAAGAAGGTGTGAATGTCCACCCATAATTACTGAAAAATGGGTAAGAAAAGGTGCGAATGCCAAACCATACATTATCAAAAGCAGGTGTGAATGTCAGATCATAATTTGCAAAAAGCTGATGAGAAAGGGTGAGAATGCCCGACTATACACCATCAAATGCGGGAGCGGAGTTGTTCGGCTGTGAGTAAGTGTGAATCTCCGACCGTAATTTCTGAAAAATGTGTTAGAAAAGGTAAGAATGCCGGTCCATACATCATCAAAAGCGAGAGAGGTGGTGTTCGGCTGCAAGTAGGTGTGAATGTCCAGCCATAATTACTCACAAACGGGTAAGAAAAGGTAGTATTGCCAGACCATACATGATCAAAACAGGGAGCGGAGGTGGTTCAGCTGCAAGAAGGTGTGAATGTCTCACTAAAGTTCAAATATATTAACAAAAGCGGGAGGAGAGGTCTTCGGATGAGAGTGGTTGAGAATTTCCAACCATAATCTATAAAATTCGGTGAAAAAAAGGTTTGATAGAACACTAAAAGGTGGAGCGGAAGTGTTCGGCTGCAAGAAGGTGTGAATGTCCGACTATATTTGGTGAAAAGCAGGTGAAGCAAGGTCTGAATGCCCAACCTTACATCATCAAAAGCGAGATCAGAGGTGTTTGGCTGCATGAAGGCCATAGTTTGCCAAAAGCGGGTAAGCTGCGAATGACCGTCTAAATATAAAAAAAAAGGTCTTCGGATGCAAGTGGGTGTGAATATCCCACCATACAAGTATGGTGGAGAGGAAGCTGTGAACAGCCGACCATAGTTGGCAAAAAGCGGGTGAGAAAAGGTGCGAATGTCCAACCATACATGATCAAAACAGGGAGCGGAGGTGTTTGGCTGTGACAAGGTGTGAATGTCCACCCAAAATTAATGAAAAGCGGGCAACAAGTAGGTTTGAATGCCCAACCATACATCATCAAAAGCAGGAGTGGATGTGTTCGGCTACAAGAAGGTTTGAATGTCCGAGCATAGTTTGTAAAAAGCGGGTAAGAAAAGGTTCAAATGCCCAAACATACACCATCAAAAGAGGGAGCGGAGGTGTTCCGCTGTAAGAAGGTGTGAATGTCCCCGACCATAGTTGGTAAAAAGCTGGTAAGAAAATGTTCGAAGCCATAATTACTCACAAACGGGTAAGAAAAGGTAGTATTGCCAAACCATACATGATCAAAACAGGGAGCTGAGGTGGTTCAGCTGCAAGGTGTGAATGTCTGACTATAGTTTGTAAAAAGCGGGTAAGACAAGGTGCGAATGCCCGACAATATATGATCAAAAGAGGGAGTGGAGGTCTTCGGCTGCAAGGTCTGAATGTCCAACCATAATTTCTAAAAACCGGGTAAGAAAAGGTTCGAAATTCCGACTATACACAATCAAAAGCGGGAGCGGGAGGTTTTCAGCTGCAAATCCTTCACTCAAACCAAGTGAAAACTGCTTTGTCCTTCATATTTATCAATGTCTAGATCGACTTCAACAAAGAACAACATTGTACTTTGCAGTAAAAAAAGAGCAAATCAAAAGTTTTAGGAATCCGAGAATAAGCTTATTTTCATGAGTTCTGCACGATTATTGATTTTACTATAAATGAATGCCTTCACTCAAACTATGTTAAAACTGCTTTGTCCTTCATATTTATCAATGTCTAGATTGACTTCAACAAAGAACAACACTGGATTTTGCAGTAGAAGAAAGAGCAACACTGAAGGATCTGTAATCCGAGAATAAGCTTATTTTCATACGTTCTGCATGATTTGGGATTTTATGTATAAAATGAATTCCTTCACTCAAACCAAGTTAAAACTGCTTTGTCCTTCATATTTATCAATGTCTAGATCGACTTCAACAAAGAACAACATTGTATTTTGCAGTAGAAGAAAAGGCAACACTGAAGGATCAGGAATCCGAGAATAAGCTTCTTTTCATACGTTCTGCATGATTTGGGATTTTATGTATAAAATTAATTCCTTCACTCAAACCAAGTGAAAACTGCTTTGTCCTTCATATTTATCAATGTCTAGATTTACTTCAACAAAGAACAACATTGTATTTTGCAGTAGTAGAAAGAGCAACACTTGAAGGAACAGGAATCCGAGAATAAGCTTATTTTCATACGTTCTGCATGATTTGGGATTTTATGTATAAAATGAATTCCTTTACTCAAACTATGTTAAAACTGCTTTGTCCTTCATATTTATCAATGTCTAGATTGACTTCAACAAAGAACAACATTGTATTTTGCAGTATAGGAAAGAGCAACACTGGAGGATCAGGAATCCGAGAATAAGCTTACTTTCATGAGTCCTGCACGATTTCGGATTTTCCTATAAAATGAATTGCTTTGCTCAAACCAACTTAAAATTGCTTTGTCCTTCATAGTTATCCATGTCTAAAATGTATCAAGCATAAAGTTCCTCATATTACCCTGAATGAGAAAGAAGCATCCCTTTGGTTGAGCAATACGTTCCTTATGCGGAGTTATGCATGATTTCGGATTTTGCTATAAAATTCATTCCTTCACACCTTTTTTTTTCACCGCATTTTATAGATTATGGTTGGAAATTTCAACCACTCTAATCCGAAGACCTCTCCTCCCGCTTTTGTTAATATATTTGAACTTTAGTTGGACATTCACACCTTCTTGCAGCTGAACCACCTCCGCTCCCTGTTTTGATCATGTATGGTCTGGCAATACTACCTTTTCTTACCCGTTTGTGAGTAATTATGGCTGGACATTCACACCTACTTGCAGCCGAACACCACCTCTCTCGCTTTTGATGATGTATGGTCTGGCATTCTTTCCTTTTCTAACACATTTTTCAGCAATTATGGTCGGACATTCACACCTACTCAGAGCCGAACACCTCCGCTCCCGCATTTGATGGTGTATAGTCGGGCATTCTCACCCTTTCTCATCAGCTTTTTGCAAGTTATGATCTGACATTCACACCTGCTTTTGATAATGTATGGTTGGGCATTCGCACCTTTTTTTACCCATTTTTCAGGAATTATGGGTGGACATTCACACCTTCTTGCAGCTGAACACCTCCTCTCCTTCTTATGATCATGTGCGGATGATATTCGAAAATTTTCTTTCATGTTTTAAAGCAATTTTTGATGGACATTCAGACCTTCTTGCAGCTGAACCACTCTGCTCCCGCTTTTGATGGTGTATAGTCGGGCTTTCGAGCCTTTCCTTCCCGGTTTTTACAAATTATGGTTGGACATTCAGACCTTCTTGCAGCCGAACACCTCCGCTCCCTCTTTTGATCATACATTGTCGGGCATTAGCACCTTTTCTTACCCGCTTTTTACAAACCATAGTCGGACTTTCACATCTTTTAGTAGCCGAACAACTCCGCTCCCGCTATTGATTGTGTACAGTCGGGTATTTTAACCTTTTCTTACCCGCTTTTTACCAACTATGGTCGGACATTCACACCTTCTTACAGCGGAACACCTCCGCTCCCTCCTTTGATGGTGTATGTTCGGGCATTCGAACCTTTTCTTACCCGCTTTTTACAAACTATGGTCAGACGTTCAAACCTTCTTGTAGCCGAACATATCCACTCCTGCTTTTGATGATGTATGGTTGGGCATTCGAACCTACTTGTTGCCCGCTTTTCATTAATTATGGGTGGACATTCACACCTTGTCTCAGCCAAACACCTCCGCTCCCTGTTTTGATCATGTATGGTTTGACATTCGCATCTTTGCTTACCCTATTTTTATACTGATTGCTCAAGATTAAGTTGTTCTTTCTCAAACTACAAAATTTTTTTAATTGTTGAAACTTGATTTGAAGTGGATAAATAAGGAAGACAAACAGTTTTAAGTCAGGCTGATCGCAATTAATTTTATAGCAAAATCTGTATTTCGTCATTTGTCGAGAGATGCTTATTGCTGAAGAAGTTCTTTCTCATTCTACAAAGTACAACGTTGTTTATCATTGAAACTTGATTAGACATGAATAAATATGAAGGACAAAGCAGTCTTAACATGGTTTGAGTTAAGGAATTCGTTTTATAGGAGAATCCGAATTCGTGCATAACTCGTAAAATAGAGCTTATTTTCGGATTCCTGAAGAATGATTCTGGTTCTTTCTCATAATACAAAGTTTGTTGTTTATTGTTGAAACTTCATCAGACCGTTAGATATAGTCGGACTCACCTCGACGCACGGCTTGGGATCTGGAACCAGTACTCTTGAGAGGGGTTGGACTCTCTTCCACTCTGGAGTTGCCCGTGGTGAGAGGCGCAGAGCAGGTGTGGGCATACTTATTGCCCCCCGGCTGTGTGCCAGTACATTGGGGTTTACCCCAGTGAACGAGAGGGTAGCCTCCCTCCGCCTTTGGGTGGGGGGACGAGTCCTGACTGTTGTTTGTGCCTATGCGCCAAACAGCAGTTCAGAGTACCTACCCTTTTTGGAGTCTCTGGGGGAGGCACTGGAGAATGCTCCTACCGGAGACTCCCTCATTCTGCTGGGGGACTTCAATGCTCACGAGGGCAATGACAGTGAGACCTGGAGGGGTGTGATTGGGAGGAACGGACCCCCCGATCTGAATCAGAGTGGTGTTATGTTGTTGGACTTCTGTGCCAGTCATAGACTGTCCATAACGAACACCATGTTCAGGCATAAGGGTGTCCATATGTGCACTTGGCACAAGGACACCCTTGGCCGCAGTTCGATGATCGACTTTGTGGTTGTATCATCGGACTTGCGGCCGTATGTCCTGGACACTCGGGTGAAGAGAGGGGCGGAGCTGTCAATTGATCACCACCTGGTGGTGAGTTGGCTCCGCTGGTGGGGGAGGATTCCGATCAGACCTGGCAGGCCCAAACGTATTGTGAGGGTCTGCTGGGAGCGTTTGTCAGAATCCCCCGTCAGAAGGAGCTTTAACTCCCACCTCCGGCAGAGCTTCAACCATATTTGAGGTGGGGGACATTGAGTCCGAATGGGTCACGTTCCGTGACTCCATTGCCGAGGCAGCTGGTCGGAGTTGTGGCCGTAAGGTGGTCGGTGCCTGTCGTGGCGGCAACCCTCGAACCTGCTGGTGGACACCAGTGGTGAGGGAAGCCGTCAAGCTGAAGAAGGAGTCCTATCGGGCCTTTTTGGCCAGTGGGACCCTGGAAGAAGCTTATAGGTACCGACGGGCCAGACGGGCCGCGGCTTCGGCGGTTGCTGAGGCAAAAACTCGGGCCTGGGAGGAGTTCGGTGAGACCATGGAGAACGATTTCCGGACGGCCTCGAAAAGATTCTGGTCCACCATCCGGCGTCTCAGGGGGGGGGAAGCGGCTCACAGTCAACACTGTTTACAGTGGGGACGGGGCTTTGCTGACCTCAACTAGGGATGTTGTGAGTCGGTGGGGGGAGTACTTCGAGGAACTCCTCAATCCTACCAACACGTGCTCGGAAGAGGCAGAGTCGGAGAGCTCGGAGACGGGGCCTCCCATTTCTGGGGCTGAGGTTGCCGAGGTGGTTAAAAAGCTCCTCGGTGGCAAGGCCCCCGGGGGTGGATGAGGTCCGACCTGAGTTTCTCAAGGCTCTGGATGTTGTAGGGCTGTCTTGGCTGACACGCCTCTGCAGTATCGCGTGGACATCGGGGACAGTGCCTCTGGACTGGCAGATTGGGGTGGTGGTCCCCCTCTATACCCTCGGCAGGATCCTGGAGGGTGCATGGGAGTTCGCCCAACCAGTCTACATGTGTTTTGTGGACTTGGAGAAAGCGTTCGACCGTGTCCTTTGTGGAGTCCTGTGGGGGGTGCTCCGGGAATATGGAGTGCCGGACCCCTTGATAGGGGCCGTTCGGTCTCTGTATGACCGGTGCCAGAGTTTGGTCCGCATTGCCGGCAGTAAGTCGGATACGTTTCCGGTGAGAGTTGGACTCCGTCAGGGCTGCCCTTTGTCACCGATTCTGTTCCTAACTTTTATGGACAGAATTTCTAGGCGGAGCCAGGGCGTTGAGGGTGCCCCATTTGGCGACCTCAGAATCGGGTCTCTGCTTTTTGCAGATGATGTGGTTCTGTTAGCGTCGTCAGGCCGTGACCTTCAGCTCTCACTGGAGTGATTCGCAGCCGAGTGTGAAGCGGCTGGGATGAGAATCAGCACCTCCAAGTCCGAGACTATGGTTCTCAGCCGGAAAAGGGTGGAATGCTCTCTCCGGGTCGGGAATGAGATCCTTCCCCAAGAGGAGGAGTTCAAGTATCTCGGGGTCTTGTTCACGAGTGACGGACGAATGGAGCGGGAGATTGACGGGCGGATCGGTGCGGCGCCTGCAGTGTTGCAGGCTCTGCACCGACCCGTCGTTGTGAAGAGGGAGCTGAGCCAGAAGGCGAAGCTCTCTACTTACTGGTCAATCTACGTTCCCATCCTCACCTATGGTCACGAGTTGTGGGTAGTGACCGAAAGAACAAGATCGCGAATACAAGCGGCCGAAATGGGTTTCCTCCGCAGGGTGTCTGGGCTCTCCCTTAGAGATAGGGTGAGAAGCTCAGTCATCCGGGAGGGGCTCGGAGTAGAACCGCTGCTCCTCCGCATTGAGAGGAGTCAGATGAGGTGGCTCGGGCATCTGGTTAGGATGCCCCCTGGGCGCCTCCCTGGGGAGGTGTTCCGGGCACGTCCCACTGGGAGGAGACCCCGGGGGAGACCCAGGACACGTTGGAGAGACTATGTCTCTCGGCTGGCCTGGGAACGCCTCGGGGTCCCCCCGGAAGAGCTGGAGGAAGTGGCCGGGGACAGAGACGTCTGGGTTTCTCTGCTCAAGCTGCTGCCCCCGCGACCCGACCCCCGGATAAGCGGCAGATGATGGATGGATGGATGGATATATCCTCCACCAACCAGACTTACAACCCCCGACTAGGGTAGCAGAATTTCTAAGCATCTGTACCCCAAAACTACTATCAAAAATATATAAATTATTGTCTAAGATAGATGACACAATGTCTCTTCCATCCTCAAAATGGGAGGCAGATTTATCCATCAGTTCTGGTCATAGCTTCTAACCACAAATATGTTTGAACACCTTCATAAAGACTCGAAATCCTAATTTACAGCTCATACAATACAAAATCCTTCATAGAACACACTATACAGGACAAAGGATGTTCAGGATGGGTCTAACACACTCAAACATCTGCTCACATTGCACAGATAACACACCTGATGATTATGCACACGCTTTGTGGTTTTTCTGCGCCTGTCCAGAAGTTCTGGCTTGAAGTCTGTGAGGACCTATCAACATGGCTAAAGTGTAGCATCCCTGCATGCACCACACTGTGCATACTGGGTGACTTAGACAACATCAACATGGAAATTAACTCAGCACACATGGTTGTCACAGTGTTATGTATCGCAAAGAAAACTATTCTCATGAACTGGAAAGCGAAGAACAATCTGTGTATTAACCAGTTTAGAAATTTTCTTTTAGATTATATTAGCATGGAAACAATGTCTGCCTCCTCAAAACATCAGTTGGCTGAATTTCATTCTCTCTGGTCCCCTCTGATTAGTTTTATCACATAGTGGTGGTGGTGGGTTGCTGGGTGATGGTGGGTCTCAGGCCCGGGCTGCTGCGACTGGTGCCAGACGCACATAGGCATGCGTAAAACCAATTTTGACCACTTCATACTGTTTATTTGCTTTCTTTTAGTTAATTTTCGTTTCTTTTGGATTCTTGTGCGTGTTATGGAGCCGTTTTGGTCCATGTTTGTAAGCCTTTTTTTCCTGGATTAAATTTTCGGAAGTTGAAACAAGTGGCATTGGAGTGTGTGATTGAAAACCACCGCGGACTGCTTCTCCTCCTCCAGTTGCCGAGACTTTGTGTTTTTAATAACGCTTGTCTATAAACATGTGTTAAACATATAAATTGCATGAACAGAAAGAAGGGACTCACCTGTTGAGTAACACACATTTCCTTATACAGAAAGCCTTGTCGGAATGGTGGGACATTTGAACGTCGGAATGGTGGGACGTTTGCATGTCGGAATGGTGGTATATCGGAATGGTGGTATGTCGGAATGGTGGGATGTCGGAATAGCGGGATGTCGGAATGGCGGGATTTCGGAATGGGTGTTGCCACCCCCTTCATCATATAAACTTTTATTTATACATCACCTTCCACCATGAAGCGTTGTCCCTTTTTGTTTCTCTCTTTGTTCTTAAAATGCTGTTATGCATGTCTAAACCAATCCATTAAATTAGATAATTTTGTCAGTAAAGCGATCTACATTGTGCTTGGTCGCAAAGCTGCTCATCTGTGGTAAACAGCTCTTCAGAAAGGCATTCTTCAATTGATTTCACTAATTCTATGTAATAATTTTGTGATTTCCTACAAAGTTACACTTCTTCTCCCATCTGTCTGAGTATTTAATATTGTCTAGGTCCCGTTAAAACATGTATTTTTCCCATCTAATTCCTTGTTTGCTTTAAAACAAGTATTCCCCATTTTCTATCCCTTCAGTAGCCAACCAGTTTGTATGGAGTACACTGGAGCAACTTGACTGATCAGTAAAACACTGCTTTTGTTGTCACCGCAAGGCATCCCCCGTCGGTTGTTTCACTGAGACACTACTGAGTAACTATAACTCAACACAGTTTATACACGTAACATTCATATACATACTAACAAACAAACAAACAATTATTTATCGCAATTTTCTCATCTCTGTTTGAACGTACACCCAGGTAAATATTCCTGTAGTCTTCTCATACCGACTATGGACCCATTCATTGTTTAACTTCACTGTTTTGCAAATCCTAATTGAATATTACACATTGACATTGAACTTTACTGGATAAGCAGGTCTTCATTGCATTCAGCAACCTATATGTGAGCATCTATGTGTAAGCTGTTCTTCTTTGCATTTATCAGCAGCAAGCAATTCTTCATTGCACATGCATATGAAAATAGTAAAACAATTCCAATGCGTTAGCGAAACCTTCTATATCAGGAGTGTCCATCATGATGGTGGGAATAGAACCTCTTTCCCAGAATAGTTCAACCTTCATTACTCAACTGATCATAACTCCGCAATGAGCACATTTCAAAGTATCATTCCTCTACATGTATTCAAAAATCTATGTGTAAATGTTTAATATTTCTTATATTTGTTGATGTCATTCTGTGTGCATGTGGCCTAAACCCAATCTCTGTGTGGCAATTTTAATTTAAACAAGTTGAACTCTGCCTCTGATCATTTAAAAAAGGTGTGTACCAATATCAACCTTTCTCAGGTAATTACTGATCCTACAAAACCAAAGAGATCCTTCAAGGTTGTCCCTGATTGGCTCAATCTTAACAAATCAAAGGTAGAATATCCGCAGTATCTGAACTTGGTGTTAGTTATCACTGCTCAATAGCCTGTATCAGAATTGCAAAAATGAAAACATTAGGTCCACGCTTGGTATCCAGATCCTGAAACATCTCCATGAGCAGGCTTTTTTTTAACTGATCTGTTGAATAGTTATATGACACTGTTAAAATCTCAGATGAAGATCTAGCACTTGACCATTTTTGTAAATCTTCTAATTCCATAGTTGATAAACACGCCCCTTTTAAAAAGTATAGAACTTAGAACAGGTCTAGTCCCTGACTTTCGGCAGAACTGTCTTCTTTACTTTTTTTTTTTTTTCCCCTTGTCCTGTTCAGCATTATGTCAGAAGAATTGTTGCCAAACAGATTTGCTTTGCCAAGGGAAGTTTTATAAATGTAAAGCTCCCCTTGATGCCCATTTATTTATTTCTGTTTACAATATATGACATGAACTGAACTGAACCGGACCGGGGGACAAGGAAAGAAGAAGAGGAAAGAAGAGGAAACAGAACAAAAATAGAAACAAAAACCAGACAACCAGCTGCTACACCTGTAAAAAACAAAACAGACAACAATCCATGGCCTCTGAGGGGAATCCAGCCTTAGCGCCACCAGGAGCACCTGAAAGCAGACAAGCAGAGAAAAAACAAACACACAAACAAACAAAAACAAGCACGAGAAGCGGCAATCGCATACAACACAGCTGTGGATATAGATGACCTGAGACGACATGATAATACATCAACTGCTTAGTGACCATGCTACTGGACTAATGAATGTGTGTGTGTGTGTGTGAGAACATGCAACACCCATGGCACAGGACCTACATGATAACCGTGCTTAGTTATGAGTGTATAAGCGTACAGGGCCACAATCCACAGCCCCCCCCCCAAGCAATCAGAAGCAGGCAGAGAGGGCCACAAGACCCAGGCCACCAGCAGCCCCCACAGAGCACAGAACCCAGGCAGCCCACCGCAGGGGCAACCACGCATTCACCCAGAAGACTGCAGAGGAAGCCCCCGGAAAGAGCCCCCATAAGCATAGGGCAGAGGCACTCCGGGAACCAGGGGTAACAGCCCACCGACCCCGCCAGGCCCCAGCCGCCCAGACATGGGCCGTGCACTGGACCTGGGCCCCAGGAGCCCGAGCGCCCCCAAACCCCCCGGCAGAGGCCCCACCCAATACCCAGGAGGGCCAAGCGCCCCAGACAGCCACAAAGTGGGTCAGCGCCTGCCCCAGCGCCCCTGGCCAAGTGCCCTGGGAGTCAAGACGTGCCCACAGGTGGGTGAAGTCGCGAGCAGTGGGGAGAGGCAACGCTGATGCCCCATCGGGAGAAACACAGGCAGGCCAGGCGACAGCAAGTCCCAGATCCAGGCCCAATCATTACCACACACACTTTCACGTCCCATACATCCACACATCCACACATCCTACCTCCCTCGACTCTGCTGGGGTGTATTGCAGCGGGCACACCAGGAGGCCAGCAACCCCCCAGCCACCACAGACCCCGAACCAGCAGAACAATTAATTGTGTTTGATAAGTAGTAATGTCTAAGGTGTAATTAAAACAGGGGCAGGGAACTGCAGAGTGCAACCAAAGGGGACCACCTACGTGGCCCCATCCACTACACCCCACCGAACACACACGCCCCCAAAACCCTTCATGTGTGAGTGTGTGCTGTGTACAGGAGCCAGAAGGGAGAGGGGTATGGGGATATATACCGGGGGAGCTACTCTCCCCCAGAGAGGGCAGCCAGGGACTGGCTGCAATAGGCATCCCCGCTACCTGGGAGCCAACAATGGGCAGGAGGGCCTGATGTCCACCAGGCTCGAGGCTGCAGCGACCATATTCTGGGAGCTACTGTACCCCCAGAAGGTACCCATCCCGCCCCACCCCACTCAACCCAACCCCACCCAGGAGGACCTCTACAAAAAACAAACAAACAACATAAAAAAACAAACAAACAAACCACCCGGTCACACCAGTCGCAGCAGCCCGGGCCTGAGACCCACCATCACCCAGCAACCCACCACTATGTGATAAAACTAATCAGAGGGGACCAGAGAGAATGAAATTCAGCCAACTGATGTTTTGAGGAGGCAGACATTGTTTCCATGCTAATATAATCTAAAAGAAAATTTCTAAACTGGTTAATACACAGATTGTTCTTCGCTTTCCAGTTCATGAGAATAGTTTTCTTTGCGATACATAACACTGTGACAACCATGTGTGCTGAGTTAATTTCCATGTTGATGTTGTCTAAGTCACCCAGTATGCACAGTGTGGGGCATGCAGGGATGCTACACTTTAGCCATGTTGATAGGTCCTCACAGACTTCAAGCCAGAACTTCTGGACAGGCGCAGAAAAACCACAAAGCGTGTGCATAATCATCAGGTGTGTTATCTGTGCAATGTGAGCAGATGTTTGAGTGTGTTAGACCCATCCTGAACATCCTTTGTCCTGTATAGTGTGTTCTATGAAGGATTTTGTATTGTATGAGCTGTAAATTAGGATTTCGAGTCTTTATGAAGGTGTTCAAACATATTTGTGGTTAGAAGCTATGACCAGAACTGATGGATAAATCTGCCTCCCATTTTGAGGATGGAAGAGACATTGTGTCATCTATCTTAGACAATAATTTATATATTTTTGATAGTAGTTTTGGGGTACAGATGCTTAGAAATTCTGCTACCCTAGTCGGGGGTTGTAAGTCTGGTTGGTGGAGGATATATCCATCCATCCATACATCATCTGCCGCTTATCCGGGGGTCGGGTCGCGGGGGCAGCAGCTTGAGCAGAGAAACCCAGACGTCTCTGTCCCCGGCCACTTCCTCCAGCTCTTCCAGGGGGACCCCGAGGCGTTCCCAGGCCAGCCGAGAGACATAGTCTCTCCAACGTGTCCTGGGTCTCCCCCGGGGTCTCCTCCCAGTGGGACGTGCCCGGAACACCTCCCCAGGGAGGCGCCCAGGGGGCATCCTAACCAGATGCCCGAGCCACCTCATCTGACTCCTCTCAATGCGGAGGAGCAGCGGTTCTACTCCGAGCCCCTCCCGGATGACTGAGCTTCTCACCCTATCTCTAAGGGAGAGCCCAGACACCCTGCGGAGGAAACCCATTTCGGCCGCTTGTATTCGCGATCTTGTTCTTTCGGTCACTACCCACAACTCGTGACCATAGGTGAGGATGGGAACGTAGATTGACCAGTAAGTAGAGAGCTTCGCCTTCTGGCTCAGCTCCCTCTTCACAACGACGGGTCGGTGCAGAGCCTGCAACACTGCAGGCGCCGCACCGATCCGCCCGTCAATCTCCCGCTCCATTCGTCCGTCACTCGTGAACAAGACCCCGAGATACTTGAACTCCTCCTCTTGGGGAAGGATCTCATTCCTGACCCGGAGAGAGCATTCCACCCTTTTCCGGCTGAGAACCATAGTCTCGGATTTGGAGGTGCTGATTCTCATCCCAGCCGCTTCACACTCGGCTGCGAATCACTCCAGTGAGAGCTGAAGGTCACGGCCTGACGACGCTAACAGAACCACATCATCTGCAAAAAGCAGAGACCCGATTCTGAGGTCGCCAAATGGGACACCCTCAACGCCCTGGCTCCGCCTAGAAATTCTGTCCATAAAAGTTAGGAACAGAATCGGTGACAAAGGGCAGCCCTGATGGAGTCCAACTCTCACCGGAAACGTATCCGACTTACTGCCGGCAATGCGGACCAAACTCTGGCACCGGTCATACAGAGACCGAACGGCCCCTATCAAGGGGTCCGGCACTCCATATTCCCGGAGCACCCCCCACAGGACTCCACAAGGGACACGGTCGAACGCTTTCTCCAAGTCCACAAAACACATGTAGACTGGTTGGGCGAACTCCCATGCACCCTCCAGGATCCTGCCGAGGGTATAGAGGGGGACCACCACCCCAATCTGCCAGTCCAGAGGCACTGTCCCCGATGTCCACGCGATACTGCAGAGGCGTGTCAGCCAAGACAGCCCTACAACATCCAGAGCCTTGAGAAACTCAGGTCGGACCTCATCCACCCCCGGGGCCTTTCCACCGAGGAGCTTTTTAACCACCTCGGCAACCTCAGCCCCAGAAATGGGAGGCCCCGTCTCCGAGCTCTCCGACTCTGCCTCTTCCGAGCACGTGTTGGTAGGATTGAGGAGTTCCTCGAAGTACTCCCCCCACCGACTCACAACATCCCTAGTTGAGGTCAGCAAAGCCCCGTCCCCACTGTAAACAGTGTTGACTGTGAGCCGCTTCCCCCCCCCTGAGACGCCGGATGGTGGACCAGAATCTTTTCGAGGCCGTCCGGAAATCGTTCTCCATGGTCTCACCGAACTCCTCCCAGGCCCGAGTTTTTGCCTCAGCAACCGCCGAAGCCGCGGCCCGTCTGGCCCGTTGGTACCTATCAGCTTCTTCCAGGGTCCCACTGGCCAAAAAGGCCCGATAGGACTCCTTCTTCAGCTTGACGGCTTCCCTCACCACTGGTGTCCACCAGCAGGTTCGAGGGTTGCCGCCACGACAGGCACCGACCACCTTACGGCCACAACTCCGACCAGCTGCCTCGGCAATGGAGTCACGGAACGTGACCCATTCGGACTCAATGTCCCCCACCTCAAATATGGTTGAAGCTCTGCCGGAGGTGGGAGTTAAAGCTCCTTCTGACGGGGGATTCTGACAAACGCTCCCAGCAGACCCTCACAATACGTTTGGGCCTGCCAGGTCTGATCGGCATCCTCCCCCACCAGCGGAGCCAACTCACCACCAGGTGGTGATCAATTGACAGCTCCGCCCCTCTCTTCACCCGAGTGTCCAGGACATACGGCCGCAAGTCCGATGATACAACCACAAAGTCGATCATCGAACTGCGGCCAAGGGTGTCCTTGTGCCAAGTGCACATATGGACACCCTTATGCCTGAACATGGTGTTCGTTATGGACAGTCTATGACTGGCACAGAAGTCCAACAACATAACACCACTCTGATTCAGATCGGGGGGGCCGTTCCTCCCAATCACACCCCTCCAGGTCTCACTGTCATTGCCCACGTGAGCATTGAAGTCCCCCAGCAGAATGAGGGAGTCTCCGGTAGGAGCATTCTCCAGTGCCTCCCCCAGAGACTCCAAAAAGGGTAGGTACTCTGAACTGCTGTTTGGCGCATAGGCACAAACAACAGTCAGGACTCGTCCCCCCACCCAAGGCGGAGGGAGGCTACCCTCTCGTTCACTGGGGTAAACCCCAATGTACTGGCACACAGCCGGGGGGCAATAAGTATGCCCACACCTGCTCTGCGCCTCTCACCACGGGCAACTCCAGAGTGGAAGAGAGTCCAACCCCTCTCAAGAGTACTGGTTCCAGATCCCAAGCCGTGCGTCGAGGTGAGTCCGACTATATCTAACGGTCTGATGAAGTTTCAACAATAAACAACAAACTTTGTATTATGAGAAAGAACCAGAATCATTCTTCAGGAATCCGAAAATAAGCTCTATTTTACGAGTTATGCACGAATTCGGATTCTCCTATAAAACGAATTCCTTAACTCAAACCATGTTAAGACTGCTTTGTCCTTCATATTTATTCATGTCTAATCAAGTTTCAATGATAAACAACGTTGTACTTTGTAGAATGAGAAAGAACTTCTTCAGCAATAAGCATCTCTCGACAAATGACGAAATACAGATTTTGCTATAAAATTAATTGCTATCAGCCTGACTTAAAACTGTTTGTCTTCCTTATTTATCCACTTCAAATCAAGTTTCAACAATTAAAAAAATTTTGTAGTTTGAGAAAGAACAACTTAATCTTGAGCAATCAGTATAAAAAGAGGGTAAGCAAAGGTGCGAATGTCAAACCATACATGATCAAAACAGGGAGCGGAGGTGTTTGGCTGAGACAAGGTGTGAATGTCCACCCATAATTAATGAAAAGCGGGCAACAAGTAGGTTCGAATGCCCAACCATACATCATCAAAAGCAGGAGTGGATATGTTCGGCTACAAGAAGGTTTGAACGTCTGACCATAGTTTGTAAAAAGCGGGTAAGAAAAGGTTCGAATGCCCGAACATACACCATCAAAGGAGGGAGCGGAGGTGTTCCGCTGTAAGAAGGTGTGAATGTCCGACCATAGTTGGTAAAAAACGGGTAAGAAAAGGTTAAAATACCCGACTGTACACAATCAATAGCGGGAGCGGAGTTGTTCGGCTACTAAAAGATGTGAAAGTCCGACTATGGTTTGTAAAAAGCGGGTAAGAAAAGGTGCGAATGCCCGAAAATGTATGATCAAAAGAGGGAGCGGAGGTGTTTGGCTGCAAGAAGGTGTGAATGTACACCCATAATTACTGAAAAATGGGTAAGAAAAGGTGCGAATGCCCAACTATACATAATCAAAAGCAGGAGTGGATGTGTTCGGCTCCAAGAAGGGTTGAATGTCTGACCATAGTTTGTAAAAAGCAGGTAAGAAAAGGTTTGACTGCCCGAACATACACCATCAAAAGAGGGAGCGGAGGTGTTCCGCTGTAAGAAGGTGTGAATGTCCGACCATAGTTGGTAAAAAGCGGGTAAGAAAAGGTTAAAATACCCGACTGTACACAATCAATAGCGGGAGCGGAGTTGTTCGGCTACTAAAAGATGTGAAAGTCCGACTATGGTTTGTAAAAAGCGGGTAAGAAAAGGTGCTAATGCCCGACAATGTATGATCAAAAGAGGGAGCGGAGGTGTTCGGCTGCAAGAAGGTCTGAATGTCCAACCATAATTTGTAAAAACCGGGAAGGAAAGGCTCGAAAGCCCGACTATACACCATCAAAAGCGGGAGCAGAGTGGTTCAGCTGCAAGAAGGTCTGAATGTCCATCAATAATTGCTTTAAAACATGAAAGAAAATTTTCGAATATCATCCGCACATGATCATAAGAAGGAGAGGAGGTGTTCAGCTGCAAGAAGGTGTGAATGTCCACCCATAATTCCTGAAAAATGGGTAAAAAAAGGTGCGAATGCCCAACCATACATTATCAAAAGCAGGTGTGAATGTCAGATCATAACTTGCAAAAAGCTGATGAGAAAGGGTGAGAATGCCCGACTATACACCATCAAATGCGGGAGCGGAGGAGTTCGGCTCTGAGTAGGTGTGAATGTCCGACCATAATTGCTGAAAAATGTGTTAGAAAAGGAAAGAATGTCGGACCATACATCATCAAAAGCGAGAGAGGTGGTGTTCGGCTGCAAAAAGGTGTAAATGTTCGACTAAAGTTTGTAAAAAGCGGGTAAGACATGGTGCGAATGCCTGACAAGGTATGATCAAAAGCAGGAGCGGAGGTGTTCAGCTGCAAGAAGGTCTAAATGTCCATCAATAATTGCTAGAAAACATGAAAGAAAATTTTCGAAAATCAAACCGCACATGATCATAAGTGGGAGCGGAGGTGTTCAGCTGCAAGAAGGTGTGAATGTCCACCCATTATTCCTGACAAATGGGTAAAAAAAAGGTGCGAATGCCCAACCATACATCATCAAAAGCAGGAGTGGATGTGTTCGGCTACAAGAAGGTGTGAACGTCCAACCAAAGTTTGTAAAAAGCAGTTAAGAAAAGGTTTGAATATCCAACCAAACATAATCAAAAGCGGGAGCATAGCTTTTCGACTGCAAGTAGGTGTGAATGTCAGATCATAATTTGCAAAAAGCTGATGAGAAAGGGTGAGAATGTCCGACTGCACACCATCAAATGCGGGAGCGGAGTTGTTCGGCTGTGAGTAGGTGTGAATCTCCGACCGTAATTTCTGAAAAATGTGTTAGAAAAGGTAAGAATGCCGGTCCATACATCATCAAAAGCGAGAGAGGTGGTGTTCGGCTGCAAGTAGGTGTGAATGTCCAGCCATAATTACTCACAAACGGGTAAGAAAAGGTAGTATTGCCAGACCATACATGATCAAAACAGGGAGCGGAGGTGGTTCAGCTGCAAGAAGGTGTGAATGTCTCACTAAAGTTCAAATATATTAACAAAAGCGGGAGGAGAGGTCTTCGGATGAGAGTGGTTGAGAATTTCCAACCATAATCTATAAAATTCGGTGAAAAAAAGGTTTGATAGAACACTAAAAGGTGGAGCGGAAGTGTTCGGCTGCAAGAAGGTGTGAATGTCCGACTATATTTGGTGAAAAGCAGGTGAAGCAAGGTCTGAATGCCCAACCTTACATTATCAAAAGCGAGATCAGAGGTGTTTGGCTGCAAGAAGGCCATAGTTTGCCAAAAGCGGGTAAGCTGCGAATGACCAACTAAATATCAACAAAAGTGGGGGCGGAGGTCTTCGGATGCAACTGGGTGTGAACATCCCACCATAAAAGTATGGTGGAGAGGAAGCTGTGAACAGCCGACCATAGTTTGCAAAAAGCGGGTGAGACAAGGTGCGAATGTCCAACCATACATGATCAAAACAGGGAGCGGAGGTGTTTGGCTGTGACAAGGTGTGAATGTCCAGCCATAATTACTCACAAAGGGGTAAGAAAAGGTAGTATTGCCAGACCATACATGATCAAAACAGGGAGCTGAGGTGGTTCAGCTGCAAGGTGTGAATGTCTGACTATAGTTTGTAAAAAGCGGGTAAGATAAGGTGCGAATGCCCGACAATATATAATCAAGAGAGGGAGCAGAGGTTTTCGGCTACACGAAGGTTTGAATGTCCGACCATAGTTTGTAAAAAGCGGGTAAGAAAAGGTTCAAATGCCTGACTATACACCATCAAAAGCGGGAGCGGAGATGTTCCGCTGTAAGAAGGTGTGAATGTCCGACCATAGTTGGTAAAAAGCGGGTAAGAAAAGGTTAAAATACCCAACCATACATCATCAAAAGCAGGAGTGGATGTGTTCGGCTACAAGAAGGTGTGAACGTCCAACCAAAGTTTGGAAAAAGCAGTTAAGAAAAGGTTTGAATATCCAACCAAACATAATCAAAAGCGGGAGCATAGCTTTTCGACTGCAAGTAGGTGTGAATGTCAGATCATAATTTGCAAAAAGCTGATGAGAAAGGCTGAGAATGTCCGACTGCACACCATCAAATGCGGGAGCGGAGTTGTTCAGCTGTGAGTAGGTGTGAATCTCCGACCGTAATTTCTGAAAAATGTGTTAGAAAAGGTAAGAATGCCGGTCCATACATCATCAAAAGCGAGAGAGGTGGTGTTCGGCTGCAAGTAGGTGTGAATGTCCAGCCATAATTACTCACAAACGGGTAAGAAAAGGTAGTATTGCCAGACCATACATGATCAAAACAGGGAGCGGAGGTGGTTCAGCTGCAAGAAGGTGTGAATGTCCAACTAAAGTTCAAATATATTAACAAAAGCGGGAGGAGAGGTCTTCGGATTAGAGTGGTTGAAATTTCCAACCATAATCTATAAAATGCGGTGAAAAAAAAAGGTGTGAAGGAATGAATTTTATAGCAAAATCCGAAATCATGCATAACTCCGCATAAGGAACGTATTGCTCAACCAAAGGGATGCTTCTTTCTCATTCAGGGTAATATGAGGAACTTTATGCTTGATACATTTTAGACATGGATAACTATGAAGGACAAAGCAATTTTAAGTTGGTTTGAGCAAAGCAATTCATTTTATAGGAAAATCCGAAATCGTGCAGGACTCATGAAAGTAAGCTTATTCTCGGATTCCTGATCCTCCAGTGTTGCTCTTTCCTATACTGCAAAATACAGCCTTGTTCTTTGTTGAAATCGATATAGACATTGATAAATATGAAGGACAAAGCAGTTTCCACTTTGTTTGAGTGAAGGAATTAATTTTATAGCAAAATCCCAAATCAAGCAGAACGTATGAAAATAAGCGTGTTTTCGGATTCCTGATCCTTCAGTGTTGCTATTTCTTCTACTGCAAAATACAATGTTGTTCTTTGTTGAAGTCAATCTAGACATTGATAAATATGAAGGACAAAGCAGTTTTAACATAGTTTGAGTAAAGGAATTCATTTTATACATAAAATCCCAAATCATGCAGAACGTATGAAAATAAGCTTATTCTCGGATTCCTGTTCCTTCAAGTGTTGCTCTTTCTACTACTGCAAAATACAATGTTGTTCTTTGTTGAAGTAAATCTAGACATTGATAAATATGAAGGACAAAGCAGTTTTCACTTGGTTTGAGTGAAGGAATTCATTTTATACATAAAATCCCAAATCATGCAGAACGTATGAAAAGAAGCTTATTCTCGGATTCCTGATCCTTCAGTGTTGCTTTTTCTTCTACTGCAAAATACAATGTTGTTCTTTGTTGAAGTCGATCTAGACATTGATAAATATGAAGGACAAAGCAGTTTTAACTTGGTTTGAGTGAAGGAATTCATTTTATACATAAAATCCCAAATCATGCAGAACGTATGAAAATAAGCTTATTCTCGGATTACTGATCCTTCAGTGTTGCTCTTTCTTCTACTGCAAAATCCAGTGTTGTTCTTTGTTGAAGTCAATCTAGACATTGATAAATATGAAGGACAAAGCAGTTTTAACATAGTTTGAGTGAAGGCATTCATTTATAGTAAAATCAATAATCGTGCAGAACTCATGAAAATAAGCTTATTCTCGGATTCCTAAAACTTTTGATTTGCTCTTTTTTTACTGCAAAGTACAATGTTGTTCTTTGTTGAAGTTGATCTAGACATTGATAAATATGAAGGACAAAGCAGTTTTCACTTGGTTTGAGTGAAGGATTTGCAGCTGAAAACCTCCCGCTCCCGCTTTTGATTGTGTATAGTCGGAATTTCGAACCTTTTCTTACCCGGTTTTATAGAAATTATGGTTGGACATTCAGACCTTGCAGCCGAAGACCTCCACTCCCTCTTTTGATCATATATTGTCGGGCATTCGCACCTTGTCTTACCCGCTTTTTACAAACTATAGTCAGACATTCACACCTTGCAGCTGAACCACCTCAGCTCCCTGTTTTGATCATGTATGGTTTGGCAATACTACCTTTTCTTACCTGTTTGTGAGTAATTATGGCTGGACATTCACACCTACTTACAGTCGAACACCTCCGCTTCCGCTTTTGATGGTATATATTCGGGCATTCGAACATTTTCTTACCAGCTTTTTACCAACTATGGTCGGGGACATTCACACCTTCTTACAGCGGAACACCTCCGCTCCCTCTTTTGATGGTGTATGTTTGGGCATTCGAACCTTTTCTTACCCGCTTTTTACAAACTATGCTCGGACATTCAAACCTTCTTGTAGCCGAACACATCCACTCCTGCTTTTGATGATGTATGGTTGGGCATTCAAACCTACTTGTTGCCCGCTTTTCATTAATTTTGGGTGGACATTCACACCTTGTCACAGCCAAACACCTCCGCTCCCTGTTTTGATCATGTATGGTTGGACATTCGCACCTTTTCTCACCCGCTTTTTGCCAACTATGGTCGGCTGTTCACAGCTTCCTCTCCACCATACTTGTATGGTGGGATATTCACACCCACTTGCATCCGAAGACCTTTTGTTGATATTTAGTCGGTCATTCGCAGCTTACCCGCTTTTGGCAAACTATGGCCTTCTTGCAGCCAAACACCTCTGATCTCGCTTTTGATAATGTAAGGTTGGGCATTCAGACCTTGCTTCACCTGCTTTTCACCAAATATAGTCGGACATTCACACCTTCTTGCAGCCGAACACTTCCGCTCCACCTTTTAGTGTTCTATCACACCTTTTTTTCACCGAATTTTATAGATTATGGTTGGAAATTCTCAACCACTCTCATCCGAAGACCTCTCCTCCCGCTTTTGTTAATATATTTGAACTTTAGTGAGACATTCACACCTTCTTGCAGCTGAACCACCTCCGCTCCCTGTTTTGATCATGTATGGTCTGGCAATACTACCTTTTCTTACCCGTTTGTGAGTAATTATGGCTGGACATTCACACCTACTTGCAGCCGAACACCACCTCTCTCGCTTTTGATGATGTATGGAGCGGCATTCTTACCTTTTCTAACACATTTTTCAGAAATTACGGTCGGAGATTCACACCTACTCACAGCCGAACAACTCCGCTCCCGCATTTGATGGTGTGCAGTCGGACATTCTCACCCTTTCTCATCAGCTTTTTGCAAATTATGATCTGACATTCACACCTACTTGCAGTCGAAAAGCTATGCTCCCGCTTTTGATTATGTTTGGTTGGATATTCAAACCTTTTCTTAACTGCTTTTTACAAACTTTGGTTGGACGTTCACACCTTCTTGTAGCCGAACACATCCACTCCTGCTTTTGATGATGTATGGTTGGGCATTCGCACCTTTTTTTTACCCATTTGTCAAGAATAATGGGTGGACATTCACACCTTCTTGCAGCTGAACACCTCCTCTCCCACTTATGATCATGTGCGGTTTGATATTCGAAAATTTTCTTTCATGTTTTCTAGCAATTATTGATGGACATTTAGACCTTCTTGCAGCTGAACACCTCCGCTCCTGCTTTTGATCATACCTTGTCAGGCATTCGCACCATGTCTTACCCGCTTTTTACAAACTTTAGTCGAACATTTACACCTTTTTGCAGCCGAACACCACCTCTCTCGCTTTTGATGATGTATGGTCCGGCATTCTTTCCTTTTCTAACACATTTTTCAGCAATTATGGTCGGACATTCACACCTACTCAGAGCCGAACACCTCCGCTCCCGCATTTGATGGTGTATAGTCGGGCATTCTCACCCTTTCTCATCAGCTTTTTGCAAATTATGATCTGACATTCACACCTGCTTTTGATAATGTATGGTTGGGCATTCGCACCTTTTTTTACCCATTTTTCAGTAATTATGGGTGTACATTCACACCTTCTTGCAGCCAAACACCTCCGCTCCCTCTTTTGATCATACATTTTCGGGCATTCGCACCTTTTCTTACCCGCTTTTTACAAACCATGGTCGGACTTTCACACCTTTTAGTAGCCGAACAACTCCGCACCCGCTACTGATTGTGTACAGTCGGGTATTTTAATCTTTTCTTACCCGTTTTTTACCAACTATGGTCGGACATTCACACCTTCTTACAGCGGAACACCTCCGCTCCCTCCTTTGATGGTGTATGTTCGGGCATTCGAACCTTTTCTTACCCGCTTTTTACAAACTATGGTCAGACGTTCAAACCTTCTTGTAGCCGAACATATCCACTCCTGCTTTTGATGATGTATGGTTGGGCATTCAAACCTACTTGTTGCCCGCTTTTCATTAATTATGGGTGGACATTCACACCTTGTCTCAGCCAAACACCTCCGCTCCCTGTTTTGATCATGTATGGTTTGACATTCGCACCTTTGCTTACCCTCTTTTTATACTGATTGCTCAAGATTAAGTTGTTCTTTCTCAAACTACAAAAATTTTTTAATTGTTGAAACTTGATTTGAAGTGGATAAATAAGGAAGACAAACAGTTTTAAGTCAGGCTGATAGCAATTAATTTTATAGCAAAATCTTTATTTCGTCATTTGTCGAGAGATGCTTATTGCTGAAGAAGTTCTTTCTCATTCTACAAAGTACAACGTTGTTTATCATTGAAACTTGATTAGACATGAATAAATATGAAGGACAAAGCAGTCTTAACTTGGTTTGAGTTAAGGAATTCGTTTTATAGGAGAATCCGAATTCGTGCGTAACTCGTAAAATAGAGCTTATTTTCGGATTCCTGAAGAATGAGTCTGGTTCTTTCTCATAATACAAAGTTTGTTGTTTATTGTTGAAACTTCATCAGACCGTTAGATATAGTCGGACTCATCTCGACGCACGGCTTGGGATCTGGAACCAGTACTCTTGAGAGGGGTTGGACTCTCTTCCACTCTGGAGTTGCCCGTGGTGAGAGGCGCAGAGCAGGTGTGGGCATACTTATTGCCCCCTGGCTGTGTGCCAGTACATTGGGGTTTACCCCAGTGAACGAGAGGGTAGCCTCCCTCCGCCTTGGGTGGGGGGACGAGTCCTGACTGTTGTTTGTGCCTATGCGCCAAACAGCAGTTCAGAGTACCTACCCTGTTTGGAGTCTCTGGGGGAGGAACTGGAGAATGCTCCTACCGGAGACTCCCTCATTCTGCTGGGGGACTTCAATGCTCACGTGGGCAATGACAGTGAGACCTGGAGGGGTGTGATTGGGAGGAACGGCCCCCCCCGATCTGAATCAGAGTGGTGTTATGTTGTTGGACTTCTGTGCCAGTCATAGACTGTCCATAACGAACACCATGTTCAGGCATAAGGGTGTCCATATGTGCACTTGGCACCAGGACACCCTTGGCCGCAGTTCGATGATCGACTTTGTGGTTGTATCATCGGACTTGCGGCCGTATGTCCTGGACACTCGGTTGAAGAGAGGGGCGGAGCTGTCAACTGATCACCACCTGGTGGTGAGTTGGCTCCGCTGGTGGGGGAGGATGCCGATCAGACCTGGCAGGCCCATACGTATTGTGAGGGTCTGCTGGGAGCGTTTGTCAGAATCCCCCGTCAGAAGGAGCTTTAACTCCCACCTCCGGCAGAGCTTCAACCATATTTGAGGTGGGGGACATTGAGTCCGAATGGGCCATGTTCCGTGACTCCATTGCCGAGGCAGCTGGTCGGAGTTGTGGCCGTAAGGTGGTCGGTGCCTGTCGTGGCGGCAACCCTCGAACCTGCTGGTGGACACCAGTGGTGAGGGAAGCCGTCAAGCTGAAGAAGGAGTCCTATCGGGCCTTTTTGGCCAGTGGGACCCTGGAAGAAGCTGATAGGTACCGACGGGCCAGACGGGCCACGGCTTCGGCGGTTGTGAGGCAAAAACTCGGGCCTGGGAGGAGTTCGGTGAGACCATGGAGAACGATTTCCGGACGGCCTCGAAAAGATTCTGGTCCACCATCCGGCGTCTCGGGGGGGGGGAAGCGGCTCACAGTCAACACTGTTTACAGTGGGGACGGGGCTTTGCTGACCTCAACTAGGGATGTTGTGAGTCGGTGGGGGGAGTACTTCGAGGAACTCCTCAATCCTACCAACACGTGCTCGGAAGAGGCAGAGTCGGAGAGCTCGGAGACGGGGCCTCCCATTTCTGGGGCTGAGGTTGCCGAGGTGGTTAAAAAGCTCCTCGGTGGCAAGGCCCCGGGGGTGGATGAGGTCCGTCCTGAGTTTCTCAAGGCTCTGGATGTTGTAGGGCTGTCTTGGCTGACACGCCTCTGCAGTATCGCGTTGACATCGGGGACAGTGCCTCTGGACTGGCAGATTGGGGTGGTGGCCCCCTTCTTTAAAAAGGGGGACCGGAGGGTGTGTTCCAACTATAGGGGTATCACACTCCTCAGCCTCCCTGGTAAGGTCTATTCGGGGGTATTGGAGAGGAGGATCCGTCGGATAATCGAGCCTCGGATTCAGGAGATGCAGTGTGGCTTTCGTCCTGGCCGTGGAACAGTGGACCAGCTCTATACCCTCGGCAGGATCCTGGAGGGTGCATGGGAGTTCGCCCAACCAGTCTACATGTGTTTTGTGGACTTGGAGAAAGCGTTCGACCGTGTCCCTCGTGGAGTCCTGTGGGGGGTGCTCCGGGAATATGGAGTGCCGGACCCCTTGATAGGGGCCATTCGGTCTCTGTATGACCGGTGCCAGAGTTTGGTCCGCATTGCCGGCAGTAAGTCGGATACGTTTCCGGTGAGAGTTGGACTCCGTCAGGGCTGCCCTTTGTCACCGATTCTGTTCCTAACTTTTATGGACAGAATTTCTAGGCGGAGCCAGGGCGTTGAGGGTGTCCCATTTGGCGACCTCAGAATCGGGTCTCTGCTTTTTGCAGATGATGTGGTTCTGTTAGCGTCGTCAGGCCGTGACCTTCAGCTCTCACTGGAGTGATTCGCAGCCGAGTGTGAAGCGGCTGGGATGAGAATCAGCACCTCCAAATCCGAGACTATGGTTCTCAGCCGGAAAAGGGTGGAATGCTCTCTCCGGGTCGGGAATGAGATCCTTCCCCAAGAGGAGGAGTTCAAGTATCTCGGGGTCTTGTTCACGAGTGACGGACGAATGGAGCGGGAGATTGACGGGCGGATCGTTGCGGCGCCTGCAGTGTTGCAGGCTCTGCACCGACCCGTCGTTGTGAAGAGGGAGCTGAGCCAGAAGGCGAAGCTCTCTACTTACTGGTCAATCTACGTTCCCATCCTCACCTATGGTCACGAGTTGTGGGTAGTGACCGAAAGAACAAGATCGCGAATACAAGCGGCCGAAATGGGTTTCCTCCGCAGGGTGTCTGGGCTCTCCCTTAGAGATAGGGTGAGAAGCTCAGTCATCCGGGAGGGGCTCGGAGTAGAACCGCTGCTCCTCCGCATTGAGAGGAGTCAGATGAGGTGGCTCGGGCATCTGGTTAGGATGCCCCCTGGGCGCCTCCCTGGGGAGGTGTTCCGGGCACGTCCCACTGGGAGGAGACCCCGGGGGAGACCCAGGACACGTTGGAGAGACTATGTCTCTCGGCTGGCCTGGGAACGCCTCGGGGTCCCCCCGGAAGAGCTGGAGGAAGTGGCCGGGGACAGAGACGTCTGGGTTTCTCTGCTCAAGCTGCTGCCCCCGCGACCCGACCCCCGGATAAGCGGCAGATGATGGATGGATGGATGGATATATCCTCCACCAACCAGACTTACAACCCCCGACTAGGGTAGTAGAATTTCTAAGCATCTGTACCCCAAAACTACTATCAAAAATATATAAATTATTGTCTAAGATAGATGACACAATGTCTCTTCCATCCTCAAAATGGGAGGCAGATTTATCCATCAGTTCTGGTCATAGCTTCTAACCACAAATATGTTTGAACACCTTCATAAAGACTCGAAATCCTAATTTACAGCTCATACAATACAAAATCCTTCATAGAACACACTATACAGGACAAAGGATGTTCAGGATGGGTCTAACACACTCAAACATCTGCTCACATTGCACAGATAACACACCTGATGATTATGCACACGCTTTGTGGTTTTTCTGCGCCTGTCCAGAAGTTCTGGCTTGAAGTCTGTGAGGACCTATCAACATGGCTAAAGTGTAGCATCCCTGCATGCCCCACACTGTGCATACTGGGTGACTTAGACAACATCAACATGGAAATTAACTCAGCACACATGGTTGTCACAGTGTTATGTATCGCAAAGAAAACTATTCTCATGAACTGGAAAGCGAAGAACAATCTGTGTATTAACCAGTTTAGAAATTTTCTTTTAGATTATATTAGCATGGAAACAATGTCTGCCTCCTCAAAACATCAATTGGCTGAATTTCATTCTCTCTGGTCCCCTCTGATTAGTTTTATCACATAGTGGTGGTGGTGGGTTGCTGGGTGATGGTGGGTCTCAGGCCCGGGCTGCTGCGACTGGTGTGACCGGGTGGTTTGTTTGTTTGTTTTTTGATGTTGTTTGTTTGTTTTTTGTAGAGGTCCTCCTGGGTGGGGTTGGGTTGAGTGGGGTGGGGCGGGATGGGTACCTTCTGGGGGTACAGTAGCTCCCGGAATATGGTCGCTGCAGGCCCCGAGCCTGGTGGACATCAGGCCCTCCTGCCCATTGTTGGCTCCCAGGTAGCGGGGATGCCTATTGCAGCCAGTCCCTGGCTGCCCTCTCTGGGGGAGAGTAGCTCCCCCGTTATATATCCCCATACCCCTCTCCCTTCTGGCTCCTGTACACAGCACACACTCACACATGAAGGGTTTTGGGGGCGTGTGTGTTCGGTGGGGTGCAGTGGATGGGGCCACGTAGGTGGTCCCCTTTGGTTGCACTCTGCAGTTCCCTGCCCCTTTTTTAATTACACCTTAGACATTAGTACTTATCAAACACACTCACACACACACATTAGGTCTTGGGGGGTGGTTACACTGAGTGGAATCTGGTGGGCGGGGCTCTTTGGGTATGTAGGCTGCCCAGAGTGCCGCGCTCCCAGTTCTACAAGTTTGGCTGCCCCTCAATTTTAATTGCTCACTATTAGAAAATATTGAAGAGCCAGAAGGGTGAGGGGAGGGGTCTTCTTCGCACACCCCTGCTTCCTGGTGTCTGCTCGGGGCAGGAGGGGCCAGGAGGATTAATTAATTGTTCTGCTGGTTCGGGGTCTGTGGTGGCTGGGGGGTTGCTGGCCTCCTGGTGTGCCCGCTGCACTACACCCCAGCAGAGTCGAGGGAGGTAGGATGTGTGGATGTGTGGATGTATGGGACGTGAAAGTGTGTGTGGTAATGATTGGGCCTGGATCTGGGACTTGCTGTCGCCTGGCCTGCCTGTGTTTCTCCCGATGGGGCATCAGCGTTGCCTCTCCCCACTGCTCGCGACTTCACCCACCTGTGGGCACGTCTTGACTCCCAGGGCACTTGGCCAGGGGCGCTGGGGCAGGCGCTGACCCACTTTGTGGCTGTCTGGGGCGCTTGGCCCTCCTGGGTATTGGGTGGGGCCTCTGCCGGGGGGTTTGGGGGCGCTCGGGCTCCTGGGGCCCAGGTCCAGTGCACGGCCCATGTCTGGGCGGCTGGGGCCTGGCGGGGTCGGTGGGCTGTTACCCCTGGTTCCCGGAGTGCCTCTGCCCTATGCTTATGGGAGCTCTTTCCGGGGGCTTCCTCTGCAGTCTTCTGGGTGGATGCGTGGTTGCCCCTGCGGTGGGCTGCCTGGGTTCTGTGCTCTGTGGGGGCTGCTGGTGGCCTGGGTCTTGTGGCCCTCTCTGCTTGCTTCTGATTGCTTGGGGGGGGGGGGGGGGGGGGGGCTGTGGATTGTGGCCCTGTACGCTTATACACTCATAACTAAGCACGGTTATCATGTAGGTCCTGTGCCATGGGTGTTGCATGTTCTCACACACACACACACACATTCATTAGTCCAGTAGCATGGTCACTAAGCAGATGATGTATTATCATGTCGTCTCAGGTCATCTATATCCACAGCTGTGTTGTATGCGATTGCCGCTTCTTGTGCTTGTTTTTGTTTGTTTGTGTGTTTGTTTTTTCTCTGCTTGTCTGCTTTCAGGTGCTCCTGGTGGCGCTAAGGCTGGATTCCCCTCATAGGCCATGGATTGTTGTCTGTTTTGTTTTTTACAGGTGTAGCAGCTGGTTGTCTGGTTTTTGTTTCTATTTTTGTTCTGTTTCCTCTTCTTTCCTCTTCTTCTTTCCTTGTCCCCCGGTCCGGTTCAGTTCAGTTCATGTCATATATTGTAAACAGAAATAAATAAATGGGCATCAAGGGGAGCTTTACATTTATAAAACTTCCCTTGGCAAAACAAATCTGTTTGGCATCAAAGGTATTCAGACTACAATTCTTCTGACATAATGCTGAACAGGACAAGGGGAAAAAAAAGTAAAGAAGACAGTTCTGCCGAAAGCCAGGGATAGACCTGTTCTAAGTTCTATACTTTTTAAAAGGGGCGTGTTTATCAACTATGGAATTAGAAGATTTACAAAAATGGTCAAGTGCTAGATCATCATCTGGGATTTTAACAGTGTCATATAACTATTCAACAGATCAGTTAAAAAAAAGCCTGCTCATGGAGATGTTTCAGGATCTGGATACCAAGCGTGGACCTAATGTTTTCATTTTTGCAATTCTGATACAGGCTATTGAGCAGTGATAACTAACACCAAGTTCAGATACTTCGGATTTTCTACCTTTGATTTGTTAAGATTGAGCCAATCAGGGACAACCTTGAAGGATCTCTTTGGTTTTGTAGGATCAGTAATTACCTGAGAAAGGTTGATATTGGTACACACCTTTTTTAAATGATCAGAGGCAGAGTTCAACTTGTTTAAATTAAAATTGCCACACAGAGATTGGGTTTAGGCCACATGCACACAGAATGACATCAACATATATAAGAAATATTAAACATTTACACATAGATTTTTGAATACATGTAGAGGAATGATACTTTGAAATGTGCTCATTGCGGAGTTATGATCAGTTGAGTAATGAAGGTTGAACTATTCTGGGAAAGAGGTTCTATTCCCAGCATCATGATGGACACTCCTGATATAGAAGGTTTCGCTAACGCATTGGAATTGTTTTACTATTTTCATATGCATGTGCAATGAAGAATTGCTTGCTGCTGATAAATGCAAAGAAGAACAGCTTACACATAGATGCTAACATATAGGCTGCTGAATGCAATCAAGACCTGCTTATCAAGTAAAGTTCAATGTCAATGTGTAATATTCAATTAGGATTTGCAAAACAGTGAAGTTAAACAATGAATGGGTCCATAGTTGGTATGAGAAGACTACAGGAATATTTACCTGGGTGTACGTTCAAACAGAGATGAGAAAATTGCGATAAATAATTGTTTGTTTGTTTGTTAGTATGTATATGAATGTTATGTGTATAAACTGTGTTGAGTTATAGTTACTCAGTAGTGTCTCAGTGAAACAACCGACGGGGGAAGCCTTGCGGTGACAACAAAAGCAGTGTTTTACTGATCAGTCAAGTTGCTCCAGTGTACTCCATAAAAACTGGTTGGCTACTGAAGGGATAGAAAATGGGGAATACTTGTTTTAAAGCAAACAAGGAATTAGATGGGAAAAATACATGTTTTAACGGGACCCAGACAATATTAAATACTCAGACAGATGGGAGAAGAAGTGTAGTTTTGTAGGAAATCACAAAATTATTACATAGAATTAGTGAAATCAATTTAAGAATGCCTTTCTGAAGAGCTGTTTACCACAGATGAGCAGCTTTGCGACCAAGCACATTGTAGATCGCTTTACTGCCAAAATGATCTAATTTAATGGATTGGTTTAGACATGCATAACAGCATTTTAAGAACAAAGAGAGAAACAAAAAGGGACAACGCTTCATGGTGGAAGGTGATGTATAAATAACTGTGTATATGATGAAGGGGGTGGCAACACCCATTCCGAAATCCCGCCATTCCGACATCCCGCTATTCCGACATCCCACCATTCCGACATACCACCATTCCGACATACCACCATTCCGACATGCAAACGTCCCACCATTCCGACATCCCACCATTGCGACATCCCGCTATTCTGACGTTCAAATGTCCCACCATTCCGACAAGGCTTTCCGTATAAGGAAATGTGTGTTACTCAACAGGTGAGTCCCTTCTTTCTGTTCATGCAATTTATATGTTTAACATGTTTATAGACAAGCGTTATTAAAAACACAAAGTCTCGGCAACTGGAGGAGGAGAAGCAGTCCGCGGTGGTTTTCAATCACACACTCCAATGCCACTTGTTTCAACTTCCGAAAATTTAATCCAGGAAAAAAAGGCTTACAAACATGGACCAAAACGGCTCCATAACACGCACAAGAATCCAAAAGAAACGAAAGTTAACTAAAAGAAAGCAAATAAACAGTATGAAGTGGTCAAAATTGGTTTTACGCATGCCTATGTGCGTCTGGCACATGCGTCTTCGGGCTCTCCCACGTTGGTTTGTGGATGAAAGCTATATGTTCAGCTGTAATGTCATGTAAAAACAATCTCTACATGACATTTAGTCCCAGGTGTGACCAGTTAGGTCCTTAAGATATCAACAGGCTGTATAAAGCTACAACCGTTGCGGCTGTGTGTTTGTGCCAAATGCGCAAAACCCTATTGAAAAATGGGTAAGAAAACCCTATAAATGCGCTTCCCAAAATTGGAGTGAGTACTCATAAATCACGTGAATAACATGAATAAACGTTTTTACTGCATTTTGTTGTGTTTTATACGTTCTATGCTGTCATTTCTATCTTCTCCTATTGGCAAGGCAAGGCAGAGTGCTCGCAACTGTGTCCTGTGCAGTAGCCGTGATATCTGTAATTGCAATTATTACTTTTGCATATGATGACAGCGTGCAAAAGACGCATGGGCTCTGTGGAGAGCTCCGCTCCAGCTGGCTGCTGTGACAGCTCACTGACACTGTATTTCTGCTTAATCAGTTTCAGTCTCGCCAGAGTTACATTAATATCTGTATTTTTACATTTGAAATTCAGGGGATTTTGATAATAGATTATTAAAGTTTGTTTGCGAGGCTGTGGCCTCTGCATGTGCAAAGCTTGTGCGCCAAACTTTAGGGCGTATTTGCGCCGGCATATCATTAGTGCAAAATGTTTTGGGTAAAAAATAGGCTATTAAAAGGAACTGTCGGAATGGCGGTATGTTAAAAAAAACAAAAAACATACCGCCATTCCGACCATAGGAGGAAAAAAGTGTCGGAATGGTGGGACGTTTGATAAAAAATTAAGTGTCGCCATTCCGACAATTGGAGACCCATGTCGGAATGGCGAGATGTCGGAATGGCAGCATGTAACCATGATGAAGGAGAGACCATTTGAGCAGCACAGCCATTTCGCAGCACAGGGACAGCAGTCCAAGTTACAGGATCTCCCACGTGGTATCACCTGTCACATTGTGTCAAGGCATCAAAAGAAGAAAAAATCACCAAACTCAAGGACAAAAAGACAAAGACTCCGGTGAATGAAGACAGAGGACTGACAAACCAGAAATACAAAAGGATTCTCGATATCAAGATCCAGAAGAAGAGGCTAACAATGCCAAGAACACTTACGATGCTGGGAATGATGCCAGCAATGAACAGAGAAGAAGATTCAGTGTCATCAATCTGCATTACTTGCCTCTAATGAGGGGGTGAATATAGAATCCTCAACGATTACAACGTCTCTGGGAACTGTGACAACAACAAGGTTTAAACCATTTTGATATATATTGTAACCTATTGTCTAAGGAATAGTGCCGAAAATGAGGTAAATCTAATCCACCACTGTCCTTGGTCTTCTGTAGGGTTTTTAAACTAATACGTGGTGGTTTGTTTTTCCACAGAAATTTGGAGATGCATGAATCTAGTGACTTAAACCAAGTAGCAGATGGTTTTATGGGGATCATTGAGAACAAATAGTTAACTTTTGGTAGTATCATCATTTTAATGGATGTAACTCTCCCCATAAGTGATATAGGTAAGGACTTCCAACGAGAGATCGTCCTCTACTGTCTTTAATAATTGCACATAATTTAGCTTTGTTAGCTCTGAGAGCCTGGAGGAAATGTTTATGCCTAAATATCTAATATTTCCTGACTGTAAAGTGATCGCAGGTATATTATGGACCCTACAGTTAATGGGCAGAACTGTGGTCTTAGACCAGTTGATAGAGTAGTCAGAAAGTGCTGAGAATTTATTTATGAGTGTGATCGTGTGACTGAGAGACGTCTGTGAGTTCTGAAGGAAAAGTAATACATCATCAGCATAAAGACTTATTTTATGCTCAATATTTTGGGATTAATTACTCACAAACGGGTAAGAAAAGGTAGTATTGCCAGACCATACATGATCAAAACAGGGAGCGGAGGTGGTTCAGCTGCAAGGTGTGAATGTCTGACTATAGTTTGTAAAAAGCGGGTAAGATAAGGTGCGAATGCCCGACAATGTATGATCAAAAGAGGGAGCGGAGGTTTTCGGCTGCAAGAAGGTCTGAATGTCCACCCAAAATTCCTGAAAAATGGGTAAAAAAAGGGTGCGAATGCCAAACCATACATCATCAAAAGCAGGAGTGGATGTGTTCGGCTACAAGAAGATTTGAATGTCCAGCAATAATTGCTTTAAAACATGAAAGAAAATTTTCGAATATCAAACCGCACATGATCATAAGCGGGAGAGGAGTTGTTCAGCTGCAAGGTGTGAATGTCTGACTATAGTTTGTAAAAAGCGGGTAAGATAAGGTGCGAATGCCCGACAATGTATGATCAAAAGAGGGAGCGGAGGTTTTCGGCTGCAAGAAGGTGTGAATGTCCACCCATAATTACTGAAAAATGGGTAAGAAAAGGTGAAAATGCCCAACCATACATCATCAAAAGCAGGAGTGGATGTGTTCGGCTACAAGAAGGTTTGAATGTCCGACCATAGTTTGTAAAAAGCGGGTAAGAAAAGGTTCGAATGCCCGAACATAGACCATCAAAAGTGGAAGTGGATGGGTTCGGCTGCAAGAAGGTGTGAACGTCCGACCAAAGTTTGTAAAAAGCAGTTAAGAAAAGGTTCGAATATCCAACCAAACATAATCAAAAGCGGGAGCAGAGCTGTTCGACTGCAAGTAGGTGTGAATGTCAGATCATAATTTGCAAAAAGGTGATGAGAAAGGGTGAGAATGCCCGGCTATACACCATCAAATGCGGGAGCGGAAGTGTTCGGCTGTGAGTAGGTGTGAATGTCCGACCATAATTGCTGAAAAATGTGTTAGAAGAGACTAGAATGCCGGACAATACATCATCAAATGCGGGAGCGGAGTTGTTCGGCTGTGAGTAGGTGTGAATCTCCGAGCATAGTTTGTAAAAAGGGGGTAAGAATAGTTTCGAATGCCCGAACATACACTATCCAAACAGGGAGCTGAGGTGGCTCAGCTGCAAGGTGTGAATGTCTGACTATAGTTTGTAAATAAGGTGCGAATGCCCAACAATGTATAATCAAAAGAGGGAGCGGAGGTTTTCGGCTACAAGAAGGTTTGAATGTCCGACCATAGTTTGTAAAAAGCGGGTAAGAAAAAGTTCAAATGCCTGACTATACACCATCAAAAGCGGGAGCAGAGGTGTTCCGCTGTAAGACGGTGTGAATGTCCGACCATATTTGGTAAAAAGCGGGTAAGAAAAGGTTAAAATACCCGACTGTACACAATCAATAGCGGGAGAGGAGGTGTTCAGCTGCAAGAAGGTGTGAATGTCCAACCATAATTCCTGAAAAATGGGTAAGAAAAGGTGCGAATGCCCAACCATACATTACCAAAAGCAGGTGTGAATGTCAGATCATAATTTGAAAAAAGCTGATGAGAAAGGGTGAGAATGCCCGACTATACACCATCAAATGAGGGAGCGGAGTTGTTCGGCTGTGAGTAAGTGTGAATCTCCGACCATAATTGCTGAAAAATGTGTTAGAAAAGGTAAGAATGCCGGTCCATACATCATCAAAAGCGGGAGAGGTGGTGTTCGGCTGCAAGTAGGTGTGAATGTCCAGCCATAATTACTAACAAACGGGTAAGAAAAGGTAGTATTGCCAGACCATACATGATCAAAACAGGGAGCGGAGGTGGTTCAGCTGCAAGAAGGTGTGAATGTCCGACTAAAGTTCAAATATATTAACAAAAGCGGGTTGAGAGGTCTTCGGATGAGAGTGGTTGAGAGTTTCCAACCATAATCTATAAAATGCGGTGAAAAAAAAGGTGTGATAGAACACTAAAAGATGGAGCGGAAGTGTTCGGCTGCAAGAAGGTGTGAATGTCCGACTATATTTGGTGAAAAGCAGGTGAAGCAAGGTCTGAATGCCCAACCTTACATCATCAAAAGCGAGATCAGAGGTGTTTGGCTGCATGAAGGCCATAGTTTGCCAAAAGCGGGTAAGCTGCGAATGACCGACTAAATATCAACAAAAGGTCTTCGGATGCAAGTGGGTGTGAATATCCCACCATACAAGTATGGTGGAGAGGAAGCTGTGAACAGCCGACCATAGTTGGCAAAAAGCGGGTGAGAAAAGGTGCGAATGTCCAACCATACATGATCAAAACAGGGAGCGGAGGTGTTTGGCTGTGACAAGGTGTGAATGTCCACCCAAAATTAATGAAAAGCGGGCAACAAGTAGGTTTGAATGCCCAACCATACATCATCAAAAGCAGGAGTGGATGTGTTCGGCTACAAGGTTTGAATGTCCGAGCATAGTTTGTAAAAAGCGGGTAAGAAAAGGTTCGAATGCCCAAACATACACCATCAAAAGAGGGAGCGGAGGTGTTCCGCTGTAAGAAGGTGTGAATGTCCGACCATAGTTGGTAAAAAACGGGTAAGAAAAGGTTAAAATACCCGACTGTACACAATCAATAGCGGGAGCGGATGTGTTTGGCTACAAGAATGTGTGACAGTCCGACCATGGTTTGTAAAAAAACGGGTAAGAAAAGGTGCGAATGCCCGACAATGTATGATCAAAAGAGGGAGCGGAGGTTTTCGGCTACAAGAAGGTTTGAATGTCCGACCATAGTTTGTAAAAAGCGGGTAAGAAAAGGTTCAAATGCCTGACTATACACCATCAAAAGCGGGAGCGGAGGTGTTCCGCTGTAAGACGGTGTGAATATCCGACCATTGTGTGTAAAAAGCGGGTAAGAAAAGGTTAAAATACCTGACTGTACACAATCAATAGCGGGAGCGGAGTTGTTCGGCTACAAGAAGGTGTGAAAGTTCAACCATGGTTTGTAAAAAGCTGCTAAGTAAAGGTTCGAATGCCCGAATATATACCATCAAAAGCGGAAGTGGAGGTGTTCGGCTGCAAGAAGGTGTGAACGTCCGACCAAAGTTTGCAAAAAGCAGTTAAGAAAAGGTTCGAATGCCCGAATATATACCATCAAAAGCGGGAGCAGAGCTGTTCGACTGCAAGTAGGTGTGAATGTCCAGCCATAATTACTCACAAACGGGTAAGAAAAGGTAGTATTGCCAGACCATACATGATCAAAACAGGGAGCTGAGGTGGTTCAGCTGCAAGGTGTGAATGTCTGACTATAGTTTGTAAAAAGCGGGTAAGACAAGGTGCGAATGCCCGACAATGTATGATCAAAAGAGGGAGTGGAGGCCTTCGGCTGCAAGGTCTGAATGTCCAACCATAACTTCTAAAAACCGGGTAAGAAAAGGCTCGAAAGCCCGACTATACACAATCAAAAGCGGGAGCGGGAGGTTTTCAGCTGCAAATCCTTCACTCAAACCAAGTGAAAACTGCTTTGTCCTTCATATTTATCAATGTCTAGATCGACTTCAACAAAGAACAACATTGTACTTTGTAGTAAAGAAAGAGCAAAATCAAAAGTTTTAGGAATCCGAGAATAAGCTTATTTTCATGAGTTCTGCACGATTATTGATTTTACTATAAATGAACGCCTTCACTCAAACTATGTTAAAACTGCTTTGTCCTTCATATTTATCAATGTCTAGATTGACTTCAACAAAGAACAACACTGTATTTTGCAGTAGAAGAAAGAGCAACACTGAAGGATCAGTAATCCGAGAATAAGCTTGTTTTCATACGTTCTGCATGATTTGGGATTTTATGTATAAAATGAATTCCTTCACTCAAACCAAGTTAAAACTGCTTTGTCCTTCATATTTATCAATGTCTAGATTGACTTCAACAAAGAACAACATTGTATTTTGCAGTAGAAGAAATAGCAACACTGAAGGATCAGGAATCCGAAAACAAGCTTATTTTCATACGTTCTGCTTGATTTGGGATTTTGCTATAAAATTAATTCCTTCACTCAAACAAAGTGGAAACTGCTTTGTTCTTCATATTTATCAATGTCTATATAAATTTCAACAAAGAACAAGGCTGTATTTTTCATTATAGGAAAGAGCAACACTGGAGGATCAGGAATCCGAGAAAAAGCTTACTTTCATGAGTCCTGCACGATTTCGGATTTTCCTATAAAATGAATTGCTTTGCTCAAACCAAGTTAAAATTGCTTTGTCCTTCATAGTTATCCATGTCTAAAATGTATCAAGCATAAAGTTCCTCATATTACCCTGAATGAGAAAGAAGCATCCCTTTGGTTGAGCAATACGTTCCTTATGCGGAGTTATGCATGATTTCGGATTTTGCTATAAAATTCATTCCTTCACACCTTTTTTTTTCACCACATTTTATAGATTATGGTTGGAAATTCTCAACCACTCTAATCCGAAGACCTCTCCTCCAGCTTTTGTTAATATATTTGAACTTTAGTTGGACATTCACCCCTTTTTGCAGCTAAACCACCTCCAATCCCTGTTTTGATCAGGTATGGTCTGGCAATACTACATTTTCTTACCCGTTTGTGAGTAATTATGGCTGGATATTCACACCTACTTGCAGCTGAACACAATCTCTCTCGCTTTTAATTATGTTTGGATATTCAAACCTTTTCTTTACTGCTTTTTGCCAACTTTGGTCGGACGTTCACACCTTCTTGCAGCTGAACACCTCCACTTCCGCTTTTGATAGTGTATAGTCAGGCATTTGAACCTTTTCTTACCCGCTTTTTACAAACTATGGTCGGACATTCAAACCTTCTTGTAGCCGAAAACCTCTGCTCCCTCTTTTGATTATACATTGTCGGGCATTCGCACCTTATCTTACACGATTTGTACAAACTATAGTCAGACATTCACACCTTGGTGCTGAACCACCTCAGCTCCCTGTTTTGATCATGTATGGTCTGGCAATACTACCTTTTCTTACCCGTTTGTGAGTAATTATGGCTGGACATTCACACCTACTTGCAGTCGAACAGCTCTGCTCCCGCTTTTGATTATGTTTGGTTGGATATTCGAACCTTTTCTTAACTGCTTTTTACAAACTTTGGTCGGACGTTCACACCTTCTTGCAGCCGAACACCTCCGCTTCCGCTTTTGATGGTATATATTCGGGCATTCGAACCTTTTCTTACCAGCTTTTTACAAACCATGGTTGGACTTTCACACCTTCTTGTAGCCGAACAACTCCGCTCCCCCTATTGATTGTGTACAGTCGGGTATTTTAACCTTTTCTTACCCGCTTTTTACCAACTATGGTCGGACATTCACACCGTCTTACAGCGGAACACCTCCGCTCCCGCTTTTGATGGTGTATAGTCAGTCCTTTGAACCTTTTCTTACCCGCTTTTTACAAACTATGGTCTGACATTCAAACCTTCTTGTAGCCAAAAACCTCCGCTCCCTCTTTTGATCATACATTGTCGGGCATTCGCACCTTTTCTTACCCGTTTTTACAAACCATGGTCGGACTTTCACACATTCTTGTAGCCAAACACATCCGCTCCCGCTATTGATTGTGTACAGTCGGGTATTTTAACCTTTTCTTACCCACTTTTTACCAACTATGGTCGGACATTCATACCTTCTTACAGCGGAACACCTCCGCTCCCTCTTTTGATGGTGTATGTTTGGGCATTCGAACCTTTTCTTACCCGCTTTTTACAAACTTTGCTCGGACATTCAAACCTTCTTCTAGCCGAACACATCCACTCCTTCTTTTGATGATGTATGCTTGGGCATTCAAACCTAATTTTTTGCCCACTTTTCATTAATTTTGGGTGGACATTCACACCTTGTCACAGCCAAACACCTCCGCTCCCTGTTTTGATCATGTATGGTTGGACATTCGCACCTTTTCTCACCCGCTTTTTGCAAACTATGGTTGGCTGTTCACAGCTTCCTCTCCACCATACTTGTATGTTGGGATGTTCACACCCAGTTGCATCCGAAGACCTCCGCCCCCACTTTTGTTGATATTTAGTTGGTCATTCGCAGCTTACCCGCTTTTGGCAAACTATGGCCTTCTTGCAGCCAAACACCTCTGATCTCGCTTTTGATGATGTAAGGTTGGGCATTCAGACCTTGCTTCACCTGCTTTTCACCAAATATAGTCGGACATTCACACCTTTCTTGCAGCCGAACACTTCCGCTCCACCTTTTAGTGTTCTATAACACCTTTTTTTCACCGAATTTTATAGATTATGGTTGGAAATTCTCAACCACTCTCATCCGAAGACCTCTCCTCCCGCTTTTGTTGATATATTTGAACTTTAGTCGGACATTCACACCTTCTTGCAGCTGAACCACCTCCGCTCCCTGTTTTGATCATGTATGGTCTGGCAATACTACCTTTTCTTACCCGTTTGTGAGTAATTATGGCTGGACATTCACACTTACTTGCAGCCGAACACCACCTCTCTCGCTTTTGATGATGTATGGACCGGCATTCTTACCTTTTCTAACACATTTTTCAGCAA
Organism: Leuresthes tenuis; assembly: GCF_036924035.1. Lineage (NCBI taxonomy): Eukaryota > Metazoa > Chordata > Actinopteri > Atheriniformes > Atherinopsidae > Leuresthes > Leuresthes tenuis. Next base: position 26,932,197 of record NW_027325370.1, read on the forward strand.
TTATGGTCAGAGAGTCACACTTACTCACAGCCGAACAACTCCGCTCCCGCATTTGATGGTGTGCAGTCGGACATTCTCACCCTTTCTCATCAGCTTTTTGCAAATTATGATCTGACATTCACACCTACTTGCAGTCGAAAAGCTATGCTCCCGCTTTTGATTATGTTTGGTTGGATATTCAAACCTTTTCTTAACTGCTTTTTACAAACTTTGGTTGGACGTTCACACCTTCTTGTAGCCGAACACATCCACTCCTGCTTTTGATGATGTATGGTTGGGCATTCGCACCTTTTTTTTACCCATTTTTCAGGAATTATGGGTGAACATTCACACCTTCTTGCAGCTGAACACCTCTCCTTCTTATGATCATGTGCGGATGATATTCGAAAATTTTCTTTCATGTTTTAAAGCAATTATTGATGGACATTCAGACCTTCTTGCAGCTGAACCACTCTGCTCCCGCTTTTTGAATATGTTTGGTTGGATATTCGAAACTTTTCTTAACTGCTTTTTACAAACTTTGGTAGGACGTTCAAACTTTCAAGCAGCCGAACACCTCCGCTTCTGCTTTTGATGTTGTATATTCGGGCATACAAACCTTTTCTTACCCACTTTTTACAAACCATGGTCAGACTTTCACTCTTTGTTGCTGAACAACTCCGCTCCCTCTTTTGATTGTGTACAGTCGGGTATTTTCACCTTTTCTTACCTGCTTTTTACAAACTTTGGTCGGACATTCAAACCTTCTTGTAGCCGAACACATCCACTCCTGCTTTTGATGATGTATGGTTGGGCATTCGCACCTTTTCTTACCCATTTTTCAGTAATTATTGGTGGACATTCAGACCTTCTTGCAGCTGAACACCTCTGCTCCCTCTTTTGATCATACATTGTCGGGCATTCGCACCTTGTCTTACCCGCTTTTTACAAACTTTAGTCAGACATTCACACCTTGCAGCTGAACCACCTCCGCTCCCTGTTTTGATCATGTATGGTCTGGCAATACTACCTTTTCTTACCCATTTGTGAGTAATTATGGCTGGACATTCACACCTACTTGCAGCCGAACACCACCTCTCCCGCTTTTGATGATGTATTGTCCGGCATTCTAGTCTCTTCTAACACATTTTTCAGCAATTATGGTCGGACATTCACACCTACTCACAGCCGAACACTTCCGCTCCCGCATTTGATGGTGTATAGCCGGGCATTCTCACCCTTTCTCATCAGCTTTTTGCAAATTATGATTTCACATTCACACCTACTTGCAGTCGAACAGCTCTGCTCCCGCTTTTGATTATGTTTGGTTGGATATTCGAACCTTTTCTTAACTGCTTTTTACAAACTTTGGTCGGACGTTCACACCTTCTTGCAGCCGAACACCTCCACTTCCACTTTTGATGGTATATATTCGGGCATTCGAACCTTTTCTTACCCGCTTTTTACAAACCGTGGTCGGACTTTCACACCTTCTTGTAGCCGAACAACTCCGCTCCCGCTATTGATTGTGTACAGTCGGGTATTTTAACCTTTTCTTACTCGCTTTTTACCAACTATGGTCGGACATTTACACCTTCTTACAGCGGAACACCTCCGCTCCCTCTTTTGATGGTCTATGTTTGGGCATTCGAACCTTTTCTTACCCGCTTTTTACAAACTATGGTCGGACATTCAAACCTTCTAGCCGAACACATCCACTCCTGCTTTTGATGATGTATGGTTTGGCATTCGCACCCTTTTTTTACCCATTTTTCAGGAATTATGGGTGGACATTCAGACCTTCTTGCAGCCGAAAACCTCCGCTCCCTCTTTTGATCATGCATTGTCGGGCATTCGCACCTTGTCTTACCCGCTTTTTATAAACTTTAGTTGGACATTCACACCTTCTTGCAGCTGAACGACCTCCGCTCCCTGTTTTGATCATGTATGGTCTGGCAATACTACCTTTTCTTACCCGTTTGTGAGTAATTAATCCCAAAATATTGAGCATAAAATAAGTCTTTATGCTGATGATGTATTACTTTTCCTTCAGAACTCACAGACGTCTCTCACTCACACGATCACACTCATAAATAAATTCTCAACACTTTCTGACTACTCTATCAACTGGTCTAAGACCACAGTTCTGCCCATTAACTGTAGGGTCCATAATATACCTGCGATCACTTTACAGTCAGGAAATATTAGATATTTAGGCATAAACATTTCCTCCAGGCTCTCAGAGCTAACAAAGCTAAATTATGTGCAATTATTAAAGACAGTAGAGGACGATCTCTCTCGTTGGAAGTCCTTACCTATATCACTTATGGGGAGAATTACATCCATTAAAATGATGATACTACCAAAAGTTAACTATTTGTTCTCAATGATCCCCATAAAACCATCTGCTACTTGGTTTAAGTAACTAGATTCATGCATCTCCAAATTTCTGTGGAAAAACAAACCACCACGTATTAGTTTAAAAACCCTACAGAAGACCAAGGACAATGGTGGATTAGATTTACCTCATTTTCAGCACTATTCCTTAGCCAATAGGTTACAATATATATCAAAATGGTTTAAACCTTGTTTTTGTCACAGTTCCCAGAGACGTTGTAATCGTTGAGGATTCTATATTCACCCCCTCATTAGAGGCACGTGTTGCAGATTGATGACACTGAATCTTCTTCTCTGTTCATTGCTGGCATCATTCCCAGCATCGTAAGTGTTCGTGGCATTGTTAGCCTCTTCTTCTGGATTTTGATATCGAGAATCCTTTTGTATTTCTGGTTTGTCAGTACACTCTCTTCGTTCACCGGCGTCTTCGTATTTTTGTCCTTGAGTTTGGTGATTTTTTCTTCTTTTGATGCCTTGACACAATGTGACAGGTGATACCACGTGGGAGATCCTGTAACTTGGACTGCTGTCCCTGTGCTGCGAAATGGCTGTGCTGCTCAAATGGTCTCTCCTTCATCATGGTTACATGCTGCCATTCCGACATCTCGCCATTCCGACATGGGTCTCCAATTGTCGGAATGGCGACACTTAATTTTTTATCAAACGTCCCACCATTCCGACACTTTTTTCCTCCTATGGTCGGAATGGCGGTATGTTTTTTTTTTTTTTAACATACCGCCATTCCGACAGTTCCTTTTAATAGCCTATTTTTTACCCAAAACATTTTGCACTAATGATATGCCGGCGCAAATACGCCCTAAAGTTTGGCGCACAAGCTCTGCACATGCAGAGGCCACAGCCTCGCAAACAAAATTTAATAATCTATTATCAAAATCCCCTGAATTTCAAATATAAAAATACAGATATTAATGTAACTCTGGCGAGACTGAAACTGATTAAGCAGAAATACATTGTCAGTGAGCTGTCACAGCAGCCAGCTGGAGCGGAGCTCTCCACAGAGCCCATGCGTCTTTTGCACGCTGTCATCATATGCAAAAGTAATAATTGCAATTACAGATATCACGGCTACGGCACAGGACACAGTTGCGAGCACTCTGCCTTGCCTTGCCAATAGGAGAAGATAGAAATGACAGCATAGAACGTATAAAACACAACAAAATGCAGTAAAAACGTTTATTCATGTTATTCACGTGACTTATGAGTACTCACTCCAATTTTGGGAAGCGCGGATGGGTTTTGCGCATTTGGCACAAACACACAGCCGCAACGGTTGTAGCTTTATACAGCCTGTTGATATCTTAAGGACCTAACTGGTCACACCTGGGACTAAATGTCATGTAGAGATTGTTTTTACATGACATTACAGCTGAACATATAGCTTTCATCCACAAACCAACGTGGGAGAGCCCGAAGACGCATGTGCCAGACGCACATAGGCATGCGTAAAACCAATTTTGACCACTTCATACTGTTTATTTGCTTTCTTTTAGTTAACTTTCGTTTCTTTTGGATTCTTGTGCGTGTTATGGAGCCGTTTTGGTCCATGTTTGTAAGCCTTTTTTTCCTGGATTAAATTTTCGGAAGTTGAAACAAGTGGCATTGGAGTGTGTGATTGAAAACCACCGCGGACTGCTTCTCCTCCTCCAGTTGCCGAGACTTTGTGTTTTTAATAACGCTTGTCTATAAACATGTGTTAAACATATAAATTGCATGAACAGAAAGAAGGGACTCACCTGTTGAGTAACACACATTTCCTTATACGGAAAGCCTTGTCGGAATGGTGGGACATTTGAACGTCAGAATAGCGGGATGTCGCCATGGTGGGATGTCGGAATGGTGGGACGTTTGCATGTCGGAATGGTGGTATGTCGGAATGGTGGGATGTCGGAATGGTGGGATGTCGGAATAGCGGGATGTCGGAATGGCGGGATTTCGGAATGGGTGTTGCCACCCCCTTCATCATATACACAGTTATTTATACATCACCTTCCACCATGAAGCGTTGTCCCTTTCTGTTTCTCTCTTTGTTCTTAAAATGCTGTTATGCATGTCTAAAGCAATCCATTAAATTAGATCATTTTGGCAGTAAAGCGATCTACAATGTGCTTGGTCGCAAAGCTGCTCATCTGTGGTAAACAGCTCTTCAGAAAGGCATTCTTCAATTGATTTCACTAATTCTATGTAATAATTTTGTGATTTCCTACAAAACTACACTTCTTCTCCCATCTGTCTGAGTATTTAATATTGTCTGGGTCCCGTTAAAACATGTATTTTTCCCAATTCCTTGTTTGCTTTAAAACAAGTATTCCCCATTTTCTATCCCTTCAGTAGCCAACCAGTTTGTATGGAGTACACTGGAGCAACTTGACTGATCAGTAAAACACTGCTTTTGTTGTCACCGCAAGGCTTCCCCCGTCGGTTGTTTCACTGAGACACTACTGAGTAACTATAACTCAACACAGTTTATACACATAACATTCATATACATACTAACAAACAAACAAACAATTATTTATCGCAATTTTCTCATCTCTGTTTGAACGTACACCCAGGTAAATATTCCTGTAGTCTTCTCATACCGACTATGGACCCATTCATTGTTTAACTTCACTGTTTTGCAAATCCTAATTGAATATTACACATTGACATTGAACTTTACTTGATAAGCAGGTCTTCATTGCATTCAGCAGCCTATATGTGAGCATCTATGTGTAAGCTGTTCTTCTTTGCATTTATCAGCAGCAAGCAATTCTTCATTGCACATGCATATGAAAATAGTAAAACAATTCCAATGCGTTAGCGAAACCTTCTATATCAGGAGTGTCCATCATGATGCTGGGAATAGAACCTCTTTCCCAGAATAGTTCAACCTTCATTACTCAACTGATCATAACTCCGCAATGAGCACATTTCAAAGTATCATTCCTCTACATATATTCAAAAATCTATGTGTAAATGTTTAATATTTCTTATATTTGTTGATGTCATTCTGTGTGCATGTGGCCTAAACCCAATCTCTGTGTGGCAATTTTAATTTAAACAAGTTGAACTCTGCCTCTGATCATTTAAAAAAGGTGTGTACCAATATCAACCTTTCTCAGGTAATTACAGATCCTACAAAACCAAAGAGATCCTTCAAGGTTGTCCCTGATTGGCTCAATCTTAACAAATCAAAGGTAGAAAATCCGCAGTATCTGAACTTGGTGTTAGTTATCACTGCTCAATAGCCTGTATCAGAATTGCAAAAATGAAAACATTAGGTCCACGCTTGGTATCCAGATCCTGAAACATCTCCATGAGCAGGCTTTTTTTTAACTGATCTGTTGAATAGTTATATGACACTGTTAAAATCCCAGATGAAGATCTAGCACTTGACCATTTTTGTAAATCTTCTAATTCCATAGTTGATAAACACGCCCCTTTTAAAAAGTATAGAACTTAGAACAGGTCTATCCCTGGCTTTCGGCAGAACTGTCTTCTTTACTTTTTTTTCCCCTTGTCCTGTTCAGCATTATGTCAGAAGAATTGTAGTCTGAATACCTTTGATGCCAAACAGATTTGTTTTGCCAAGGGAAGTTTTATAAATGTAAAGCTCCCCTTGATGCCCATTTATTTATTTCTGTTTACAATATATGACATGAACTGAACTGAACCGGACCGGGGGACAAGGAAAGAAGAAGAGGAAAGAAGAGGAAACAGAACAAAAATAGAAACAAAAACCAGACAACCAGCTGCTACACCCGTAAAAAACAAAACAGACAACAATCCATGGCCTATGAGGGGAATCCAGCCTTAGCGCCACCAGGAGCACCTGAAAGCAGACAAGCAGAGAAAAAACAAACACACAAACAAACAAAAACAAGCACAAGAAGCGGCAATCGCATACAACACAGCTGTGGATATAGATGACCTGAGACGACATGATAATACATCAACTGCTTAGTGACCATGCTACTGGACTAATGAATGTGTGTGTGTGTGTGTGAGAACATGCAACACCCATGGCACAGGACCTACATGATAACCGTGCTTAGTTATGAGTGTATAAGCGTACAGGGCCACAATCCACAGCCCCCCCCCCCAAGCAATCAGAAGCAGGCAGAGAGGGCCACAAGACCCAGGCCACCAGCAGCCCCCACAGAGCACAGAACCCAGGCAGCCCACCGCAGGGGCAACCACGCATCCACCCAGACGACTGCAGAGGAAGCCCCCGGAAAGAGCCCCCATAAGCATAGGGCAGAGGCACTCCGGGAACCAGGGGCAACAGCCCACCGACCCCGCCAGGCCCCAGCCGCCCAGACATGGGCCGTGCACTGGACCTGGGCCCCAGGAGCCCGAGCGCCCCCAAACCCCCCGGCAGAGGCCCCACCCAATACCCAGGAGGGCCAAGCGCCCCAGACAGCCACAAAGTGGGTCAGCGCCTGCCCCAGCGCCCCTGGCCAAGTGCCCTGGGAGTCAAGACGTGCCCACAGGTGGGTGAAGTCGCGAGCAGTGGGGAGAGGCAGCGCTGATGCCCCATCGGGAGAAACACAGGCAGGCCAGGCGACAGCAAGTCCCAGATCCAGGCCCAATCATTACCACACACACTTTCACGTCCCATACATCCACACATCCACACATCCTACCTCCCTCGACTCTGCTGGGGTGTAGTGCAGCGGGCACACCAGGAGGCCAGCAACCCCCCAGCCACCACAGACCCCGAACCAGCAGAACAATTAATTAATCCTCCTGGCCCCTCCTGCCCCGAGCAGACACCAGGAAGCAGGGGTGTGCGAAGAAGACCCCTCCCCTCACCCTTCTGGCTCTTCAATATTTTCTAATAGTGAGCAATTAAAATTGACGGGCAGCCAAACTTGTAGAACTGGGAGCACGGCACTCCGGGCAGCCTACATACCCAAAGAGCCCCGCCCACCAGATGCCACTCAGTGTAACCACCCCCCAAGACCTAATGTGTGTGTGTGAGTGTGTTTGATAAGTAGTAATGTCTAAGGTGTAATTAAAACAGGGGCAGGGAACTGCAGAGTGCAACCAAAGGGGACCACCTACGTGGCCCCATCCACTACACCCCACCGAACACACACGCCCCCAAAACCCTTCATGTGTGAGTGTGTGCTGTGTACAGGAGCCAGAAGGGAGAGGGGTATGGGGATATATACCGGGGGAGCTACTCTCCCCCAGAGAGGGCAGCCAGGGACTGGCTGCAATCGGCATCCCCGCTACCTGGGAGCCAACAATGGGCAGGAGGGCCTGATTTCCACCAGGCTCGGGGCCTGCAGCGACCATATTCCGGGAGCTACTGTACCCCCAGAAGGTACCCATCCCGCCCCACCCCACTCAACCCAACCCCACCCAGGAGGACCACTACAAAAAACAAACAAACAACATCAAAAAACAAACAAACAAACAACCCGGTCACACCAGTCGCAGCAGCCCGGGCCTGAGACCCACCATCACCCAGCAACCCACCACCACCACTATGTAATAAAACTAATCAGAGGGGACCAGAGAGAATGAAATTCTGCCAATTGATGTTTTGAGGAGGCAGACATTGTTTCCATGCTAATATAATCTAAAAGAAAATTTCTAAACTGGTTAATACACAGATTGTTTTTCGCTTTCCAGTTCATGAGAATAGTTTTCTTTGCGATACATAACACTGTGACAACCATGTGTGCTGAGTTAATTTCCATGTTGATGTTGTCTAAGTCACCCAGTATGCACAGTGTGGGGCATGCAGGGATGCTACACTTTAGCCATGTTGATAGGTCCTCACAGACTTCAAGCCAGAACTTCTGGACAGGCGCAGAAAACCACAAAGTGTGTGCATAATCATCAGGTGTGTTATCTGTGCAATGTGAGCAGATGTTTGAGTGTGTTAGACCCATCCTGAACATCCTTTGTCCTGTATAGTGTGTTCTATGAAGGATTTTGTATTGTATGAGCTGTAAATTAGGATTTCGAGTCTTTATGAAGGTGTTCAAACATATTTGTGGTTAGAAGCTATGACCAGAACTGATGGATAAATCTGCCTCCCATTTTGAGGATGGAAGAGACATTGTGTCATCTATCTTAGACAATAATTTATATATTTTTGATAGTAGTTTTGGGGTACAGCTGCTTAGAAATTCTGCTACCCTAGTCGGGGGTTGTAAGTCTGGTTGGTGGAGGATATATCCATCCATCCATCCATCATCTGCCGCTTATCCGGGGGTCGGGTCGCGGGGGCAGCAGCTTGAGCAGAGAAACCCAGACGTCTCTGTCCCCGGCCACTTCCTCCAGCTCTTCCGGGGGGACCCCGAGGCGTTCCCAGGCCAGCCGAGAGACATAGTCTCTCCAACGTGTCCTGGGTCTCCCCCGGGGTCTCCTCCCAGTGGGACGTGCCCGGAACACCTCCCCAGGGAGGCGCCCAGGGGGCATCCTAACCAGATGCCCGAGCCACCTCATCTGACTCCTCTCAATGCGGAGGAGCAGCGGTTCTACTCCGAGCCCCTCCCGGATAACTGAGCTTCTCACCCTATCTCTAAGGGAGAGCACAGACACCCTGCGGAGGAAACCCATTTTGGCCGCTTGTATTCGCGATCTTGTTCTTTCGGTCACTACCCACAACTCGTGACCATAGGTGAGGATGGGAGCGTAGATTGACCAGTAAGTAGAGAGCTTCGCCTTCTGGCTCAGCTCCCTCTTCACAACGACGGGTCGGTGCAGAGCCTGCAACACTGCACGCGCCGCACCGATCCGCCCGTCAATCTCCCGCTCCATTCGTCCGTCACTCGTGAACAAGACCCCGAGATACTTGAACTCCTCCTCTTGGGGAAGGATCTCATTCCCGACCCGGAGAGAGCATTCCACCCTTTTCCGGCTGAGAACCATAGTCTCGGATTTGGAGGTGCTGATTCTCATCCCAGCCGCTTCACACTCGGCTGCGAATCACTCCAGTGAGAGCTGAAGGTCACGGCCTGACGACGCTAACAGAACCACATCATCTGCAAAAAGCAGAGACCCGATTCTGAGGTCGCCAAATGGGACACCCTCAACGCCCTGGCTCCGCCTAGAAATTCTGTCCATAAAAGTTAGGAACAGAATCGGTGACAAAGGGCAGCCCTGACGGAGTCCAACTCTCACCGGAAACGTATCCGACTTACTGCCGGCAATGCGGACCAAACTCTGGCACCGGTCATACAGAGACCGAACGGCCCCTATCAAGGGGTCCGGCACTCCATATTCCCGGAGCACCCCCCACAGGACTCCACGAGGGACACGGTCGAACGCTTTCTCCAAGTCCACAAAACACATGTAGACTGGTTGGGCGAACTCCCATGCACCCTCCAGGATCCTGCCGAAGGTATAGAGCTGGTCCACTGTTCCACGGCCAGGACGAAAGCCACACTGCATCTCCTGAATCCGAGGCTCGATTATCCGATGGATCCTCCTCTCCAATACCCCCGAATAGACCTTACCAGGGAGGCTGAGGAGTGTGATACCCCTATAGTTGGAACACACCCTCCGGTCCCCCTTTTTAAAGAGGGGGACCACCACCCCAATCTGCCAGTCCAGAGGCACTGTCCCCGATGTCCACGCGATACTGCAGAGGCGTGTCAGCCAAGACAGCCCTACAACATCCAGAGCCTTGAGAAACTCAGGACGGACCTCATCCACCCCCGGGCCTTGCCACCGAGGAGCTTTTTAACCACCTCGGCAACCTCAGCCCCAGAAATGGGAGGCCCCGTCTCCGAGCTCTCCGACTCTGCCTCTTCCGAGCACGTGTTGGTAGGATTGAGGAGTTCCTCGAAGTACTCCCCCCACCGACTCACAACATCCCTAGTTGAGGTCAGCAAAGCCCCGTCCCCACTGTAAACAGTGTTGACTGTGAGCCGCTTCCCCCCCCTGAGACGCCGGATGGTGGACCAGAATCTTTTCGAGGCCGTCCGGAAATCGTTCTCCATGGTCTCACCGAACTTCTCCCAGGCCCGAGTTTTTGCCTCAGCAACCGCCGAAGCCGTGGCCCGTCTGGCCCGTCGGTACCTATCAGCTTCTTCCAGGGTCCCACTGGCCAAAAAGGCCCGATAGGACTCCTTCTGCAGCTTGACGGCTTCCCTCACCACTGGTGTCCACCAGCAGGTTCGAGGGTTGCCGCCACGACAGGCACCGACCACCTTACGGCCACAACTCCGACCAGCTGCCTCGGCAATGGAGTCACGGAACATGGCCCATTCAATGTCCCCCACCTCAAATATGGTTGAAGCTCTGCCGGAGGTGGGAGTTAAAGCTCCTTCTGACGGGGGATTCTGACAAACGCTCCCAGCAGACCCTCACAATACGTTTGGGCCGGCCAGGTCTGATCGGCATCCTCCCCCACCAGCGGAGCCAACTCACCACCAGGTGGTGATCAGTTGACAGCTCCGCCCCTCTCTTCACCCGAGTGTCCAGGACATACGGCCGCAAGTCCGATGATACAACCACAAAGTCGATCATCGAACTGCGGCCAAGGGTGTCCTGGTGCCAAGTGCACATATGGACACCCTTATACCTGAACATGGTGTTCGTTATGGACAGTCTATGACTGGCACAGAAGTCCAACAACATAACACCACTCTGATTCAGATCGGGGGGGCCGTTCCTCCCAATCACACCCCTCCAGGTCTCACTGTCATTGCCCACGTGAGCATTGAAGTCCCCCAGCAGAATGAGGGAGTCTCCGGTAGGAGCATTCTCCAGTGCCTCCCCCAGAGACTCCAAAAAGGGTAGGTACTCTGAACTGCTGTTTGGCGCATAGGCACAAACAACAGTCAGGACTCGTCCCCCCACCCAAGGCGGAGGGAGGCTACCCTCTCGTTCACTGGGGTAAACCCCAATGTACTGGCACATAGCCGGGGGGCAATAAGTATGCCCACACCTGCTCTGCGCCTCTCACCACGGGCAACTCCAGAGTGGAAGAGAGTCCAACCCCTCTCAAGAGTACTGGTTCCAGATCCCAAGCCGTGCGTCGAGGTGAGTCCGACTCTATCTAACGGTCTGATGAAGTTTCAACAATAAACAACAAACTTTGTATTATGAGAAAGAACCAGACTCATTCTTCAGGAATCCGAAAATAAGCTCTATTTTACGAGTTATGCACGAATTCGGATTCTCCTATAAAACGAATTCCTTAACTCAAACCAAGTTAAGACTGCTTTGTCCTTCATATTTATTCATGTCTAATCAAGTTTCAACGATAAACAACGTTGTACTTTGTAGAATGAGAAAGAACTTCTTCAGCAATAAGCATCTCTCGACATATGACGAAATACAGATTTTGCTATTAAATTAATTCCTTCTATCAGCCTGACTTAAAACTGTTTGTCTTCCTTATTTATCCACTTCAAATCAAGTTTCAACAATTAAAAAAATTTTGTAGTTTGAGAAAGAACAACTTAATCTTGAGCAATCAGTATAAAAGAGGGTAAGCAAAGGTGCGAATGTCAAACCATACATGATCAAAACAGGGAGCGGAGGTGTTTGGCTGAGACAAGGTGTGAATGTCCACCCATAATTAATGAAAAGCGGGCAACAAGTAGGTTCGAATGCCCAACCATACATCATGAAAAGCAGGAGTGGATATGTTCGGCTACAAGAAGGTTTGAACGTCTGACCATAGTTTGTAAAAAGCTGCTAAGAAAAGGTTCGAATGCCCGAACATACACCATCAAAGGAGGGAGCGGAGGTGTTCCGCTGTAAGAAGGTGTGAATGTCCGACCATAGTTGGTAAAAAACGGGTAAGAAAAGGTTAAAATACCCGACTGTACACAATCAGTAGCGGGTGCGGAGTTGTTCGGCTACTAAAAGGTGTGAAAGTCCGACCATGGTTTGTAAAAAGCGGGTAAGAAAAGGTGCGAATGCCCGAAAATGTATGATCAAAAGAGGGAGCGGAGGTGTTCGGCTGCAAGAAGGTGTGAATGTACACCCATAATTACTGAAAAATGGGTAAGAAAAGGTGCGAATGCCCAACTATACATAATCAAAAGCAGGAGTGGATGTGTTCGGCTCCAAGAAGGGTTGAATGTCTGACCATAGTTTGTAAAAAGCAGGTAAGAAAAGGTTTGACTTGCCCGAACATAGACCATCAAAAGAGGGAGCGGAGGTGTTCCGCTGTAAGAAGGTGTAAATGTCCGACCATAGTTGGTAAAAAGCGGGTAAGAAAAGGTTAAAATACCCGAATGTACACAATCAATAGCGGGAGCGGAGTTGTTCGGCTACTAAAAGATGTGAAATTCCGACTATGGTTTGTAAAAAGCGGGTAAGAAAAGGTGCTAATGCCCGACAATGTATGATCAAAAGAGGGAGCGGAGGTTTTCGGCTACAAGAAGGTTTGAATGTCCGAACATAGTTTGTAAAAAGCGGGTAAGAAAAGGTTCAAATGCCTGACTATACACCATCAAAAGCGGGAGCGGAGGTGTTCCGCTGTAAGACGGTGTGAAAGTTCAACCATGGTTTGTAAAAAGCTGCTAAGAAAAGGTTCGAATGCCCAAATATATACCATCAAAAGCGGAAGCGGAGGTGTTCGGCTGCAAGAAGGTGTGAACGTCCGACCAAAGTTTGCAAAAAGCAGTTAAGAAAAGGTTCGAATGCCCGAATATATACCATCAAAAGCGGGAGCAGAGCTGTTCGACTGCAAGTAGGTGTGAATGTCCAGCCATAATTACTCACAAACGGGTAAGGAAAGGTAGTATTGCCAGACCATACATGATCAAAACAGGGAGCTGAGGTGGTTCAGCTGCAAGGTGTGAATGTCTGACTATAGTTTGTAAAAAGCGGGTAAGACAAGGTGCGAATGCCCGACAATGTATGATCAAAAGAGGGAGTGGATGTCTTCGGCTGCAAGGTCTGAATGTCCAACCATACTTTCTAAAAACCGGGTAAGAAAAAGCTTTAAAGCCCGACTATACACAATCAAAAGCGGGAGCGGGAGGTTTTCAGCTGCAAATCCTTCACTCAAACCAAGTGAAAACTGCTTTGTCCTTCATATTTATCAATGTCTAGATTTACTTCAACAAAGAACAACATTGTATTTTGCAGTAGTAGAAAGAGCAACACTTGAAGGAACAGGAATCCGAGAATAAGCTTATTTTCATACGTTCTGCATGATTTGGGATTTTATGTATAAAATGAATTCCTTTACTCAAACTATGTTAAAACTGCTTTGTCCTTCATATTTATCAATGTCTAAATTGACTTCAACAAAGAACAACATTGTACTTTGCAGTAAAGAAAGAGCAAATCAAAAGTTTTAGGAATCCGAGAATAAGCTTATTTTCATGAGTTCTGCACGATTATTGATTTTACTATAAATGAATGCCTTCACTCAAACTATGTTAAAACTGCTTTGTCCTTCATATTTATCAATGTCTAGATTGACTTCAACAAAGAACAACACTGGATTTTGCAGTAGAAGAAAGAGCAACACTGAAGGATCAGTAATCCGAGAATAAGCTTATTTTCATACGTTCTGCATGATTTGGGATTTTATGTATAAAATGAATTCCTTCACTCAAACCAAGTTAAAACTGCTTTGTCCTTCATATTTATCAACAAAGAACAACATTGTATTTTGCAGTAGAAGAAAAAGCAACACTGAAGGATCAGGAATCCGAGAATAAGCTTATTTTCATACGTTCTGCATGATTTGGGATTTTATGTATAAAATGAATTCCTTCACTCAAACCAAGTGAAAACTGCTTTGTCCTTCATATTTATCAATGTCTAGATTTACTTCAACAAAGAACAACATTGTATTTTGCAGTAGAAGAAATAGCAACACTGAAGGATCAGGAATCCGAGAACAAGCTTATTTTCATACGTTCTGCTTGATTTGGGATTTTGCTATAAAATTAATTCCTTCACTCAAACAAAGTGGAAACTGCTTTGTCCTTCATATTTATCAATGTCTATATCGATTTCAACAAAGAACAAGGCTGTATTTTGCAGTATAGGAAAGAGCAACACTGGAGGATCAGGAATCCGAGAATAAGCTTATTTTCATGAGTCCTGCACGATTTCGGATTTTCCTATAAAATGAATTGCTTTGCTCAAACCAAGTTAAAATTGCTTTGTCCTTCATAGTTATCCATGTCTAAAATGTATCAAGCATAAAGTTCCTCATATTACCCTGAATGAGAAAGAAGCATCCCTTTGGTTGAGCAATACGTTCCTTTTGCGGAGTTATGCATGATTTCGGATTTTGCTATAAAATTAATTCCTTCACACCTTTTTTTTTCACCGCATTTTATAGATTATGGTTGGAAATTTCAACCACTCTAATCCGAAGACCTCTCCTCCCGCTTTTGTTAATATATTTGAACTTTAGTTGGACATTCACCCCTTTTTGCAGCTAAACCACCTCCGCTCCCTGTTTTGATCATGTATGGTCTGGCAATACTACATTTTCTTACCCGTTTGTGAGTAATTATGGCTGGATATTCACACCTACTTGCAGCTGAACACAATCTCTCTCGCTTTTAATTATGTTTGGATATTCGAACCTTTTCTTTACTGCTTTTTGCGAACTTTGGTCGGACGTTCACACCTTCTTGCAGCCGAACACCTCCGCTTCCGCTTTTGATGGTATATATTCGGGCATTCGAACCTTTTCTTACCCGTTTTTTACAAACCATGGTCGGACTTTCACACATTCTTGTAGCCAAACACATCCGCTCCCGCTATTGATTGTGTACAGTCGGGTATTTTAACCTTTTCTTACCCACTTTTTACCAACTATGGTCGGACATTCACACCGTCTTACAGCGTAACATCTCCGCTCCCGCTTTTGATGGTGTATAGTCAGGCATTTGAACCTTTTCTTACCCGCTTTTTACAAACTATGGTCGGACATTCAAACCTTCTTGTAGCCGAAAACCTCTGCTCCCTCTTTTGATTATACATTGTAAGGCATTCGCACCTTATCTTACCCGCTTTTTACAAACTATAGTCAGACATTCACACCTTGGTGCTGAACCACCTCAGCTCCCTGTTTTGATCATGTATGGTCTGGCAATACTACATTTTCTTACCCATTTGTGAGTAATTATGGCTGGACATTCACACCTACTTGCAGTCGAACAGCTCTGCTCCCGGTTTTGATTATGTTTGGTTGGATATTCGAACCTTTTCTTAACTGCTTTTTACAAACTTTGGTCGGACGTTCACACCTTCTTGCAGCCGAACAACTCCGCTTCCGCTTTTGATGGTATATATTCGGGCATTCGAACCTTTTCTTACCAGCTTTTTACAAACCATGGTTGGACTTTCACACCTTCTTGTAGCCAAACAACTCCGCTCCCCCTATTGATTGTGTACAGTCGGGTATTTTAACCTTTTCTTACCCGCTTTTTACCAACTATGGTCGGACATTCACACCGTCTTACAGCGGAACACCTCCGCTCCCGCTTTTGATGGTGTATAGTCAGGCCTTTGAACTTTTTCTTTCCCGCTTTTTACAAACTATGGTCGGACATTCAAACCTTTTTGTAGCCAAAAACCTCCGCTCCCTCTTTTGATCATACATTGTCGGGCATTCGCACCTTTTCTTACCCGTTTTTTACAAACCATGGTCGGACTTTCACACATTCTTGTAGCCAAACACATCCGCTCCCGCTATTGATTGTGTACAGTCGGGTATTTTAACCTTTTCTTACCCACTTTTTACCAACTATGGTCGGACATTCACACCGTCTTACAGCGGAACACCTCCGCTCCCTCTTTTGATGGTGTATGTTCGGGCATTCGAACCTTTTCTTACCCGCTTTTTACAAACTATGCTCGGACATTCAAACCTTCTTGTAGCCAAACACATCCACTCCTTCTTTTGATGATGTATGCTTGGGCATTCAAACCTACTTTTTACCCGCTTTTCATTAATTTTGGGTGGACATTCACACCTTGTCACAGCCAAACACCTCCGCTCCCTGTTTTGATCATGTATGGTTGGACATTCGCACCTTTTCTCACCCGCTTTTTGCAAACTATGGTCGGCTGTTCACAGCTTCCTCTCCACCATACTTGTATGGTGGGATGTTCACACCCAGTTGCATCCGAAGACCTCCGCCCCCACTTTTGTTGATATTTAGTTGGTCATTCGCAGCTTACCCGCTTTTGGCAAACTATGGCCTTCTTGCAGCCAAACACCTCTGATCTCGCTTTTGATAATGTAAGGTTGGGCATTAAGACCTTGCTTCACCTGCTTTTCATCAAATATAGTCGGACATTCACACCTTCTTGCAGCCGAACACTTCCGCTCCACCTTTTAGTGTTCTATCACACCTTTTTTTCACCGAATTTTATAGATTATGGTTGGAAATTCTCAACCACTCTCATCCGAAGACCTCTCCTCCCGCTTTTGTTAATATATTTGAACTTTAGTCGGACATTCACACCTTCTTGCAGCTGAACCACCTCCGCTCCCTGTTTTGATCATGTATGGTCTGGCAATACTACCTTTTCTTACACGTTTGTGAGTAATTATGGCTGGACATTCACACTTACTTGCAGCCGAACACCACCTCTCTCGCTTTTGATGATGTATGGACCGGCATTCTTACCTTTTCTAACACATTTTTCAGAAATTACGGTCGGAGATTCACACCTACTCACAGCCGAACAACTCCGCTCCCGCATTTGATGGTGTGCAGTCGGACATTCTCACCCTTTCTCATCAGCTTTTTGCAAATTATGATCTGACATTCACACCTACTTGCAGTCGAAAAGCTATGCTCCCGCTTTTGATTATGTTTGGTTGGATATTCAAACCTTTTCTTAACTGCTTTTTACAAACTTTGGTTGGACGTTCACACCTTCTTGTAGCCGAACACATCCACTCCTGCTTTTGATGATGTATGGTTGGGCATTCGCACCTTTTTTTTACCCATTTGTCAGGAATAATGGGTGGACATTCACACCTTCTTGCAGCTGAACACCTCCTCTCCCACTTATGATCATGTGCGGTTTGATTTTCGAAAATTTTCTTTCATGTTTTCTAGCAATTATTGATGGACATTTAGACCTTCTTGAAGCTGAACACCTCCGCTCCTGCTTTTGATCATACCTTGTCAGGCATTCGCACCATGTCTTACCCGCTTTTTACAAACTTTAGTCGAACATTTACACCTTTTTGCTGCCGAACACCACCGCTCTCGCTTTTGATGATGTATGGTCCGGCATTCTTTCCTTTTCTAACACATTTTTCAGCAATTATGGTCGGACATTCACACCTGCTCAGAGCCGAACACCTCCGCTCCCGCATTTGATGGTGTATAGTCGGGCATTCTCACCCTTTCGCATCAGCTTTTTGCAAATTATGATCTGATATTCACACCTGCTTTTGATAATGTATGGTTGGGCATTCGCACCTTTTTTTACCCATTTTTCAGGAATTATGGGTGGACATTCACACCTTCTTGCAGCTGAACACCTCCTCTCCTTCTTATGATCATGTGCGGATGATATTCGAAAATTTTCTTTCATGTTTTAAAGCAATTATTGATGGACACTCAGACCTTCTTGCAGCTGAACCACTCTGCTCCCGCTTTTGATGGTGTATAGTCGGGCTTTCGAGCCTTTCCTTCCCGGTTTTTACAAATTATGGTTGGACATTCAGACCTTCTTGCAGCCGAACACCTCCGCTCCCTCTTTTGATCATACATTGTCGGGCATTCGAACCTTTTCTTACCAGCTTTTTACAAACCATGGTTGGACTTTCACACCTTCTTGTAGCCGAACAACTCCGCTCCCGCTATTGATTGTGTACAGTCGGGTATTTTAACCTTTTCTTACCCGCTTTTTACCAACTATGGTCGGACATTCACACCGTCTTACAGCGGAACACCTCCGGTCCGCGCTTTTGATGGTGTATAGTCAGGCATTTGAACCTTTTCTTACCCGCTTTTTACAAACTATGGTCGGACATTCAAACCTTCTTGTAGCCGAAAACCTCTGCTCCCTCTTTTGATTATACATTGTCGGGCATTCGCACCTTATCTTACCCGCTTTTTACAAACTGTAGTCAGACATTCACACCTTGGTGCTGAACCACCTCAGCTCCCTGTTTTGATCATGTATGGTCTGGCAATACTACCTTTTCTTACCCGTTTGTGAGTAATTATGGCTGGACCTTCACACCTACTTGCAGTCGAACAGCTCTGCTCCCGCTTTTGATTATGTTTGGTTGGATATTCGAACCTTTTCTTAACTGCTTTTTACAAACTTTGGTCGGACGTTCACACCTTCTTGCAGCCGAACACCTCCGCTTCCGCTTTTGATGGTATATATTCGGGCATTCGAACCTTTTCTTAGCAGCTTTTTACAAACCATGGTTGGACTTTCACAACTTCCTGTAGCCGAACAACTCCGCTCCCGCTATTGATTGTGTACAGTTGGGTATTTTAACCTTTTCTTACCCGCTTTTTACCAACTATGGTCGGACATTCACACCGTCTTACAGCGGAACACCTCCGCTCCCTCTTTTGATGGTGTATTGTCAGGCATTTGAACCTTTTCTTACCCGCTTTTTACAAACTATGGTCGGACATTCAAACCTTCTTGTAGCCAAAAACCTCCGCTCCCTCTTTTGATCATACATTGTCGGGCATTCGCACCTTTTCTTACCCGTTTTTTACAAACCATGGTCGGACTTTCAAACCTTTTTGTAGCCCAACACATCCACTCCTGCTTTTGATGATGTATGTTTGGGCATTCGCACCTTTTCTTACCCATTTTTCAGTAATTATGGGTGTACATTCACACCTTCTTGCAGCCGAACACCTCCGCTCCCTCTTTTGATCATACATTTTCGGGCATTCGCACCTTTTCTTACCCGCTTTTTACAAACCATGGTTGGACTTTCACACCTTTTAGTAGCCGAACAACTCCGCACCCGCTACTGATTGTTTACAGTCGGGTATTTTAACCTTTTCTTACCCGTTTTTTACCAACTATGGTCGGACATTCACACCTTCTTACAGCGGAACACCTCCGCTCCCTCCTTTGATGGTGTATGTTCGGGCATTCGAACCTTTTCTTACCCGCTTTTTACAAACTATGGTCAGAAGTTCAAACCTTCTTGTAGCCGAACATATCCACTCCTGCTTTTGATGATGTATGGTTGGGCATTCGAACCTACTTGTTGCCCGCTTTTCATTAATTATGGGTGGACATTCACACCTTGTCTCAGCCAAACACCTCCGCTCCCTGTTTTGATCATGTATGGTTTGACATTCGCACCTTTGCTTACCCTCTTTTTATACTGATTGCTCAAGATTAAGTTGTTCTTTCTCAAACTACAAATTTTTTTTAATTGTTGAAACTTGATTTGAAGTGGATAAATAAGGAAGACAAACAGTTTTAAGTCAGGCTGATAGCAATTAATTTTATAGCAAAATCTGTATTTCGTCATTTGTCGAGAGATGCTTATTGCTGAAGAAGTTCTTTTTCATTCTACAAAGTACAACGTTGTTTATCATTGAAACTTGATTAGACATGAATAAATATGAAGGACAAAGCAGTCTTAACTTGGTTTGAGTTAAGGAATTCGTTTTATAGGAGAATCCGAATTCGTGCATAACTCGTAAAATAGAGCTTATTTTCGGATTCCTGAAGAATGAGTCTGGTTCTTTCTCATAATACAAAGTTTGTTGTTTATTGTTGAAACTTCATCAGACCATTAGATATAGTCGGACTCACCTCGACGCACGGCTTGGGATCTGGAACCAGTACTCTTGAGAGGGGTTGGACTCTCTTCCACTCTGGAGTTGCCCGTGGTGAGAGGCGCAGAGCAGGTGTGGGCATACTTATTGCCCCCCGGCTGTGTGCCAGTACATTGGGGTTTACCCCAGTGAACGAGAGGGTAGCCTCCCTCCGCCTTGGGTGGGGGGACGAGTCCTGACTGTTGTTTGTGCCTATGCGCCAAACAGCAGTTCAGAGTACCTACCCTTTTTGGAGTCTCTGGGGGAGGCACTGGAGAATGCTCCTACCGGAGACTCCCTCATTCTGCTGGGGGACTTCAATGCTCACGTGGGCAATGACAGTGAGACCTGGAGGGGTGTGATTGGGAGGAACGGCCCCCCCGATCTGAATCAGAGTGGTGTTATGTTGTTGGACTTCTGTGCCAGTCATAGACTGTCCATAACGAACACCATGTTCAGGCATAAGGGTGTCCATATGTGCACTTGGCACCAGGACACCCTTGGCCGCAGTTCGATGATCGACTTTGTGGTTGTATCATCGGACTTGCGGCCGTATGTCCTGGACACTCGGGTGAAGAGAGGGGCGGAGCTGTCAACTGATCACCACCTGGTGGTGAGTTGGCTCCGCTGGTGGGGGAGGATGCCGATCAGACCTGGCAGGCCCAAACGTATTGTGAGGGTCTGCTGGGAGCGTTTGTCAGAATCCCCCGTCAGAAGGAGCTTTAACTCCCACCTCCGGCAGAGCTTCAACCATATTTGAGGTGGGGGACATTGAATGGGCCATGTTCCGTGACTCCATTGCCGAGGCAGCTGGTCGGAGTTGTGGCCGTAAGGTGGTCGGTGCCTGTCGTGGCGGCAACCCTCGAACCTGCTGGTGGACACCAGTGGTGAGGGAAGCCGTCAAGCTGAAGGAGTCCTATCGGGCCTTTTTGGCCAGTGGGACCCTGGAAGAAGCTGATAGGTACCGACGGGCCAGACGGGCCGCGGCTCAGGGGGGGGAAGCGGCTCACAGTCAACACTGTTTACAGTGGGGATGGGGCTTTGCTGACCTCAACTAGGGATGTTGTGAGTCGGTGGGGGGAGTACTTCGAGGAACTCCTCAATCCTACCAACACGTGCTCGGAAGAGGCAGAGTCGGAGAGCTCGGAGACGGGGCCTCCCATTTCTGGGGCTGAGGTTGCCGAGGTGGTTAAAAAGCTCCTCGGTGGCAAGGCCCCGGGGGTGGATGAGGTCCGTCCTGAGTTTCTCAAGGCTCTGGATGTTGTAGGGCTGTCTTGGCTGACACGCCTCTGCAGTATCGCGTGGACATCGGGGACAGTGCCTCTGGACTGGCAGATTGGGGTGGTGGTCCCCCTCTTTAAAAAGAGGGACCGGAGGGTGTATTCCAACTATAGGGGTATCACACTCCTCAGCCTCCCTGGTAAGGTCTATTCGGGGGTATTGGAGAGGAGGATCCGTCGGATAATCGAGCCTCGGATTCAGGAGATGCAGTGTGGCTTTCGTCCTGGCCGTGGAACAGTGGACCAGCTCTATACCCTCGGCAGGATCCTGGAGGGTGCATGGGAGTTCGCCCAACCAGTCTACATGTGTTTTGTGGACTTGGAGAAAGCGTTCGACCGTGTCCCTCGTGGAGTCCTGTGGGGGGTGCTCCGGGAATATGGAGTGCCGGACCCCTTGATAGGGGCCGTTCGGTCTCTGTATGACCGGTGCCAGAGTTTGGTCCGCATTGCCGGCAGTAAGTCGGATACGTTTCCGGTGAGAGTTGGACTCCGTCAGGGCTGCCCTTTGTCACCGATTCTGTTCCTAACTTTTATGGACAGAATTTCTAGGCGGAGCCAGGGCGTTGAGGGTGTCCCATTTGGCGACCTCAGAATCGGGTCTCTGCTTTTTGCAGATGATGTGGTTCTGTTAGCGTCGTCAGGCCGTGACCTTCAGCTCTCACTGGAGTGATTCGCAGCCGAGTGTGAAGCGGCTGGGATGAGAATCAGCACCTCCAAATCCGAGACTATGGTTCTCAGCCAGAAAAGGGTGGAATGCTCTCTCCGGGTCGGGAATGAGATCCTTCCCCAAGAGGAGGAGTTCAAGTATCTCGGGGTCTTGTTCACGAGTGACGGACGAATGGAGCGGGAGATTGACGGGCGGATCGTTGCGGCGCCTGCAGTGTTGCAGGCTCTGCACCGACCCGTCGTTGTGAAGAGGGAGCTGAGCCAGAAGGCGAAGCTCTCTACTTACTGGTCAATCTACGTTGGCCGGGGACAGAGACGTCTGGGTTTCTCTGCTCAAGCTGCTGCCCCCGCGACCCGACCCCCGGATAAGCGGCAGATGAATGATGGATGGATGGATATATCCTCCACCAACCAGACTTACAACCCCCGACTAGGGTAGCAGAATTTCTAAGCATCTGTACCCCAAAACTACTATCAAAAATATATAAATTATTGTCTAAGATAGATGACACAATGTCTCTTCCATCCTCAAAATGGGAGGCAGATTTATCCATCAGTTCTGGTCATAGCTTCTAACCACAAATATGTTTGAACACCTTCATAAAGACTCGAAATCCTAATTTACAGCTCATACAATACAAAATCCTTCATAGAACACACTATACAGGACAAAGGGTGTTCAGGATGGGTCTAACACACTCAAACATCTGCTCACATTGCACAGATAACACACCTGATGATTATGCACACGCTTTGTGGTTTTCTGCGCCTGTCCAGAAGTTCTGGCTTGAAGTCTGTGAGGACCTATCAACATGGCTAAAGTGTAGCATCCCTGCATGCCCAACACTGTGCATACTGGGGGACTTAGACAACATCAACATGGAAATTAACTCAGCACACATGGTTGTCACAGTGTTATGTATCGCAAAGAAAACTATTCTCATGAACTGGAAAGCGAAGAACAATCTGTGTATTAACCAGTTTAGAAATTTTCTTTTAGATTATATGAGCATGGAAACAATGTCTGCCTCCTCAAAACACCAATTGGCTGAATTTCATTCTCTCTGGTCCCCTCTGATTAGTTTTATCACATAGTGGTGGTGGTGGGTTGCTGGGTGATGGTGGGTCTCAGGCCCGGGCTGCTGCGACTGGTGTGACCGGGTGGTTTGTTTGTTTGTTTTTTGTAGAGGTCCTCCTGGGTGGGGTTGGGTTGAGTGGGGTGGGGCGGGATGGGTACCTTCTGGGGGTACAGTAGCTCCCGGAATATGGTCGCTGCAGGCCCCGAGCCTGGTGGAAATCAGGCCCTCCTGCCCATTGTTGGCTCCCAGGTAGCGGGGATGCCTATTGCAGCCAGTCCCTGGCTGCCCTCTCTGGGGGAGAGTAGCTCCCCCAGTATATATCCCCATACCCCTCTCCCTTCTGGCTCCTGTACACAGCACACACTCACACATGAAGGGTTTTGGGGGCGTGTGTGTTCGGTGGGGTGCAGTGGATGGGGCCACGTAGGTGGTCCCCTTTGGTTGCACTCTGCAGTTCCCTGCCCCTGTTTTAATTACACCTTAGACATTAGTACTTATCAAACACACTCACACACACACATTAGGTCTTGGGGGGTGGTTACACTGAGTGGCATCTGGTGGGTGGGGCTCTTTGGGTATGTAGGCTGCCCAGAGTGCCGCGCTCCCAGTTCTACAAGTTTGGCTGCCCCTCAATTTTAATTGCTCACTATTAGAAAATATTGAAGAGCCAGAAGGGTGAGGGGAGGGGTCTTCTTCGCACACCCCTGCTTCCTGGTGTCTGCTCGGGGCAGGAGGGGCCAGGAGGATTAATTAATTGTTCTGCTGGTTCGGGGTCTGTGGTGGCTGGGGGGTTGCTGGCCTCCTGGTGTGCCCGCTGCACTACACCCCGGCAGAGTCGAGGGAGGTAGGATGTGTGGATGTATGGGACGTGAAAGTGTGTGTGGTAATGATTGGGCCTGGATCTGGGACTTGCTGTCGCCTGGCCTGCCTGTGTTTCTCCCGATGGGGCATCAGCGTTGCCTCTCCCCACTGCTCGCGACTTCACCCACCTGTGGGCACGTCTTGACTCCCAGGGCACTTGGCCAGGGGCGCTGGGGCAGGCGCTGACCCACTTTGTGGCTGTCTGGGGCGCTTGGCCCTCCTGGGTATTGGGTGGGGCCTCTGTTGGGGGGTTTGGGGGCGCTCGGGCTCCTGGGGCCCAGGTCCAGTGCACGGCCCATGTCTGGGCGGCTGGGGCCTGGCGGGGTAGGTGGGCTGTTGCCCCTGGTTCCCGGAGTGCCTCTGCCCTATGCTTATGGGGGCTCTTTCCGGGGGCTTCCTCTGCAGTCTTCTGGGTGGATGCGTGGTTGCCCCTGCAGTGGGCTGCCTGGGTTCTGTGCTCTGTGGGGGCTGCTGGTGGCCTGGGTCTTGTGGCCCTCTCTGCCTGCTTCTGATTGCTTGGGGGGGGGGGCTGTGGATTGTGGCCCTGTACGCTTATACACTCATAACTAAGCACGGTTATCATGTAGGTCCTGTGCCATGGGTGTTGCATGTTCTCACACACACACACACACATTCATTAGTCCAGTAGCATGGTCACTAAGCAGTTGATGTATTATCATGTCGTCTCAGGTCATCTATATCCACAGCTGTGTTGTATGCGATTGCCGCTTCTTGTGCTTGTTTTTGTTTGTTTGTGTGTTTGTTTTTTCTCTGCTTGTCTGCTTTCAGGTGCTCCTGCTGGCGCTAAGGCTGGATTCCCCTCATAGGCCATGGATTGTTGTCTGTTTTGTTTTTTACAGGTGTAGCAGCTGGTTGTCTGGTTTTTGTTTCTATTTTTGTTCTGTTTCCTCTTCTTTCCTCTTCTTCTTTCCTTGTCCCCCGGTCCGGTTCAGTTCAGTTCATGTCATATATTGTAAACAGAAATAAATAAATGGGCATCAAGGGGAGCTTTACATTTATAAAACTTCCCTTGGCAAAACAAATCTGTTTGGCATCAAAGGTATTCAGACTACAATTCTTCTGACATAATGCTGAACAGGACAAGGGGAAAAAAAAGTAAAGAAGACAGTTCTGCCGAAAGCCAGGGATAGACCTGTTCTAAGTTCTATACTTTTTAAAAGGGGCGTGTTTATCAACTATGGAATTAGAAGATTTACAAAAATGGTCAAGTGCTAGATCTTCATCTGGGATTTTAACAGTGTCATATAACTATTCAACAGATCAGTTAAAAAAAAGCCTGCTCATGGAGATGTTTCAGGATCTGGATACCAAGCGTGGACCTAATATTTTCATTTTTGCAATTCTGATACAGGCTATTGAGCAGTGATAACTAACACCAAGTTCAGATACTGCGGATTTTCAACCTTTGATTTGTTAAGATTGAGCCAATCAGGGACAACCTCTAAGGATCTCTTTGGTTTTGTAGGATCAGTAATTACCTGAGAAAGGTTGATATTGGTACACACCTTTTTTAAATGATCAGAGGCAGAGTTCAACTTGTTTAAATTAAAATTGCCACACAGAGATTGGGTTTAGGCCACATGCACACAGAATGACATCAACAAATATAAGAAATATTAAACATTTACACATAGATTTTTGAATACATGTAGAGGAATGATACTTTGAAATGTGCTCATTGCGGAGTTATGATCAGTTGAGTAATGAAGGTTGAACTATTCTGGGAAAGAGGTTCTATTCCCAGCATCATGATGGACACTCCTGATATAGAAGGTTTCGCTAACGCATTGGAATTGTTTTACTATTTTCATATGCATGTGCAATGAAGAATTGCTTGCTGCTGATAAATGCAAAGAAGAACAGCTTACACATAGATGCTCACATATAGGCTGCTGAATGCAATCAAGACCTGCTTATCAAGTAAAGTTCAATGTCAATGTGTAATATTCAATTAGGATTTGCAAAACAGTGAAGTTAAACAATGAATGGGTCCATAGTCGGTATGAGAAGACTACAGGAATATTTACCTGGGTGTACGTTCAAACAGAGATGAGAAAATTGCGATAAATAATTGTTTGTTTGTTTGTTAGTATGTATATGAATGTTATGTGTATAAACTGTGTTGAGTTATAGTTACTCAGTAGTGTCTCAGTGAAACAACCGACGGGGGAAGCCTTGCGGTGACAACAAAAGCAGTGTTTTACTGATCAGTCAAGTTGCTCCAGTGTACTCCATACAAACTGGTTAGCTACTGAAGGGATAGAAAATGGGGAATACTTGTTTTAAAGCAAACAAGGAATTAGATGGGAAAAATACATGTTTTAACGGGACCCAGACAATATTAAATACTCAGACAGATGGGAGAAGAAGTGTAGTTTTGTAGGAAATCACAAAATTATTACATAGAATTAGTGAAATCAATTGAAGAATGCCTTTCTGAAGAGCTGTTTACCACAGATGAGCAGCTTTGCGACCAAACACATTGTAGATCGCTTTACTGCCAAAATGATCTAATTTAATGGATTGGTTTAGACATGCATAACAGCATTTTAAGAACAAAGAGAGAAACAGAAAGGGACAACGCTTCATGGTGGAAGGTGATGTATAAATAACTGTGTATATGATGAAGGGGGTGGCAACACCCATTCCGAAATCCCGCCATTCCGACATCCCGCTATTCCGACATCCCACCATTCCGACATACCACCATTCCGACATACCACCATTCCGACATGCAAACGTCCCACCATTCCGACATCCCACCATTGCGACATCCCGCTATTCTGACGTTCAAATGTCCCACCATTCCGACAAGGCTTTCCGTATAAGGAAATGTGTGTTACTCAACAGGTGAGTCCCTTCTTTCTGTTCATGCAATTTATATGTTTAACACATGTTTATAGACAAGCGTTATTAAAAACACAAAGTCTCGGCAACTGGAGGAGGAGAAGCAGTCCGCGGTGGTTTTCAATCACACACTCCAATGCCACTTGTTTCAACTTCCGAAAATTTAATCCAGGAAAAAAAGGCTTACAAACATGGACCAAAACGGCTCCATAACACGCACAAGAATCCAAAAGAAAAGAAAGTTAACTAAAAGTAAGCAAATAAACAGTATGAAGTGGTCAAAATTGGTTTTACGCATGCCTATGTGCGTCTGGCACATGCGTCTTCGGGCTCTCCCACGTTGGTTTGTGGATGAAAGCTATATGTTCAGCTATAATGTCATGTAAAAACAATCTCTACATGACATTTACTCCCAGGTGTGACCAGTTAGGTCCTTAAGATATCAACAGGCTGTATAAAGCTACAACCGTTGCGGCTGTGTGTTTGTGCCAAATGCGCAAAACCCATCCGCGCTTCCCAAAATTGGAGTGAGTACTCATAAATCACGTGAATAACATGAATAAACGTTTTTACTGCATTTTGTTGTGTTTTATACGTTCTATGCTGTCATTTCTCTCTTCTCCTATTGGCAAGGCAAGGCAGAGTGCTCGCAACTGTGTCCTGTGCAGTAGCCGTGATATCTGTAATTGCAATTATTACTTTTGCATATGATGACAGCGTGCAAAAGACGCATGGGCTCTGTGAAGAGCTCCGCTCCAGCTGGCTGCTGTGACACCTCACTGACACTGTATTTCTGCTTAATCAGTTTCAGTCTCGCCAGAGTTACATTAATATCTGTATTTTTAAATTTGAAATTCAGGGGATTTTGATAATAGATTATTAAAGTTTGTTTGCGAGGCTGTGGCCTCTGCATGTGCAAAGCTTGTGCGCCAAACTTTAGGGCGTATTTGCGCCGGCATATCATTAGTGCAAAATGTTTTGGGTAAAAAATAGGCTATTAAAAGGAACTGTCGGAATGGCGGTATGTTAAAAAAAACAAAAAACATACCGCCATTCCGACCATAGGAGGGAAAAAGTGTCGGAATGGTGGGACGTTTGATAAAAAATTAAGTGCCGCCATTCCGACAATTGGAGACCCATGTCGGAATGGCGAGATGTCGGAATGGCAGCATGTAACCATGATGAAGGAGAGACCATTTGAGCAGCACAGCCATTTCGCAGCACAGGGACAGCAATCCAAGTTACAGGATCTCCCACGTGGTATCACCTGTCACATTGTGTCAAGGCATCAAAAGAAGAAAAAATCACCAAACTCAAGGACAAAAAGACAAAGACTCCGGTGAACGAAGACAGAGGACTGACAAACCAGAAATACAAAAGGATTCTCGATATCAAGATCCAGAAGAAGAGGCTAACAATGCCACGAACACTTACGATGCTGGGAATGATGCCAGCAATGAACAGAGAAGAAGATTCAGTGTCATCAATCTGCATTACGTGCCTCTAATGAGGGGGTGAATATAGAATCCTCAACGATTACAACGTCTCTGGGAACTGTGACAACAACAAGGTTTAAACCATTTTGATATATATTGTAACCTATTGTCTAAGGAATAGTGCTGAAAATGAGGTAAATCTAATCCACCACTGTCCTTGGTCTTCTGTAGGGTTTTTAAACTAATACGTGGTGGTTTGTTTTTCCACAGAAATTTGGAGATGCATGAATCTAGTGACTTAAACCAAGTAGCAGATGGTTTTATGGGGATCATTGAGAACAAATAGTTAACTTTTGGTAGTATCATCATTTTAATGGATGTAACTCTCCCCATAAGTGATATAGGTAAGGACTTCCAACGAGAGACCGTCCTCTACTGTCTTTAATAATTGCACATAATTTAGCTTTGTTAGCTCTGAGAGCCTGGAGGAAATGTTTATGCCTAAATATCTAATATTTCCTGACTGTAAAGTGATCGCAGGTATATTATGGACCCTACAGTTAATGGGCAGAACTGTGGTCTTAGACCAGTTGATAGAGTAGTCAGAAAGTGCTGAAAATTTATTTATGAGTGTGATCGTGTGACTGAGAGACGTCTGTGAGTTCTGAAGGAAAAGTAATACATCATCAGCATAAAGACTTATTTTATGCTCAATATTTTGGGATTAATTACTCACAAACGGGTAAGAAAAGGTAGTATTGCCAGACCATACATGATCAAAACAGGGAGCGGAGGTGGTTCAGCTGCAAGGTGTGAATGTCTGACTATAGTTTGTAAAAAGCGGGTAAGATAAGGTGCGAATGCCCGACAATGTAAGAACAAAAGAGGGAGCGGAGGTTTTCGGCTGCAAGAAGGTCTGAATGTCCACCCAAAATTCCTGAAAAATGGGTAAAAAAAAGGGTGCGAATGCCAAACCATACATCATCAAAAGCAGGAGTGGATGTGTTCGGCTACAAGAAGATTTGAATGTCCATCAATAATTGCTTTAAAACATGAAAGAAAATTTTCGAATATCAAACCGCACATGATCATAAGCGGGAGAGGAGTTGTTCAGCTGCAAGAAGGTGTGAATGTCCACCCATAATTCCTGAAAAATGGGTAAGAAAAGGTGAAAATGCCCAACCATACATCATCAAAAGCAGGAGTGGATGTGTTCGGCTACAAGAAGGTTTGAATGTCCGACCATAGTTTGTAAAAAGCGGGTAAGAAAAGGTTTGAATGCCCGAACATAGACCATCAAAAGAGGGAGCGGAGGTGTTCCGCTGTAAGAAGGTGTAAATGTCCGACCATAGTTGGTAAAAAGCGGGTAAGAAAAGGTTAAAATACCCGACTGTACACAATCAATAGCGGGAGCGGAGTTGTTTGGCTACAAGAAGGTGTGAAAGTCCGACCACGGTTTGTAAAAAGCGGGTAAGAAAAGGTTAGAATGCCCGAATATATACCATCAAAAGTGGAAGTGGATGTGTTCGGCTGCAAGAAGGTGTGAACGTCCGACCAAAGTTTGTAAAAAGCAGTTAAGAAAAGGTTCGAATATCCAACCAAACATAATCAAAAGCGGGAGCAGAGCTGTTCGACTGCAAGTAGGTGTGAATGTCAGATCATAATTTGCAAAAAGCTGATGAGAAAGGGTGAGAATGCCCGGCTATACACCATCAAATTCGGATGAGAGTGGTTGAGAATTTCCAACCATAATCTATAAAATGCGGTGAAAAAAAAGGTGTGATAGAACACTAAAAGGTGGAGCGGAAGTGTTCGGCTGTGAGTAGGTGTGAATGTCCGACCATAATTGCTGAAAAATGTGTTAGAAGAGACTAGAATGCCGGACAAGACATCATCAAATGCGGGAGCGGAGTTGTTCGGCTGTGAGTAGGTGTGAATCTCCGAGCACAGTTTGTAAAAAGGGGGTAAGAATAGGTTCGAATGCCCGAACATACACTATCAAAACAGGGAGCTGAGGTGGCTCAGCTGCAAGGTGTGAATGTCTGACTATAGTTTGTAAATAAGGTGCGAATGCCCAACAATGTATAATCAATAGAGGGAGCGGAGGTTTTCGGCTACAAGAAGGTTTGAATGTCCGACCATAGTTTGTAAAAAGCGGGTAAGAAAAGGTTCAAATGCCTGACTATACACCATCAAAAGCGGGAGCAGAGGTGTTCCGCTGTAAGACGGTGTGAATGTCCGACCATATTTGGTAAAAAGCGGGTAAGAAAAGGTTAAAATACCCGACTGTACACAATCAATAGCGGGAGAGGAGGTGTTCAGCTGCAAGAAGGTGTGAATGTCCACCCATAATTACTGAAAAATGGGTAAGAAAAGGTGCGAATGCCCAACCATACATTATCAAAAGCAGGTGTGAATGTCAGATCATAATTTGCAAAAAGCTGATGAGAAAGGGTGAGAATGCCCGACTATACACCATCAAATGCGGGAGCGGAGTTGTTCGGCTGTGAGTAAGTGTGAATCTCCGACCATAATTGCTGAAAAATGTGTTAGAAAAGGTAAGAATGCCGGTCCATACATCATCAAAAGCGGGAGAGGTGGTGTTCGGCTGCAAGTAGGTGTGAATGTCCAGCCATAATTACTCACAAACGGGTAAGAAAAGGTAGTATTGCCAGACCATACATGATCAAAACAGGGAGCGGAGGTGGTTCAGCTGCAAGAAGGTGTGAATGTCTCACTAAAGTTCAAATATATTAACAAAAGCGGGAGGAGAGGTCTTCGGATGAGAGTGGTTGAGAATTTCCAACCATAATCTATAAAATTCGGTGAAAAAAAGGTGTGATAGAACACTAAAAGGTGGAGCGGAAGTGTTCGGCTGCAAGAAGGTGTGAATGTCCGACTATATTTGGTGAAAAGCAGGTGAAGCAAGGTCTGAATGCCCAACCTTACATTATCAAAAGCGAGATCAGAGGTGTTTGGCTGCAAGAAGGCCATAGTTTGCCAAAAGCGGGTAAGCTGCGAATGACCAACTAAATATCAACAAAAGTGGGGGCGGAGGTCTTCGGATGCAACTGGGTGTGAACATCCCACCATACAAGTATGGTGGAGAGGAAGCTGTGAACAGCCGACCATAGTTTGCAAAAAGCGGGTGAGACAAGGTGCGAATGTCCAACCATACATGATCAAAACAGGGAGCGGAGGTGTTTGGCTGTGACAAGGTGTGAAAGTCCGACCATAGTTGGTAAAAAGTGGGTAAGAAAAGGTTAAAATACCCGACTGTACACAATCAATAGGGGGAGCGGAGTTGTTCGGCTACAAGAAGGTGTGAAAGTCCGAGCATAGTTTGTAAAAAGCAGTTAAGAAAAGGTTCGAATATCCAACCAAACATAATCAAAAGCGGGAGCAGAGCTGTTCGACTGCAAGTAGGTGTGAATGTCCAGCCATAATTACTCACAAAGGGGTAAGAAAAGGTAGTATTGCCGGACCATACATGATCAAAACAGGGAGCGGAGGTGGTTCAGCTGCAAGAAGGTGTGAATGTCTCACTAAAGTTCAAATATATTAACAAAAGCGGGAGGAGAGGTCTTCGGATGAGAGTGGTTGAGAATTTCCAACCATAATCTATAAAATTCG
The DNA here is from genome assembly GCF_036924035.1 of Leuresthes tenuis. Taxonomy (NCBI): domain Eukaryota; kingdom Metazoa; phylum Chordata; class Actinopteri; order Atheriniformes; family Atherinopsidae; genus Leuresthes; species Leuresthes tenuis. The sequence continues at coordinate 26,964,125 of NW_027325370.1, forward strand.
GTGAAAAAAAGGTGTGATAGAACACTAAAAGGTGGAGCGGAAGTGTTCGGCTGCAAGAAGGTGTGAATGTCCGACTATATTTGGTGAAAAGCAGGTGAAGCAAGGTCTGAATGCCCAACCTTACATTATCAAAAGCGAGATCAGAGGTGTTTGGCTGCAAGAAGGCCATAGTTTGCCAAAAGCGGGTAAGCTGCGAATGACCAACTAAATATCAACAAAAGTGGGGGCGGAGGTCTTCGGATGCAACTGGGTGTGAACATCCCACCATACAAGTATGGTGGAGAGGAAGCTGTGAACAGCCGACCATAGTTTGCAAAAAGCGGGTGAGACAAGGTGCGAATGTCCAACCATACATGATCAAAACAGGGAGCGGAGGTGTTTGGCTGTGACAAGGTGTGAAAGTCCGACCATAGTTGGTAAAAAGTGGGTAAGAAAAGGTTAAAATACCCGACTGTACACAATCAATAGGGGGAGCGGAGTTGTTCGGCTACAAGAAGGTGTGAAAGTCCGAGCATAGTTTGTAAAAAGCAGTTAAGAAAAGGTTCGAATATCCAACCAAACATAATCAAAAGCGGGAGCAGAGCTGTTCGACTGCAAGTAGGTGTGAATGTCCAGCCATAATTACTCACAAAGGGGTAAGAAAAGGTAGTATTGCCGGACCATACATGATCAAAACAGGGAGCTGAGGTGGTTCAGCTGCAATGTGTGAATGTCTGACTATAGTTTGTAAAAAGCGGGTAAGATAAGGTGCGAATGCCCGACAATGTACAATCAAAAGAGGGAGCAGAGGTTTTCGGCTACACGAAGGTTTGAATGTCCGACCATAGTTTGTAAAAAGCGGGTAAGAAAAGGTTCAAATGCCTGACTATACACCATCAAAAGCGGGAGCGGAGATGTTCCGCTGTAAGACGGTGTGAATGTCCGACCATAGTTGGTAAAAAGCGGGTAAGAAAAGGTTAAAATACCCAACCATACATCATCAAAAGCAGGAGTGGATGTGTTCGGCTACAAGAAGGTGTGAACGTCCAACCAAAGTTTGTAAAAAGCAGTTAAGAAAAGGTTTGAATATCCAACCAAACATAATCAAAAGCGGGAGCATAGCTTTTCGACTGCAAGTAGGTGTGAATGTCAGATCATAATTTGCAAAAAGCTGATGAGAAAGGGTGAGAATGTCCGACTGCACACCATCAAATGCGGGAGCGGAGTTGTTCGGCTGTGAGTAGGTGTGAATCTCCGACCGTAATTTCTGAAAAATGTGTTAGAAAAGGTAAGAATGCCGGTCCATACATCATCAAAAGCGAGAGAGGTGGTGTTCGGCTGCAAGTAGGTGTGAATGTCCAGCCATAATTACTCACAAACGGGTAAGAAAAGGTAGTATTGCCAGACCATACATGATCAAAACAGGGAGCGGAGGTGGTTCAGCTGCAAGAAGGTGTGAATGTCCAACTAAAGTTCAAATATATTGACAAAAGCGGGAGGAGAGGTCTTCGGATTAGAGTGGTTGAAATTTCCAACCATAATCTATAAAATGCGGTGAAAAAAAAAGGTGTGAAGGAATGAATTTTATAGCAAAATCCGAAATCATGCATAACTCCGCATAAGGAACGTATTGCTCAACCAAAGGGATGCTTCTTTCTCATTCAGGGTAATATGAGGAACTTTATGCTTGATACATTTTAGACATGTATAACTATGAAGGACAAAGCAATTTTAAGTTGGTTTGAGCAAAGCAATTCATTTTATAGGAAAATCCGAAATCGTGCAGGACTCATGAAAGTAAGCTTATTCTCGGATTCCTGATCCTCCAGTGTTGCTCTTTCCTATACTGCAAAATACAGCCTTGTTCTTTGTTGAAATCGATATAGACATTGATAAATATGAAGGACAAAGCAGTTTCCACTTTGTTTGAGTGAAGGAATTAATTTTATAGCAAAATCCCAAATCAAGCAGAACGTATGAAAATAAGCGTGTTTTCGGATTCCTGATCCTTCAGTGTTGCTATTTCTTCTACTGCAAAATACAATGTTGTTCTTTGTTGAAGTCAATCTAGACATTGATAAATATGAAGGACAAAGCAGTTTTAACATAGTTTGAGTAAAGGAATTCATTTTATACATAAAATCCCAAATCATGCAGAACGTATGAAAATAAGCTTATTCTCGGATTCCTGTTCCTTCAAGTGTTGCTCTTTCTACTACTGCAAAATACAATGTTGTTCTTTGTTGAAGTAAATCTAGACATTGATAAATATGAAGGACAAAGCAGTTTTCACTTGGTTTGAGTGAAGGAATTCATTTTATACATAAAATCCCAAATCATGCAGAACGTATGAAAAGAAGCTTATTCTCGGATTCCTGATCCTTCAGTGTTGCTTTTTCTTCTACTGCAAAATACAATGTTGTTCTTTGTTGAAGTCGATCTAGACATTGATAGATATGAAGGACAAAGCAGTTTTAACTTGGTTTGAGTGAAGGAATTCATTTTATACATAAAATCCCAAATCATGCAGAACGTATGAAAATAAGCTTATTCTCGGATTACTGATCCTTCAGTGTTGCTCTTTCTTCTACTGCAAAATCCAGTGTTGTTCTTTGTTGAAGTCAATCTAGACATTGATAGATATGAAGGACAAAGCAGTTTTCACTTGGTTTGAGTGAAGGATTTGCAGCTGAAAACCTCCCGCTTCCGCTTTTGATTGTGTATAGTCGGAATTTCGAACCTTTTCTTACCCGGTTTTTAGAAATTATGGTTGGACATTCAGACCTTGCAGCCGAAGACCTCCACTCCCTCTTTTGATCATATATTGTCGGGCATTCGCACCTTGTCTTACCCGCTTTTTACAAACTATAGTCAGACATTCACACCTTGCAGCTGAACCACCTCAGCTCCCTGTTTTGATCATGTATGGTTTGGCAATACTACCTTTTCTTACCCGTTTGTGAGTAATTATGGCTGGACATTCACACCTGCTTGCAGTCGAACACCTCCGCTTCCGCTTTTGATGGTATATATTCGGGCATTCGAACATTTTCTTACCAGCTTTTTACCAACTATGGTCGGGGACATTCACACTTTCTTACAGCGGAACACCTCCGCTCCCTCTTTTGATGGTGTATGTTTGGGCATTCGAACCTTTTCTTACCCGCTTTTTACAAACTATGCTCGGACATTCAAACCTTCTTGTAGCCGAACACATCCACTCCTGCTTTTGATGATGTATGGTTGGGCATTCAAACCTACTTGTTGCCCGCATTTCATTAATTTTGGGTGGACATTCACACCTTGTCACAGCCAAACACCTCCGCTCCCTGTTTTGATCATGTATGGTTGGACATTCGCACCTTTTCTCACCCGCTTTTTGCCAACTATGGTCAGCTGTTCACAGCTTCCTCTCCACCATACTTGTATGGTGGGATATTCACACCCACTTGCATCCGAAGACCTTTTGTTGATATTTAGTCGGTCATTCGCAGCTTACCCGCTTTTGGCAAACTATGGCCTTCATGCAGCCAAACACCTCTGATCTCGCTTTTGATGATGTAAGGTTGGGCATTCAGACCTTGCTTCACCTGCTTTTCACCAAATATAGTCGGACATTCACACCTTCTTGCAGCCGAACACTTCCGCTCCACCTTTTTTTCACCGAATTTTATAGATTATGGTTGGAAATTCTCAACCACTCTCATCCGAAGACCTCTCCTCCCGCTTTTGTTAATATATTTGAACTTTAGTGAGACATTCACACCTTCTTGCAGCTGAACCACCTCCGCTCCCTGTTTTGATCATGTATGGTCTGGCAATACTACCTTTTCTTACCCGTTTGTGAGTAATTATGGCTGGACATTCACACCTACTTGCAGCCGAACACCACCTCTCTCGCTTTTGATGATGTATGGACCGGCATTCTTACCTTTTCTAACACATTTTTCAGAAATTACGGTCGGAGATTCACACTTACTCACAGCCGAACAACTCCGCTCCCGCATTTGATGGTGTATAGTCGGGCATTCTCACCCTTTCTCATCAGCTTTTTGCAAATTATGATCTGACATTCACACCTGCTTTTGATAATGTATGGTTTGGCATTCGCACCTTTTCTTACCCATTTTTCAGTAATTATGGGTGGACATTCACACCTTCTTGCAGCTGAACACCTCCTCTCCCGCTATTGATTGTGTACAGTCGGGTATTTTAACCTTTTCTTACCCGCTTTTTACCAAATATGGTCGGACATTCACACCGTCTTACAGCGGAACACCTCCACTCCCGCTTTTGATGGTGTATAGTCAGGCATTTGAACCTTTTCTTACCCGCTTTTTACAAACTATGGTCGGACATTCAAACCTTCTTGTAGCCGAAAACCTCCGCTCCCTCTTTTGATTATACATTGTTGGGCATTCGCACCTTATTTACAAACTATAGTCAGACATTCACACCTTGCAGCTGAGCCACCTCAGCTCCCTGTTTTGATAGTGTATGTTCGGGCATTCGAACCTATTTGATATTCGAAAATTTTCGCACCTTATCTTACCCGCTTTTTACAAACTATAGTCAGACATTCACACCTTGCAGCTGAACCACCTCCGCTCCCTGTTTTGATCATGTATGGTCTGGCAATACTACCTTTTCTTACCCGTTTGTGAGTAATTAATCCCAAAATATTGAGCATAAAATAAGTCTTTATGCTGATGATGTATTACTTTTCCTTCAGAACTCACAGACGTCTCTCAGTCACACGATCACACTCATAAATAAATTCTCAGCACTTTCTGACTACTCTATCAACTGGTCTAAGACCACAGTTCTGCCCATTAACTGTAGGGTCCATAATATACCTGCGATCACTTTACAGTCAGGAAATATTAGATATTTAGGCATAAACATTTCCTCCAGGCTCTCAGAGCTAACAAAGCTAAATTATGTGCAATTATTAAAGACAGTAGAGGACGATCTCTCGTTGGAAGTCCTTACCTATATCACTTATGGGGAGAGTTACATCCATTAAAATGATGATACTACCAAAAGTTAACTATTTGTTCTCAATGATCCCCATAAAACCATCTGCTACTTGGTTTAAGTCACTAGATTCATGCATCTCCAAATTTCTGTGGAAAAACAAACCACCACGTATTAGTTTAAAAACCCTACAGAAGACCAAGGACAGTGGTGGATTAGATTTACCTCATTTTCAGCACTATTCCTTAGACAATATGTTACAATATATATCAAAATGGTTTAAACCTTGTTGTTGTCACAGTTCCCAGAGACGTTGTAATCGTTGAGGATTCTATATTCACCCCCTCATTAGAGGCACGTAATGCAGATTGATGACACTGAATCTTCTTCTCTGTTCATTGCTGGCATCATTCCCAGCATCGTAAGTGTTCGTGGCATTGTTAGCCTCTTCTTCTGGATCTTGATATCGAGAATCCTTTTGTATTTCTGGTTTGTCAGTCCTCTGTCTTCGTTCACCGGAGTCTTTGTCTTTTTGTCCTTGAGTTTGGTGATTTTTTCTTCTTTTGATGCCTTGACACAATGTGACAGGTGATACCACGTGGGAGATCCTGTAACTTGGATTGCTGTCCCTGTGCTGCGAAATGGCTGTGCTGCTCAAATGGTCTCTCCTTCATCATGGTTACATGCTGCCATTCCGACATCTCGCCATTCCGACAATTGGAGACCCATGTCGACACTTAATTTTTTATCAAACGTCCCACCATTCCGACACTTTTTTCCTCCTATGGTCGGAATGGCGGTATGTTTTTTGTTTTTTTTAACATACCGCCATTCCGACAGTTCCTTTTAATAGCCTATTTTTTACCCAAAACATTTTGCACTAATGATATGATATGTTTGGCGCACAAGCTTTGCACATGCAGAGGCCACAGCCTCGCAAACAAACTTTAACTATTATCAAAATCCCCTGAATTTCAAATATAAAAATACAGATATTAATGTAACTCTGGCGAGACTGAAACTGATTAAGCAGAAATACAGTGTCAGTGAGCTGTCACAGCAGCCAGCTGGAGCGGAGCTCTCCACAGAGCCCATGCGTCTTTTGCACGCTGTCATCATATGCAAAAGTAATAATTGCAATTACAGATATCACGGCTACTGCACAGGACACAGTTGCGAGCACTCTGCCTTGCCTTGCCAATAGGAGAAGATAGAAAGGACAGCATAGAACGTATAAAACACAACAAAATGCAGTAAAAACGTTTATTCATGTTATTCACGTGATTTATGAGTACTCACTCCAATTTTGGGAAGCGCGGATGGGTTTTGCGCATTTGGCACAAACACACAGCCGCAACGGTTGTAGCTTTATACAGCCTGTTGATATCTTAAGGACCTAACTGGTCACACCTGGGACTAAATGTCATGTAGAGATTGTTTTTACATGACATTACAGCTGAACATATAGCTTTCATCCACAAACCAACGTGGGAGAGCCCGAAGACGCATGTGCCAGACGCACATAGGCATGCGTAAAACCAATTTTGACCACTTCATACTGTTTATTTGCTTTCTTTTAGTTAACTTTCGTTTCTTTTGGATTCTTGTGCGTGTTATGGAGCCGTTTTGGTCCATGTTTGTAAGCCTTTTTTTCCTGGATTAAATTTTCGGAAGTTGAAACAAGTGGCATTGGAGTGTGTGATTGAAAACCACCGCGGACTGCTTCTCCTCCTCCAGTTGCCGAGACTTTGTGTTTTTAATAACGCTTGTCTATAAACTTGTTAAACATATAAATTGCATGAACAGAAAGAAGGGACTCACCTGTTGAGTAACACACATTTCCTTATACGGAAAGCCTTGTCGGAATGGTGGGACATTTGAACGTCAGAATAGCGGGATGTCGCAATGGTGGGATGTCGGAATGGTGGGACGTTTGCATGTCGGAATGGTGGTATGTCGGAAAGGTGGGATGTCGGAATAGCGGGATGTCGGAATGGCGGGATTTCGGAATGGGTGTTGCCACCCCCTTCATCATATACACAGTTATTTATACATCACCTTCCACCATGAAGCGTTGTCTCTTTTTGTTTCTCTCTTTGTTCTTAAAATGCTGTTATGCATGTCTAAACCAATCCATTAAATTAGATCATTTTGGCAGTAAAGCGATCTACAATGTGCTTGGTCGCAAAGCTGCTCATCTGTGGTAAACAGCTCTTCAGAAAGGCATTCTTCAATTGATTTCACTAATTCTATGTAATAATTTTGTGATTTCCTACAAAACTACACTTCTTCTCCCATCTGTCTGAGTATTTAATATTGTCTGGGTCCCGTTAAAACATGTATTTTTCCCATCTAATTCCTTGTTTGCTTTAAAACAAGTATTCCCCATTTTCTATCCCTTCAGTAGCCAACCAGTTTGTATGGAGTACACTGGAGCAACTTGACTGATCAGTAAAACACTGCTTTTGTTGTCACCGCAAGGCTTCCCCCGTCGGTTGTTTCACTGAGACACTACTGAGTAACTATAACTCAACACAGTTTATACACATAACATTCATATACATACTAACAAACAAACAAACAATTATTTATCGCAATTTTCTCATCTCTGTTTGAACGTACACCCAGGTAAATATTCCTGTAGTCTTCTCATACCGACTATGGACCCATTCATTGTTTAACTTCACTGTTTTGCAAATCCTAATTGAATATTACACATTGACATTGAACTTTACTTGATAAGCAGGTCTTCATTGCATTCAGCAGCCTATATGTGAGCATCTATGTGTAAGCTGTTCTTCTTTGCATTTATCAGCAGCAAGCAATTCTTCATTGCACATGCATATGAAAATAGTAAAACAATTCCAATGCGTTAGCGAAACCTATATCAGGAGTGTCCATCATGATGCTGGGAATAGAACCTCTTTCTCAGAATAGTTCAACCTTCATTACTCAACTGATCATAACTCCGCAATGAGCACATTTCAAAGTATCATTCCTCTACATATATTCAAAAATCTATGTGTAAATGTTTAATATTTCTTATATTTGTTTATGTCATTCTGTGTGCATGTGGCCTAAACCCAATCTCTGTGTGGCAATTTTAATTTAAACAAGTTGAACTCTGCCTCTGATCATTTAAAAAAGGTGTGTACCAATATCAACCTTTCTCAGGTAATTACAGATCCTACAAAACCAAAGAGATCCTTCAAGGTTGTCCCTGATTGGCTCAATCTTAACAAATCAAAGGTAGAAAATCCGCAGTATCTGAACTCGGTGTTAGTTATCACTGCTCAATAGCCTGTATCAGAATTGCAAAAAATAAAACATTAGGTCCACGCTTTGTATCCAGATCCTGAAACATCTCCATGAGCAGGCTTTTTTTTAACTGATCTGTTGAATAGTTATATGACACTGTTAAAATCCCAGATGAAGATCTAGCACTTGACCATTTTTGTAAATCTTCTAATTCCATAGTTGATAAACACGCCCCTTTTAAAAAGTATAGAACTTAGAACAGGTCTATCCCTGGCTTTCGGCAGAACTGTCTTCTTTACTTTTTTTTCCCCTTGTCCTGTTCAGCATTATGTCAGAAGAATTGTAGTCTGAATACCTTTGATGCCAAACAGATTTGTTTTGCCAAGGGAAGTTTTATAAATGTAAAGCTCCCCTTGATGCCCATTTATTTATTTCTGTTTACAATATATGACATGAACTGAACTGAACCGGACCGGGGGACAAGGAAAGAAGAAGAGGAAAGAAGAGGAAACAGAACAAAAATAGAAACAAAAACCAGACAACCAGCTGCTACACCTGTAAAAAACAAAACAGACAACAATCCATGGCCTATGAGGGGAATCCAGCCTTAGCGCCACCAGGAGCACCTGAAAGCAGACAAGCAGAGAAAAAACAAACACACAAACAAACAAAAACAAGCACAAGAAGCGGCAATCGCATACAATACAGCTGTGGATATAGATGACCTGAGACGACATGATAATACATCATCTGCTTAGTGACCATGCTACTGGACTAATGAATGTGTGTGTGTGTGTGTGAGAACATGCAACACCCATGGCACAGGACCTACATGATAACCGTGCTTAGTTATGAGTGTATAAGCGTACAGGGCCACAATCCACAGCCCCCCCCCCAAGCAATCAGAAGCAGGCAGAGAGGGCCACAAGACCCAGGCCACCAGCAGCCCCCACAGAGCATAGAACCCAGGCAGCCCACCGCAGGGGCAACCACGCATCCACCCAGAAGACTGCAGAGGAAGCCCCCGGAAAGAGCCCCCATAAGCATAGGGCAGAGGCACTCCGGGAACCAGGGGCAACAGCCCACCGACCCCGCCAGGCCCCAGCCGCCCAGACATGGGCCGTGCACTGGACCTGGGCCCCAGGAGCCCGAGCGCCCCCAAACCCCCCGGCAGAGGCCCCACCCAATACCCAGGAGGGCCAAGCGCCCCAGACAGCCACAAAGTGGGTCAGCGCCTGCCCCAGCGCCCCTGGCCAAGTGCCCTGGGAGTCAAGACGTGCCCACAGGTGGGTGAAGTCGCGAGCAGTGGGGAGAGGCAACGCTGATGCCCCATCGGGAGAAACACAGGCAGGCCAGGCGACAGCAAGTCCCAGATCCAGGCCCAATCATTACCACACACACTTTCACGTCCCATACATCCACACATCCACACATCCTACCTCCCTCGACTCTGCTGGGGTGTATTGCAGCGGGCACACCAGGAGGCCAGCAACCCCCCAGCCACCACAGACCCCGAACCAGCAGAACAATTAATTAATCCTCCTGGCCCCTCCTGTCCCGAGCAGAAACCAGGAAGCAGGGGTGTGCGAAGAAGACCCCTCCCCTCACCCTTCTGGCTCTTCAATATTTTCTAATAGTGAGCAATTAAAATTGAGGGGCAGCCAAACTTGTAGAACTGGGAGCGCGGCACTCTGGGCAGCCTACATACCCAAAGAGCCCCGCCCACCAGATGCCACTCAGTGTAACCACCCCCCAAGACCTAATGTGTGTGTGTGAGTGTGTTTGATAAGTAGTAATGTCTAAGGTGTAATTAAAACAGGGGCAGGGAACTGCAGAGTGCAACCAAAGGGGACCACCTACGTGGCCCCATCCACTACACCCCACCGAACACACACGCCCCCAAAACCCTTCATGTGTGAGTGTGTGCTGTGTACAGGAGCCAGAAGGGAGAGGGGTATGGGGATATATACCGGGGGAGCTACTCTCCCCCAGAGAGGGCAGCCAGGGACTGGCTGCAATAGGCATCCCCGCTACCTGGGAGCCAACAATGGGCAGGAGGGCCTGATGTCCACCAGGCTCGGGGCCTGCAGCGACCATATTCCGGGAGCTACTGTACCCCCAGAAGGTACCCATCCCGCCCCACCCCACTCAACCCAACCCCACCCAGGAAGACCTCTACAAAAAACAAACAAACAAACCACCCGGTCACACCAGTCGCGGTAGCCCGGGCCTGAGACACACCATCACCCAGCAACCCACCACCACCACTATGTGATAAAACTAATCAGAGGGGACCAGAGAGAATGAAATTCAGCCAATTGATGTTTTGAGGAGGCAGACATTGTTTCCATGCTAATATAATCTAAAAGAAAATTTCTAAACTGGTTAATACACAGATTGTTTTTCGCTTTCCAGTTCATGAGAATAGTTTTCTTTGCGATACATAACACTGTGACAACCATGTGTGCTGAGTTAATTTCCATGTTGATGTTGTCTAAGTCACCCAGTATGCACAGTGTGGGGCATGCAGGGATGCTACACTTTAGCCATGTTGATAGGTCCTCACAGACTTCAAGCCAGAACTTCTGGACAGGCGCAGAAAACCACAAAGTGTGTGCATAATCATCAGGTGTGTTATCTGTGCAATGTGAGCAGATGATTGAGTGTGTTAGACCCATCCTGAACATCCTTTGTCCTGTATAGTGTGTTCTATGAAGGATTTTGTATTGTATGAGCTGTAAGTTAGGATTTCGAGTCTTTATGAAGGTGTTCAAACATATTTGTGGTTAGAAGCTATGACCAGAACTGATGGATAAATCTGCCTCCCATTTTGAGGATGGAAGAGACATTGTGTCATCTATCTTAGACAATAATTTATATATTTTTGATAGTAGTTTTGGGGTACAGCTGCTTAGAAATTCTGCTACCCTAGTCGGGGGTTGTAAGTCTGGTTGGTGGAGGATATATCATCCATCCATCCATCATCTGCGGCTTATCCGGGGGTCGGGTCGCGGGGGCAGCAGCTTGAGCAGAGAAACCCAGACGTCTCTGTCCCCGGCCACTTCCTCCAGCTCTTCCGGGGGGACCCCGAGGCGTTCCCAGGCCAGCCGAGAGACATAGTCTCTCCAACGTGTCCTGGGTCTCCCCCGGGGTCTCCTCCCAGTGGGACGTGCCCGGAACACCTCCCCAGGGAGGCGCAGCGGTTCTACTCCGAGCCCCTCCCGGATGACTGAGCTTCTCACCCTATCTCTAAGGGAGAGCACAGACACCCTGCGGAGGAAACCCATTTTGGCCGCTTGTATTCGCGATCTTGTTCTTTCGGTCACTACCCACAACTCGTGACCATAGGTGAGGATGGGAACGTAGATTGACCAGTAAGTAGAGAGCTTCGCCTTCTGGCTCAGCTCCCTCTTCACAACGACCGGTCGGTGCAGAGCCTGCAACACTGCACGCGCCGCACCGATCCGCCCGTCAATCTCTCGCTCCATTCGTCCGTCACTCGTGAACAAGACCCCGAGATACTTGAACTCCTCCTCTTGGGGAAGGATCTCATTCCCGACCCGGAGAGAGCATTCCACCCTTTTCCGGCTGAGAACCATAGTCTCGGATTTGGAGGTGCTGATTCTCATCCCAGCCGCTTCACACTCGGCTGCGAATCACTCCAGTGAGAGCTGAAGGTCACGGCCTGACGACGCTAACAGAACCACATCATCTGCAAAAAGCAGAGACCCGATTCTGAGGTCGCCAAATGGGACACCCTCAACGCCCTGGCTCCGCCTAGAAATTCTGTCCATAAAAGTTAGGAATAGAATCGGTGACAAAGGGCAGCCCTGACGGAGTCCAACTCTCACCGGAAACGTATCCGACTTACTGCCGGCAATGCGGACCAAACTCTGGCACCGGTCATACAGAGACCGAACGGCCCCTATCAAGGGGTCCGGCACTCCATATTCCCGGAGCACCCCCCACAGGACTCCACGAGGGACACGGTCGAACGCTTTCTCCAAGTCCACAAAACACATGTAGACTGGTTGGGCGAACTCCCATGCACCCTCCAGGATCCTGCCGAGGGTATAGAGCTGGTCCACTGTTCCACGGCCAGGACGAAAGCCACACTGCATCTCCTGAATCCGAGGCTCGATTATCCGACGGATCCTCCTCTCCAATACCCCCGAATAGACCTTACCAGGGAGGCTGAGGAGTGTGATACCCCTATAGTTGGAACACACCCTCCGGTCCCCCTTTTTAAAGAGGGGGACCACCACCCCAATCTGCCAGTCCAGAGGCACTGTCCCCGATGTCCACGCGATACTGCAGAGGCGTGTCAGCCAAGACAGCCCTACAACATCCAGAGCCTTGAGAAACTCAGGACGGACCTCATCCACCCCCGGGGCCTTGCCACCGAGGAACTTTTTAACCACCTCGGCAACCTCAGCCCCAGAAAGTGGAGGCCCCGTCTCCGAGCTCTCCGACTCTGCCTCTTCCGAGCACGTGTTGGTAGGATTGAGGAGTTCCTCGAAGTACTCCCCCCACCGACTCACAACATCCCTAGTTGAGGTCAGCAAAGCCCCGTCCGCACTGTAAACAGTGTTGACTGTGAGCCGCTTCCCCCCCCTGAGACGCCGGATGGTGGACCAGAATCTTTTCGAGGCCGTCCGGAAATCGTTCTCCATGGTCTCACCGAACTCCTCCCAGGCCCGAGTTTTTGCCTCAGCAACCGCCAAAGCCGCGGCCCGTCTGGCCCGTCGGTACATATCAGCTTCTTCCAGGGTCCCACTGGCCAAAAAGGCCCGATAGGACTCCTTCTTCAGCTTGACGGCTTCCCTCACCACTGGTGTCCACCAGCAGGTTCGAGGGTTGCCGCCACGACAGGCACCGACCACCTTACGGCCACAACTCCGACCAGCTGCCTCGGCTGGGGCCACAATACGTTTGGGCCTGCCAGGTCTGATCGGCATCCTCCCCCACCAGCGGAGCCAACTCACCACCAGGTGGTGATCAGTTGACAGCTCCGCCCCTCTCTTCACCCGAGTGTCCAGGACATACGGCCGCAAGTCCGATGATACAACCACAAAGTCGATCATCGAACTGCGGCCAAGGGTGTCCTGGTGCCAAGTGCACATATGGACACCCTTATGCCTGAACATGGTGTTCGTTATGGACAGTCTATGACTGGCACAGAAGTCCAACAACATAACACCACTCTGATTCAGATTGGGGGGGCCGTTCCTCCCAATCACACCCCTCCAGGTCTCACTGTCATTGCCCACGTGAGCATTGAAGTCCCCCAGCAGAATGAGGGAGTCTCCGGTAGGAGCATTCTCCAGTGCCTCCCCCAGAGACTCCAAAAAGGGTAGGTACTCTGAACTGCTGTTTGGCGCATAGGCACAAACAACAGTCAGGACTCGTCCCCCCACCCAAGGCGGAGGGAGGCTACCCTCTCGTTCACTGGGGTAAACCCCAATGTACTGGCACACAGCCGGGGGGCAATAAGTATGCCCACACCTGCTCTGCGCCTCTCACCACGGGCAACTCCAGAGTGGAAGAGAGTCCAACCCCTCTCAAGAGTACTGGTTCCAGATCCCAAGCTGTGCGTCGAGGTGAGTCCGACTATATCTAACGGTCTGATCAAGTTTCAACAATAAACAACAAACTTTGTATTATGAGAAAGAACCAGACTCATTCTTCAGGAATCCGAAAATAAGCTCTATTTTACGAGTTATGCACGAATTCGGATTCTCCTATAAAACGAATTCCTTAACTCAAACCAAGTTAAGACTGCTTTGTCCTTCATATTTATTCATGTCTAATCAAGTTTCAATGATAAACAACGTTGTACTTTGTAGAATGAGAAAGAACTTCTTCAGCAATAAGCATCTCTCGACAAATGACGAAATACAGATTTTGCTATAAAATTAATTGCTATCAGCCTGACTTAAAACTGTTTGTCTTCCTTATTTATCCACTTCAAATCAAGTTTCAACAATTAAAAAAATTTTGTAGTTTGAGAAGCTCTCTCCGGGTCGGGAATGAGATCCTTCCCCAAGAGGAGGAGTTCAAGTATCTCGGGGTCTTGTTCACGAGTGACGGACGAATGGAGCGGGAGATTGACGGGCGGATCGGTGCGGCGCCTGCAGTGTTGCAGGCTCTGCACCGACCCGTCGTTGTGAAGAGGGAGCTGAGCCAGAAGGCGAAGCTCTCTACTTACTGGTCAATCTATGTTCCCATCCTCACCTATGGTCACGAGTTGTGGGTAGTGACCGAAAGAACAAGATCGCGAATACAAGCGGCCGAAATAGGTTTCCTCCGCAGGGTGTCTGGGCTCTCCCTTAGAGATAGGGTGTACAAGCTCTCCCGCTTTTGATGATGTATGGACCGGCATTCTTACCTTTTCAGACCTGGCAGGCCCAAACGTATTGTGAGGGAGGGGTCTTCTTCGCACACCCCTGCTTCCTGGTGTCTGCTCGGGGCAGGAGGGGCCAGGAGGATTAATTAATTGTTCTGCTGGTTCGGGGTCTGTGGTGGCTGGGGGGTTGCTGGCCTCCTGGTGTGCCCGCTGCAATACACCCCAGCAGAGTCGAGGGAGGTAGGATGTGTGGATGTGTGGATGTATGGGACGTGAAAGTGTGTGTGGTAATGATTGGGCCTGGATCTGGGACTTGCTGTCGCCTGGCATGCCTGTGTTTCTCCCGATGGGGCATCAGCGTTGCCTCTCCCCACTGCTCGCGACTTCACCCACCTGTGGGCACGTCTTGACTCCCAGGGCACTTGGCCAGGGGCGCTGGGGCAGGCGCTGACCCACTTTGTGGCTGTCTGGGGCGCTTGGCCCTCCTGGGTATTGGGTGGGGCCTCTGCCGGGGGGTTTGGGGGCGCTCGGGCTCCTGGGGCCCAGGTCCAGTGCACGGCCCATGTCTGGGCGGCTGGGGCCTGGCGGGGTCGGTGGGCTGTTGCCCCTGGTTCCCGGAGTGCCTCTGCCCTATGCTTATGGGGGCTCTTTCCGGGGGCTTCCTCTGCAGTCGTCTGGGTGGATGCGTGGTTGCCCCTGCGGTGGGCTGCCTGGGTTCTGTGCTCTGTGGGGGCTGCTGGTGGCCTGGGTCTTGTGGCCCTCTCTGCCTGCTTCTGATTGCTTGGGGGGGGGCTGTGGATTGTGGCCCTGTACGCTTATACACTCATAACTAAGCACGGTTATCATGTAGGTCCTGTGCCATGGGTGTTGCATGTTCTCACACACACACACACACATTCATTAGTCCAGTAGCATGGTCACTAAGCAGTTGATGTATTATCATGTCGTCTCAGGTCATCTATATCCACAGCTGTGTTGTATGCGATTGCCGCTTCTTGTGCTTGTTTTTGTTTGTTTGTGTGTTTGTTTTTTCTCTGCTTGTCTGCTTTCAGGTGCTCCTGGTGGCGCTAAGGCTGGATTCCCCTCATAGGCCATGGATTGTTGTCTGTTTTGTTTTTTACAGGTGTAGCAGCTGGTTGTCTGGTTTTTGTTTCTATTTTTGTTCTGTTTCCTCTTCTTTCCTCTTCTTCTTTCCTTGTCCCCCGGTCCGGTTCAGTTCAGTTCATGTCATATATTGTAAACAGAAATAAATAAATGGGCATCAAGGGGAGCTTTACATTTATAAAACTTCCCTTGGCAAAACAAATCTGTTTGGCATCAAAGGTATTCAGACTACAATTCTTCTGACATAATGCTGAACAGGACAAGGGGAAAAAAAAGTAAAGAAGACAGTTCTGCCGAAAGCCAGGGATAGACCTGTTCTAAGTTCTATACTTTTTAAAAGGGGCGTGTTTATCAACTATGGAATTAGAAGATTTACAAAAATGGTCAAGTGCTAGATCTTCATCTGGGATTTTAACAGTGTCATATAACTATTCAACGGATCAGTTAAAAAAAAGCCTGCTCATGGAGATGTTTCAGGATCTGGATACAAAGCGTGGACCTAATGTTTTATTTTTTGCAATTCTGATACAGGCTATTGAGCAGTGATAACTAACACCGAGTTCAGATACTGCGGATTTTCTACCTTTGATTTGTTAAGATTGAGCCAATCAGGGACAACCTTGAAGGATCTCTTTGGTTTTGTAGGATCTGTAATTACCTGAGAAAGGTTGATATTGGTACACACCTTTTTTAAATGATCAGAGGCAGAGTTCAACTTGTTTAAATTAAAATTGCCACACAGAGATTGGGTTTAGGCCACATGCACACAGAATGACATAAACAAATATAAGAAATATTAAACATTTACACATAGATTTTTGAATATATGTAGAGGAATGATACTTTGAAATGTGCTCATTGCGGAGTTATGATCAGTTGAGTAATGAAGGTTGAACTATTCTGGGAAAGAGGTTCTATTCCCAGCATCATGATGGACACTCCTGATATAGAAGGTTTCGCTAACGCATTGGAATTGTTTTACTATTTTCATATGCATGTGCAATGAAGAATTGCTTGCTGCTGATAAATGCAAAGAAGAACAGCTTACACATAGATGCTCACATATAGGCTGCTGAATGCAATGAAGACCTGCTTATCAAGTAAAGTTCAATGTCAATGTGTAATATTCAATTAGGATTTGCAAAACAGTGAAGTTAAACAATGAATGGGTCCATAGTCGGTATGAGAAGACTACAGGAATATTTACCTGGGTGTACGTTCAAACAGAGATGAGAAAATTGCGATAAATAATTGTTTGTTTGTTTGTTAGTATGTATAGGAATGTTATGTGTATAAACTGTGTTGAGTTATAGTTACTCAGTAGTGTCTCAGTGAAACAACCGACGGGGGAAGCCTTGCGGTGACAACAAAAGCAGTGTTTTACTGATCAGTCAAGTTGCTCCAGTGTACTCCATACAAACTGGTTGGCTACTGAAGGGATAGAAAATGGGGAATACTTGTTTTAAAGCAAACAAGGAATTAGATGGGAAAAATACATGTTTTAACGGGACCCAGACAATATTAAATACTCAGACAGATGGGAGAAGAAGTGTAGTTTTGTAGGAAATCACAAAATTATTACATAGAATTAGTGAAATCAATTGAAGAATGCCTTTCTGAAGAGCTGTTTACCACAGATGAGCAGCTTTGCGACCAAGCACATTGTAGATCGCTTTACTGCCAAAATTATCTAATTTAATGGATTGGTTTAGACATGCATAACAGCATTTTAAGAACAAAGAGAGAAACAAAAAGGGACAACGCTTCATGGTGGAAGGTGATCTATAAATAACTGTGTATATGATGAAGGGGGTGGCAACACCCATTCCGAAATCCCGCCATTTCGACATCCCGCTATTCCGACATCCCACCATTCCGACATACCACCATTCCGACATACCACCATTCCGACATGCAAACGTCCCACCATTCCGACATCCCACCATTGCGACATCCCGCTATTCTGACGTTCAAATGTCCCACCATTCCGACAAGGCTTTCCGTATAAGGAAATGTGTGTTACTCAACAGGTGAGTCCCTTCTTTCTGTTCATGCAATTTATATGTTTAACATGTTTATAGACAAGCGTTATTAAAAACACAAAGTCTCGGCAACTGGAGGAGGAGAAGCAGTCCGCGGTGGTTTTCAATCACACACTCCAATGCCACTTGTTTCAACTTCCGAAAATTTAATCCAGGAAAAAAAGGCTTACAAACATGGACCAAAACGGCTCCATAACACGCACAAGAATCCAAAAGAAACGAAAGTTAACTAAAAGAAAGCAAATAAACAGTATGAAGTGGTCAAAATTGGTTTTACGCATGCCTATGTGCGTCTGGCACATGCGTCTTCGGGCTCTCCCACGTTGGTTTGTGGATGAAAGCTATATGTTCAGCTGTAATGTCATGTAAAATCAATCTCTACATGACATTTAGTCCCAGGTGTGACCAGTTAGGTCCTTAAGATATCAACAGGCTGTATAAAGCTACAACCGTTGCGGCTGTGTGTTTGTGCCAAATGCGCAAAACCCATCCGCGCTTCCCAAAATTGGAGTGAGTACTCATAAATCACGTGAATATCATGAATAAACGTTTTTACTGCATTTTGTTGTGTTTTATACGTTCTATGCTGTCATTTCTCTCTTCTCCTATTGGCAAGGCAAGGCAGAGTGCTCGCAACTGTGTCCTGTGCAGTAGCCGTGATATCTGTAATTGCAATTATTACTTTTGCATATGATGACAGCGTGCAAAAGACGCATGGGCTCTGTGGAGAGCTCCGCTCCAGCTGGCTGCTGTGACAGCTCACTGACACTGTATTTCTGCTTAATCAGTTTCAGTCTCGCCAGAGTTACATTAATATCTGTATTTTTATATTTGAAATTCAGGGGATTTTGATAATAGATTATTAAAGTTTGTTTGCGAGGCTGTGGCCTCTGCATGTGCAAAGCTTGTGCGCCAAACTTTAGGGCGTATTTGCGCCGGCATATCATTAGTGCAAAATGTTTTGGGTAAAAAATAGGCTATTAAAAGGAACTGTCGGAATGGCGGTATGTTAAAAAAAAACAAAAAACATACCGCCATTCCGACCATAGGAGGAAAAAAGTGTCGGAAAAGTGTGGGACGTTTGATAAAAAATTAAGTGTCGCCATTCCGACAATTGGAGACTCATGTCGGAATGGCGAGATGTCGGAATGGCAGCATGTAACCATGATGAAGGAGAGACCATTTGAGCAGCACAGCCATTTCGCAGCACAGGGACAGCAATCCAAGTTACAGGATCTCCCACGTGGTATCACCTGTCACATTGTGTCAAGGCATCAAAAGAAGAAAAAATCACCAAACTCAAGGACAAAAAGACAAAGACTCCGGTGAACGAAGACAGAGGACTGACAAACCAGAAATACAAAAGGATTCTCGATATCAAGATCCAGAAGAAGAGGCTAACAATGCCACGAACACTTACGATGCTGGGAATGATGCCAGCAATGAACAGAGAAGAAGATTCAGTGTCATCAATCTGCATTACGTGCCTCTAATGAGGGGGTGAATATAGAATCCTCAACGATTACAACGTCTCTGGGAACTGTGACAACAACAAGGTTTAAACCATTTTGATATATATTGTAACCTATTGTCTAAGGAATAGTGCTGAAAATGAGGTAAATCTAATCCACCACTGTCCTTGGTCTTCTGTAGGGTTTTTAAACTAATACGTGGTGGTTTGTTTTTCCACAGAAATTTGGAGATGCATGAATCTAGTGACTTAAACCAAGTAGCAGATGGTTTTATGGGGATCATTGAGAACAAATAGTTAACTTTTGGTAGTATCATCATTTTAATGGATGTAACTCTCCCCATGAGTGATATAGGTAAGGACTTCCAACGAGAGATCGTCCTCTACTGTCTTTAATAATTGCACATAATTTAGCTTTGTTAGCTCTGAGAGCCTGGAGGAAATGTTTATGCCTAAATATCTAATATTTCCTGACTGTAAAGTGATCGCAGGTATATTATGGACCCTACAGTTAATGGGCAGAACTGTGGTCTTAGACCAGTTGATAGAGTAGTCAGAAAGTGCTGAGAATTTATTTATGAGTGTGATCGTGTGACTGAGAGACGTCTGTGAGTTCTGAAGGAAAAGTAATACATCATCAGCATAAAGACTTATTTTATGCTCAATATTTTGGGATTAATTACTCACAAACGGGTAAGAAAAGGTAGTATTGCCAGACCATACATGATCAAAACAGGGAACGGAGGTGGTTCAGCTGCAAGGTGTGAATGTCTGACTTTAGTTTGTAAAAAGCGGGTAAGATAAAGTGCGAATGCCCGACAATGTATGATCAAAAGAGGGAGCGGTGGGTTTTGGCTACAAGAAGGTTTGAATATCCGACCATAGTTTGTAAAAAGCGGGTAAGAAAAGGTTACCATACATCATCAAAAGCAGGAGTGGATGTGTTCGGCTACAAGAAGATTTGAATGTCCATCAATAATTGCTTTAAAACATGAAAGAAAATTTTCGAATATCAAACCGCACATGATCATAAGCGGGAGAGGAGTTGTTCAGCTGCAAGAAGGTGTGAATGTCCACCCATAATTACTGAAAAATGGGTAAGAAAAGGTGAAAATGCCCAACCATACATCATCAAAAGCAGGAGTGGATGTGTTCGGCTACAAGAAAGTTTGAATGTCCGACCATAGTTTGTAAAAAGCGGGTAAGAAAAGGTTCGAATGCCCGAACATAGACCATCAAAAGAGGGAGCGGAGGTGTTCCGCTGTAAGAAGGTGTAAATGTCCGACCATAGTTGGTAAAAAACGGGTAAGAAAAGGTTAAAATACCCGACTGTACACAATCAATAGGGGGAGCGGAGTTGTTTGGCTACAAGAAGGTGTGAAAGTCCGTCCACGGTTTGTAAAAAGCGGGTAAGAAAAGGTTCGAATGCCCGAATATATACCATCAAAAGTGGAAGTGGATGTGTTCGGCTGCAAGAAGGTGTGAACGTCCGACCAAAGTTTGTAAAAAGCAGTTAAGAAAAGGTTCGAATATCCAACCAAACATAATCAAAAGCGGGAGCAGAGCTGTTCGACTGCAAGTAGGTGTGAATGTCAGATCATAATTTGCAAAAAGCTGATGAGAAAGGGTGAGAATGCCCGGCTATACACCATCAAATGCGGGAGCGGAAGTGTTCGGCTGTGAGTAGGTGTGAATGTCCAACCATAATTGCTGAAAAATGTGTTAGAAGAGACTAGAATGCCGGACAAGACATCATCAAATGCGGGAGCGGAGTTGTTCGGCTGTGAGTAGGTGTGAATCTCCGAGCATAGTTTGTAAAAAGGGGGTAAGAATAGGTTCGAATGCCCGAATATACACTATCAAAACAGGGAGCTGAGGTGGCTCAGCTTCAAGGTGTGAATGTCTGACTATAGTTTGTAAATAAGGTGCGAATGCCCAACAATGTATAATCAAAAGAGGGAGCGGAGGTTTTCGGCTACAAGAAGGTTTGAATGTCCGACCATAGTTTGTAAAAAGCGGGTAAGAAAAGGTTCAAATGCCTGACTATACACCATCAAAAGCGGGAGCAGAGGTGTTCCGCTGTAAGACGGTGTGAATGTCCGACCATATTTGGTAAAAAGCGGGTAAGAAAAGGTTAAAATACCCGACTGTACACAATCAATAGCGGGAGAGGAGGTGTTCAGCTGCAAGAAGGTGTGAATGTCCACCCATAATTACTGAAAAATGGGTAAGAAAAGGTGCGAATGCCAAACCATACATTATCAAAAGCAGGTGTGAATGTCAGATCATAATTTGCAAAAAGCTGATGAGAAAGGGTGAGAATGCCCGACTATACACCATCAAATGCGGGAGCGGAGTTGTTCGGCTGTGAGTAAGTGTGAATCTCCGACCATAATTGCTGAAAAATGTGTTAGAAAAGGTAAGAATGCCGGTCCATACATCATCAAAAGCGGGAGAGGTGGTGTTCGGCTGCAAGTAGGTGTGAATGTCCAGCCATAATTACTAACAAACGGGTAAGAAAAGGTAGTATTGCCAGACCATACATGATCAAAACAGGGAGCGGAGGTGGTTCAGCTGCAAGAAGGTGTGAATGTCCGACTAAAGTTCAAATATATTAACAAAAGCGGGAGGAGAGGTCTTCGGATGAGAGTGGTTGAGAATTTCCAACCATAATCTATAAAATGCGGTGAAAAAAAAGGTGTGATAGAACACTAAAAGGTGGAGCGGAAGTGTTCGGCTGCAAGAAGGTGTGAATGTCCGACTATATTTGGTGAAAAGCAGGTGAAGCAAGGTCTGAATGCCCAACCTTACATCATCAAAAGCGAGATCAGAGGTGTTTGGCTGCATGAAGGCCATAGTTTGCCAAAAGCGGGTAAGTTGCGAATGACCGACTAAATATCAACAAAAGGTCTGATGCAAGTGGGTGTGAATATCCCACCATACAAGTATGGTGTAGAGGAAGCTGTGAACAGCCGACCATAGTTGGCAAAAAGCGGGTGAGAAAAGGTGCGAATGTCCAACCATACATGATCAAAACAGGGAGCGGAGGTGTTTGGCTGTGACAAGGTGTGAATGTCCACCCAAAATTAATGAAAAGCGGGCAACAAGTAGGTTTGAATGCCCAAGCATACATCATCAAAAGCAGGAGTGGATGTGTTCGGCTACAAGAAGGTTTGAATGTCCGAGCATAGTTTGTAAAAAGCGGGTAAGACAAGGTGCGAATGCCCGACAATATATGATCAAAAGAGGGAGTGGAGGTCTTCGGCTGCAAGGTCTGAATGTCCAACCATAATTTTTAAAAACCGGGTAAGAAAAGGCTCGAAATTCCGACTATACACAATCAAAAGCGGGAGCGGGAGGTTTTCAGCTGCAAATCCTTCACTCAAACCAAGTGAAAACTGCTTTGTCCTTCATATTTATCAATGTCTAGATCGACTTCAACAAAGAACAACATTGTACTTTGCAGTAAAGAAAGAGCAAATCAAAAGTTTTAGGAATCCGAGAATAAGCTTATTTTCATGAGTTCTGCACGATTATTGATTTTACTATAAATGAATGCCTTCACTCAAACTATGTTAAAACTGCTTTGTCCTTCATATTTATCAATGTCTAGATTGACTTCAACAAAGAACAACACTGGATTTTGCAGTAGAAGAAAGAGCAACACTGAAGGATCAGTAATCCGAGAATAAGCTTATTTTCATACGTTCTGCATGATTTGGGATTTTATGTATAAAATGAATTCCTTCACTCAAACCAAGTTAAAACTGCTTTGTCCTTCATATTTATCAATGTCTAGATCGACTTCAACAAAGAACAACATTGTATTTTGCAGTAGAAGAAAAAGCAACACTGAAGGATCAGGAATCCGAGAATAAGCTTCTTTTCATACGTTCTGCATGATTTGGGATTTTATGTATAAAATGAATTCCTTCACTCAAACCAAGTTAAAACTGCTTTCTCCTTCATATTTATCAATGTCTAGATTTACTTCAACAAAGAACAACATTGTATTTTGCAGTAGTAGAAAGAGCAACACTTGAAGGAACAGGAATCCGAGAATAAGCTTATTTTCATACGTACTGCATGATTTGGGATTTTATGTATAAAATGAATTCCTTTACTCAAACTATGTTAAAACTGCTTTGTCCTTCATATTTATCAATGTCTAGATTGACTTCAACAAAGAACAACATTGTATTTTGCAGTAGAAGAAATAGCAACACTGAAGGATCAGGAATCCGAAAACACGCTTATTTTCATACGTTCTGCTTGATTTGGGATTTTGCTATAAAATTAATTCCTTCACTCAAACAAAGTGGAAACTGCTTTGTCCTTCATATTTATCAATGTCTATATCGATTTCAACAAAGAACAAGGCTGTATTTTGCAGTATAGGAAAGAGCAACACTGGAGGATCAGGAATCCGAGAATAAGCTTACTTTCATGAGTCCTGCACGATTTCGGATTTTCCTATAAAATGAATTGCTTTGCTCAAACCAAGTTAAAATTGCTTTGTCCTTCATAGTTATCCATGTCTAAAATGTATCAAGCATAAAGTTCCTCATATTACCCTGAATGAGAAAACCTTTGGTTGAGCAATACGTTCCTTATGCGGAGTTATGCATGATTTCGGATTTTGCTATAAAATTCATTCCTTCACACCTTTTTTTTCACCGCATTTTATAGATTATGGTTGGAAATTTCAACCACTCTAATCCGAAGACCTCTCCTCCCGCTTTTGTTAATATATTTGAACTTTAGTTGGACATTCACCCCTTTTTGCAGCTAAACCACCTCCGCTCCCTGTTTTGATCATGTATGGTCTGGCAATACTACATTTTCTTACCCGTTTGTTAGTAATTATGGCTGGATATTCACACCTACTTGCAGCTGAACACAATCTCTCTCGCTTTTAATTATGTTTGGATATTCGAACCTTTTCTTTACTGCTTTTTGCCAACTTTGGTCGGACGTTCACACCTTCTTGCAGCCGAACACCTCCGCTTCCGCTTTTGATGGTATATATTCGGGCATTCGAACCTTTTCTTACCAGCTTTTTACAAACGATGGTTGGACTTTCACACCTTCTTGTAGCCGAACAACTCCGCTCCCGCTATTGATAGTGTACAGTCGGGTATTTTAACCTTTTCTTACCCGCTTTTTACCAACTATGGTCGGACATTCACACCGTCTTACAGCGGAACATCTCCGCTCCCGCTTTTGATGGTGTATAGTCAGGCATTTGAACCTTTTCTTACCCGCTTTTTACAAACTATGGTCGGACATTCAAACCTTCGTGTAGCCGAAAACCTCTGCTCCCTCTTTTGATTATACATTGTCGGGCATTCGCACCTTATCTTACCCGCTTTTTACAAACTATAGTCAGACATTCACACCTTGCAGCTGAACCACCTCAGCTCCCTGTTTTGATCATGTATGTACTACCTTTTCTTACCCCTTTGTGAGTAATTATGGCTGGACATTCACACCTTCTTGCAGCCGAACACCTCCGCTTACGCTTTTGATGGTATATATTCGGGCATTCGAACCTTTTCTTACCAGCTTTTTACAAACCATGGTTGGACTTTCACATCTTCTTGTAGCCGAACACATCCGCTCCCCCTATTGATTGTGTACAGTCGGGTATTTTAACCTTTTCTTACCCACTTTTTACCAACTATGGTCGGACATTCACACCGTCTTACAGCAGAACACCTCCGCTCCCTCTTTTGATGGTGTATGTTTGGGCATTCGAACCTTTTCTTACCCGCTTTTTACAAACTATGCTCGGACATTGAAACCTTCTTGTAGCCGAACACATCCACTCCTTCTTTTGATGATGTATAATTGGGCATTCAAACCTACTTTTTGCCCGCTTTTCATTAATTTTGGGTGGACATTCACACCTTGTCACAGCCAAACACCTCCGCTCCCTGTTTTGATCATGTATGGTT
Organism: Leuresthes tenuis; assembly: GCF_036924035.1. NCBI lineage: Eukaryota > Metazoa > Chordata > Actinopteri > Atheriniformes > Atherinopsidae > Leuresthes > Leuresthes tenuis. The sequence goes on from NW_027325370.1 coordinate 26,989,259, forward strand.
GGACATTCGCACCTTGTCTCACCCGCTTTTTGCAAACTATGGTCGGCTGTTCACAGCTTCCTCTCCACCATACTTGTATGGTGGGATGTTCACACCCAGTTGCATCCGAAGACCTCCGCCCCCACTTTTGTTGATATTTAGTTGGTCATTCGCAGCTTACCCGCTTTTGGCAAACTATGGCCTTCTTTCAGCCAAACACCTCTGATCTCGCTTTTGATAATGTAAGGTTGGGCATTCAGACCTTGCTTCACCTGCTTTTCACCAAATATAGTCGGACATTCACACCTTCTTGCAGCCGAACACTTCCGCTCCACCTTTTAGTGTTCTATCACACCTTTTTTTCACCGAATTTTATAGATTATGGTTGGAAATTCTCAACCACTCTCATCCGAAGACCTCTCCTCCCGCTTTTGTTAATATATTTGAACTTTAGTGAGACATTCACACCTTCTTGCAGCTGAACCACCTCCGCTCCCTGTTTTGATCATGTATGGTCTGGCAATACTACCTTTTCTTACCCGTTTGTGAGTAATTATGGCTGGACATTCACACCTACTTGCAGCCGAACACCACCTCTCTCGCTTTTGATGATGTATGGAGCGGCATTCTTACCTTTTCTAACACATTTTTCAGAAATTACGGTCGGAGATTCACACCTACTCACAGCCGAACAACTCCGCTCCCGCATTTGATGGTGTGCAGTCGGACATTCTCACCCTTTCTCATCAGCTTTTTGCAAATTATGATCTGACATTCACACCTACTTGCAGTCGAAAAGCTATGCTCCCGCTTTTGATTATGTTTGGTTGGATATTCAAACCTTTTCTTAACTGCTTTTTACAAACTTTGGTTGGACGTTCACACCTTCTTGTAGCCGAACACATCCACTCCTGCTTTTGATGATGTATGGTTGGGCATTCGCACCTTTTTTTTTACCCATTTGTCAGGAATAATGGGTGGACATTCACACCTTCTTGCAGCTGAACACCTCCTCTCCCACTTATGATCATGTGCGGTTTGATTTTCGAAAATTTTCTTTCATGTTTTCTAGCAATTATTGATGGACATTATGATCTGACATTCACACCTGCTTTTGATAATGTATGGTTGGGCATTCGCACCTTTTTTTACCCATTTTTCAGGAATTATGGGTGGACATTCACACCTTCTTGCAGCTGAACACCTCCTCTCCTTCTTATGATCATGTGCGGATGATATTCGAAAATTTTCTTTCATGTTTTAAAGCAATTATTGATGGACATTCAGACCTTCTTGCAGCTGAACCACTCTGCTCCCGCTTTTGATGGTGTATAGTTGGGCTTTCGAGCCTTTCCTTCCCGGTTTTTTATAAATTATGGTTGGACATTCAGACCTTCTTGCAGCCGAACACCTCCGCTCCCTCTTTTGATCATACATTGTCGGGCATTAGCACCTTTTCTTACCCGCATTTTACAAACCATAGTCGGACTTTCACATCTTTTAGTAGCCGAACAACTCCGCTCCCGCTATTGATTGTGTACAGTCGGGTATTTTAACCTTTTCTTACCCGCTTTTTACCAACTATGGTCGGACATTCACACCTTCTTACAGCGGAACACCTCCGCTCCCTCTTTTGATGGTGTATGTTCGGGCAGTCAAACCTTTTCTTACCTGCTTTTTACAAACTATGGTCAGACATTCAACCCTTCTTGGAGCCGAACACATCCACTCCTGCTTTTGATTATGTATAGTTGGGCATTCGCACCTTTTCTTACCCATTTTTCAGTAATTATGGGTGTACATTCACACCTTCTTGCAGCCAAACACCTCTGCTCCCTCTTTTGATCATACATTTTCGGGCATTCGCACCTTTTCTTACCCGCTTTTTACAAACCATGGTCGGACTTTCACACCTTTTAGTAGCCGAACAACTCCGCACCCGCTACTGATTGTGTACAGTCGGGTATTTTAACCTTTTCTTACCCGTTTTTTACCAACTATGGTCGGACATTTACACCTTACAGCGGAACACCTCCGCTCCCTCCTTTGATGGTGTATGTTCGGGCATTCGAACCTTTTCTTACCCGCTTTTTACAAACTATGGTCAGACGTTCAAACCTTCTTGTAGCCGAACATATCCACTCCTGCTTTTGATGATGTATGGTTGGGCATTCAAACCTACTTGTTGCCCGCTTTTCATTAATTATGGGTGGACATTCACACCTTGTCTCAGCCAAACACCTCCGCTCCCTGTTTTGATCATGTATGGTTTGACATTCGCACCTTTGCTTACCCTCTTTTTATACTGATTGCTCAAGATTAAGTTGTTCTTTCTCAAACTACAAAATTTTTTTAATTGTTGAAACTTGATTTGAAGTGGATAAATAAGGAAGACAAACAGTTTTAAGTCAGGCTGATAGCAATTAATTTTATAGCAAAATCTTTATTTCGTCATTTGTCGAGAGATGCTTATTGCTGAAGAAGTTCTTTCTCATTCTACAAAGTACAACGTTGTTTATCATTGAAACTTGATTAGACATGAATAAATATGAAGGACAAAGCAGTCTTAACTTGGTTTGAGTTAAGGAATTCGTTTTATAGGAGAATCCGAATTCGTGCATAACTCGTAAAATAGAGCTTATTTTCGGATTCCTGAAGAATGAGTCTGGTTCTTTCTCAAAATACAAAGTTTGTTGTTTATTGTTGAAACTTCATCAGACCGTTAGATATAGTCGGACTCATCTCGACGCACGGCTTGGGATCTGGAACCAGTACTCTTGAGAGGGGTTGGACTCTCTTCCACTCTGGAGTTGCCCTTGGTGAGAGGCGCAGAGCAGGTGTGGGCATACTTATTGCCCCCCGGCTGTGTGCCAGTACATTGGGGTTTACCCCAGTGAACGAGAGGGTAGCCTCCCTCCGCCTTGGGTGGGGGGACGAGTCCTGACTGTTGTTTGTGCCTATGCGCCAAACAGCAGTTCAGAGTACCTACCCTTTTTGGAGTCTCTGGGGGAGGCACTGGAGAATGCTCCTACCGGAGACTCCCTCATTCTGCTGGGGGACTTCAATGCTCACGTGGGCAATGACAGTGAGACCTGGAGGGGTGTGATTGGGAGGAACGGCCCCCCCGATCTGAATCAGAGTGGTGTTATGTTGTTGGACTTCTGTGCCAGTCATAGACTGTCCATAACGAACACCATGTTCAGGCATAAGGGTGTCCATATGTGCACTTGGCACCAGGACACCCTTGGCCGCAGTTCGATGATCGACTTTGTGGTTGTATGTCCTGGACACTCGGGTGAAGAGAGGGGCGGAGCTGTCAACTGATCACCACCTGGTGGTGAGTTGGCTCCGCTGGTGGGGGAGGATGCCGATCAGACCTGGCAGGCCCATACGTATTGTGAGGGTCTGCTGGGAGCGTTTGTCAGAATCCCCCGTCAGAAGGAGCTTTAACTCCCACCTCCGGCAGAGCTTCAACCATATTTGAGGTGGGGGACATTGAGTCCGAATGGGCCATGTTCCGTGACTCCATTGCCGAGGCAGCTGGTCGGAGTTGTGGCCGTAAGGTGGTCGGTGCCTGTCGTGGCGGCAACCCTCGAACCTGCTGGTGGACACCAGTGGTGAGGGAAGCCGTCAAGCTGAAGAAGGAGTCCTATCGGGCCTTTTTGGCCAGTGGGACCCTGGAAGAAGCTGATAGGTACCGACGGGCCAGACGGGCCACGGCTTCGGCGGTTGCTGAGGCAAAAACTCGGGCCTGGGAGGAGTTCGGTGAGACCATGGAGAACGATTTCCGGATGGCCTCGAAAAGATTCTGGTCCACCATCCGGCGTCTCAGGGGGGGGGAAGCGGCTCACAGTCAACACTGTTTACAGTGGGGACGGGGCTTTGCTGACCTCAACTAGGGATGTTGTGAGTCGGTGGGGGGAGTACTTCGAGGAACTCCTCAATCCTACCAACACGTGCTCGGAAGAGGCAGAGTCGGAGAGCTCGGAGACGGGGCCTCCCATTTCTGGGGCTGAGGTTGCCGAGGTGGTTAAAAAGCTCCTCGGTGGCAAGGCCCCGGGGGTGGATGAGGTCCGTCCTGAGTTTCTCAAGGCTCTGGATGTTGTAGGGCTGTCTTGGCTGACACGCCTCTGCAGTATCGCGTTGACATCGGGGACAGTGCCTCTGGACTGGCAGATTGGGGTGGTGGCCCCCTTCTTTAAAAAGGGGGACCGGAGGGTGTGTTCCAACTATAGGGGTATCACACTCCTCAGCCTCCCTGGTAAGGTCTATTCGGGGGTATTGGAGAGGAGGATCCGTCGGATAATCGAGCCTCGGATTCAGGAGATGCAGTGTGGCTTTCGTCCTGGCCGTGGAACAGTGGACCAGCTCTATACCCTCGGCAGGATCCTGGAGGGTGCATGGGAGTTCGCCCAACCAGTCTACATGTGTTTTGTGGACTTGGAGAAAGCGTTCGACCGTGTCCCTCGTGGAGTCCTGTGGGGGGTGCTCCGGGAATATGGAGTGCCGGACCCCTTGATAGGGGCCGTTCGGTCTCTGTTTGACCGGTGCCAGAGTTTGGTCCGCATTGCCGGCAGTAAGTCGGATACGTTTCCGGTGAGAGTTGGACTCCGTCAGGGCTGCCCTTTGTCACCGATTCTGTTCCTAACTTTTATGGACAGAATTTCTAGGCGGAGCCAGGGCGTTGAGGGTGTCCCATTTGGCGACCTCAGAATCGGGTCTCTGCTTTTTGCAGATGATGTGGTTCTGTTAGTGTCGTCAGGCCGTGACCTTCAGCTCTCACTGGAGTGATTCGCAGCCGAGTGTGAAGCGGCTGGGATGAGAATCAGCACCTCCAAATCCGAGACTATGGTTCTCAGCCAGAAAAGGGTGGAATGCTCTCTCCGGGTCGGGAATGAGATCCTTCCCCAAGAGGAGGAGTTCAAGTATCTCGGGGTCTTGTTCACGAGTGACGGACGAATGGAGCGGGAGATTGACGGGCGGATCGGTGCGGCGCCTGCAGTGTTGCAGGCTCTGCACCGACCCGTCGTTGTGAAGAGGGAGCTGAGCCAGAAGGCGAAGCTCTCTACTTACTGGTCAATCTACGTTCCCATCCTCACCTATGGTCACGAGTTGTGGGTAGTGACCGAAAGAACAAGATCGCGAATACAAGCGGCCGAAATGGGTTTCCTCCGCAGGGTGTCTGGGCTCTCCCTTAGAGATAGGGTGAGAAGCTCAGTCATCCGGGAGGGGCTCGGAGTAGAACCGCTGCTCCTCCGCATTGAGAGGAGTCAGATGAGGTGGCTCGGGCATCTGGTTAGGATGCCCCCTGGGCGCCTCCCTGGGGAGGTGTTCCGGGCACGTCCCACTGGGAGGAGACCCCGGGGGAGACCCAGGACACGTTGGAGAGACTATGTCTCTCGGCTGGCCTGGGAACGCCTCGGGGTCCCCCCGGAAGAGCTGGAGGAAGTGGCCGGGGACAGAGACGTCTGGGTTTCTCTGCTCAAGCTGCTGCCCCCGCGACCCGACCCCCGGATAAGCGGCAGATGATGGATGGATGGATGGATATATCCTCCACCAACCAGACTTACAACCCCCGACTAGGGTAGCAGAATTTCTAAGCATCTGTACCCCAAAACTACTATCAAAAATATATAAATTATTGTCTAAGATACATGACACAATGTCTCTTCCATCCTCAAAATGGGAGGCAGATTTATCCATCAGTTCTGGTCATAGCTTCTAACCACAAATATGTTTGAACACCTTCATAAAGACTCGAAATCCTAATTTACAGCTCATACAATACAAAATCCTTCATAGAACACACTATACAGGACAAAGGATGTTCAGGATGGGTCTAACACACTCAAACATCTGCTCACATTGCACAGATAACACACCTGATGATTATGCACACGCTTTGTGGTTTTTCTGCGCCTGTCCAGAAGTTCTGGCATGAAGTCTGTGAGGACCTATCAACATGGCTAAAGTGTAGCATCCCTGCATGCCCCACACTGTGCATACTGGGTGACTTAGACAACATCAACATGGAAATTAACTCAGCACACATGGTTGTCACAGTGTTATGTATCGCAAAGAAAACTATTCTCATGAACTGGAAAGCGAAGAACAATCTGTGTATTAACCAGTTTAGAAATTTTCTTTTAGATTATATTAGCATGGAAACAATGTCTGCCTCCTCAAAACATCAATTGGCTGAATTTCATTCTCTCTGGTCCCCTCTGATTAGTTTTATCACATAGTGGTGGTGGTGAGTTGCTGGGTGATGGTGGGTCTCAGGCCCGGGCTGCTGCGACTGGTGTGACCGGGTGGTTTGTTTGTTTGTTTTTTGATGTTGTTTGTTTGTTTTTTGTAGAGGTCCTCCTGGGTGGGGTTGGGTTGAGTGGGGTGGGGCGGGATGGGTACCTTCTGGGGGTACAGTAGCTCCCGGAATATGGTCGCTGCAGGCCCCGAGCCTGGTGGACATCAGGCCCTCCTGCCCATTGTTGGCTCCCAGGTAGCGGGGATGCCTATTGCAGCCAGTCCCTGGCTGCCCTCTCTGGGGGAGAGTAGCTCCCCCGTTATATATCCCCATACCCCTCTCCCTTCTGGCTCCTGTACACAGCACACACTCACACATGAAGGGTTTTGGGGGCGTGTGTGTTCGGTGGGGTGCAGTGGATGGGGCCACGTAGGTGGTCCCCTTTGGTTGCACTCTGCAGTTCCCTGCCCCTGTTTTAATTACACCTTAGACATTAGTACTTATCAAACACACTCACACACACACATTAGGTCTTGGGGGGTGGTTACACTGAGTGGCATCTGGTGGGCGGGGCTCTTTGGGTATGTAGGCAGCCCAGAGTGTCGCGCTCCCAGTTCTACAAGTTTGGCTGCCCCTCAATTTTAATTGCTCACTATTAGAAAATATTGAAGAGCCAGAAGGGTGAGGGGAGGGGTCTTCTTCGCACACCCCTGCTTCCTGGTGTCTGCTCGGGGCAGGAGGGGCCAGGAGGATTAATTAATTGTTCTGCTGGTTCGGGGTCTGTGGTGGCTGGGGGGTTGCTGGCCTCCTGGTGTGCCCGCTGCACTACACCCCAGCAGAGTCGAGGGAGGTAGGATGTGTGGATGTGTGGATGTATGGGACGTGAAAGTGTGTGTGGTAATGATTGGGCCTGGATCTGGGACTTGCTGTCGCCTGGCCTGCCTGTGTTTCTCCCGATGGGGCATCAGCGTTGCCTCTCCCCACTGCTCGCGACTTCACCCACCTGTGGGCACGTCTTGACTCCCAGGGCACTTGGCCAGGGGCGCTGGGGCAGGCGCTGACCCACTTTGTGGCTGTCTGGGGCGCTTGGCCCTCCTGGGTATTGGGTGGGGCCTCTGCCGGGGGGTTTGGGGGCGCTCGGGCTCCTGGGGCCCAGGTCCAGTGCACGGCCCATGTCTGGGCGGCTGGGGCCTGGCGGGGTCGGTGGGCTGTTACCCCTGGTTCCCGGAGTGCCTCTGCCCTATGCTTATGGGAGCTCTTTCCGGGGGCTTCCTCTGCAGTCTTCTGGGTGGATGCGTGGTTGCCCCTGCGGTGGGCTGCCTGGGTTCTGTGCTCTGTGGGGGCTGCTGGTGGCCTGGGTCTTGTGGCCCTCTCTGCCTGCTTCTGATTGCTTGGGGGGGGGGGGGGGGGGGGGGGGGGGGCTGTGGATTGTGGCCCTGTACGCTTATACATTCATAACTAAGCACGGTTATCATGTAGGTCCTGTGCCATGGGTGTTGCATGTTCTCACACACACACACACACACACATTCATTAGTCCAGTAGCATGGTCACTAAGCAGATGATGTATTATCATGTCGTCTCAGGTCATCTATATCCACAGCTGTATTGTATGCGATTGCCGCTTCTTGTGCTTGTTTTTGTTTGTTTGTGTGTTTGTTTTTTCTCTGCTTGTCTGCTTTCAGGTGCTCCTGGTGGCGCTAAGGCTGGATTCCCCTCATAGGCCATGGATTGTTGTCTGTTTTGTTTTTTACAGGTGTAGCAGCTGGTTGTCTGGTTTTTGTTTCTATTTTTGTTCTGTTTCCTCTTCTTTCCTCTTCTTCTTTCCTTGTCCCCCGGTCCGGTTCAGTTCAGTTCATGTCATATATTGTAAACAGAAATAAATAAATGGGCATCAAGGGGAGCTTTACATTTATAAAACTTCCCTTGGCAAAACAAATCTGTTTGGCATCAAAGGTATTCAGACTACAATTCTTCTGACATAATGCTGAACAGGACAAGGGGAAAAAAAAGTAAAGAAGACAGTTCTGCCGAAAGCCAGGGATAGACCTGTTCTAAGTTCTATACTTTTTAAAAGGGGCGTGTTTATCAACTATGGAATTAGAAGATTTACAAAAATGGTCAAGTGCTAGATCTTCATCTGGGATTTTAACAGTGTCATATAACTATTCAACAGATCAGTTAAAAAAAAGCCTGCTCATGGAGATGTTTCAGGATCTGGATACCAAGCGTGGACCTAATGTTTTCATTTTTGCAATTCTGATACAGGCTATTGAGCAGTGATAACTAACACCAAGTTCAGATACTGCGGATTTTCTACCTTTGATTTGTTAAGATTGAGCCAATCAGGGACAACCTTGAAGGATCTCTTTGGTTTTGTAGGATCAGTAATTACCTGAGAAAGGTTGATATTGGTACACACCTTTTTTAAATGATCAGAGGCAGAGTTCAACTTGTTTAAATTAAAATTGCCACACAGAGATTGGGTTTAGGCCACATGCACACAGAATGACATCAACAAATATAAGAAATATTAAACATTTACACATAGATTTTTGAATATATGTAGAGGAATGATACTTTGAAATGTGCTCATTGCGGAGTTATGATCAGTTGAGTAATGAAGGTTGAACTATTCTGGGAAAGAGGTTCTATTCCCAGCATCATGATGGACACTCCTGATATAGAAGGTTTCGCTAACGCATTGGAATTGTTTTACTATTTTCATATGCATGTGCAATGAAGAATTGCTTGCTGCTGATAAATGCAAAGAAGAACAGCTTACACATAGATGCTCACATATAGGCTGCTGAATGCAATGAAGACCTGCTTATCAAGTAAAGTTCAATGTCAATGTGTAATATTCAATTAGGATTTGCAAAACAGTGAAGTTAAACAATGAATGGGTCCATAGTCGGTATGAGAAGACTACAGGAATATTTACCTGGGTGTACGTTCAAACAGGGATGAGAAAATTGCGATAAATAATTGTTTGTTTGTTTGTTAGTATGTATAGGAATGTTACGTGTATAAACTGTGTTGAGTTATAGTTACTCAGTAGTGTCTCAGTGAAACAACCGACGGGGGAAGCCTTGCGGTGACAACAAAAGCAGTGTTTTACTGATCAGTCAAGTTGCTCCAGTGTACTCCATACAAACTGGTTGGCTACTGAAAGGATAGAAAATGGGGAATACTTGTTTTAAAGCAAACAAGGAATTAGATGGGAAAAATACATGTTTTAACGGGACCCAGACAATATTAAATACTCAGACAGATGGGAGAAGAAGTGTAGTTTTGTAGGAAATCACAAAATTATTACATAGAATTAGTGAAATCAATTGAAGAATGCCTTTCTGAAGAGCTGTTTACCACAGATGAGCAGCTTTGCGACCAAGCACATTGTAGATCGCTTTACTGCCAAAATGATCTAATTTAATGGATTGGTTTAGACATGCATAACAGCATTTTAAGAACAAAGAGAGAAACAAAAAGGGACAACGCTTCATGGTGGAAGGTGATGTATAAATAACTGTGTATATGATGAAGGGGGTGGCAACACCCATTCCGAAATCCCGCCATTCCGACATCCCGCTATTCCGACATCCCACCATTCAGACATACCACCATTCCGACATGCAAACGTCCCACCATTCCGACATCCCACCATTGCGACATCCCGCTATTCTGACGTTCAAATGTCCCACCATTCCGACAAGGCTTTCCGTATAAGGAAATGTGTGTTACTCAACAGGTGAGTCCCTTCTTTCTGTTCATGCAATTTATATGTTTAACACATGTTTATAGACAAGCGTTATTAAAAACACAAAGTCTCGGCAACTGGAGGAGGAGAAGCAGTCCGCGGTGGTTTTCAATCACACACTCCAATGCCACTTGTTTCAACTTCCGAAAATTTAATCCAGGAAAAAAAGGCTTACAAACATGGACCAAAACGGCTCCATAACACGCACAAGAATCCAAAAGAAACGAAAGTTAACTAAAAGAAAGCAAATAAACAGTATGAAGTGGTCAAAATTGGTTTTACGCATGCCTATGTGCATCTGGCACATGCGTCTTCGGGCTCTCCCACGTTGGTTTGTGGATGAAAGCTATATGTTCAGCTGTAATGTCATGTAAAAACAATCTCTACATGACATTGTGTGACCAGTTAGGTCCTTAAGATATCAACAGGCTGTATAAAGCTACAACCGTTGCGGCTGTGTGTTTGTGCCAAATGCGCAAAGCCCATCCACGCTTCCAAAAATTGGAGTGAGTACTCATAAATCACGTGAATAACATGAATAAACGTTTTTACTGAATTTTGTTGTGTTTTATACGTTCTATGCTGTCATTTCTCTCTTCTCCTATTGGCAAGGCAAGGCAGAGTGCTCGCAACTGTGTCCTGTGCAGTAGCCGTGATATCTGTAATTGCAATTATTACTTTTGCATATGATGACAGCGTGCAAAAGACGCATGGGCTCTGTGGAGAGCTCCGCTCCAGCTGGCTGCTGTGACAGCTCACTGACACTGTATTTCTGCTTAATCAGTTTCAGTCTCGCCAGAGTTACATTAATATCTGTATTTTTATATTTGAAATTCAGGGGATTTTGATAATAGATTATTAAAGTTTGTTTGCGAGGCTGTGGCCTCTGCATGTGCAAAGCTTGTGCGCCAAACTTTAGGGCGTATTTGCGCCGGCATATCATTAGTGCAAAATGTTTTGGGTAAAAAATAGGCTATTAAAAGGAACTGTCGGAATGGCGGTATGTTAAAAAAAACAAAAAACATACCGCCATTCCGACCATAGGAGGAAAAAAGTGTCGGAATGGTGGGACGTTTGATAAAAAATTAAGTGTCGCCATTCCGACAATTGGAGACCCATGTCGGAATGGCGAGATGTCGGAATGGCAGCATGTAACCATGATGAAGGAGAGACCATTTGAGCAGCACAGCCATTTCGCAGCACAGGGACAGCAGTCCAAGTTACAGGATCTCCCACGTGGTATCACCTGTCACATTGTGTCAAGGCATCAAAAGAAGAAAAAATCACCAAACTCAAGGACAAAAAGACAAAGACTCCGGTGAACGAAGACAGAGGACTGACAAACCAGAAATACAAAAGGATTCTCGATATCAAGATCCAGAAGAAGAGGCTAACAATGCCACGAACACTTACGATGCTGGGAATGATGCCAGCAATGAACAGAGAAGAAGATTCAGTGTCATCAATCTGCATTACGTGCCTCTAATGAGGGGGTGAATATAGAATCCTCAACGATTACAACGTCTCTGGGAACTGTGACAACAACAAGGTTTAAACCATTTTGATATATATTGTAACCTATTGTCTAAGGAATAGTGCTGAAAATGAGGTAAATCTAATCCACCACTGTCCTTGGTCTTCTGTAGGGTTTTTAAACTAATACGTGGTGGTTTGTTTTTCCACAGAAATTTGGAGATGCATGAATCTAGTGACTTAAACCAAGTAGCAGATGGTTTTATGGGGATCATTGAGAACAAATAGTTAACTTTTGGTAGTATCATCATTTTAATGGATGTAACTCTCCCCATAAGTGATATAGGTAAGGACTTCCAACGAGAGATCGTCCTCTACTGTCTTTAATAATTGCACATAATTTAGCTTTGTTAGCTCTGAGAGCCTGGAGGAAATGTTTATGCCTAAATATCTAATATTTCCTGACTGTAAAGTGATCGCAGGTATATTATGGACCCTACAGTTAATGGGCAGAACTGTGGTCTTAGACCAGTTGATAGAGTAGTCAGAAAGTGCTGAGAATTTATTTATGAGTGTGATCGTGTGACTGAGAGACGTCTGTGAGTTCTGAAGGAAAAGTAATACATCATCAGCATAAAGACTTATTTTATGCTCAATATTTTGGGATTAATTACTCACAAACGGGTAAGAAAAGGTAGTATTGCCAGACCATACATGATCAAAACAGGGAGGGGAGGTGGTTCAGCTGCAAGGTGTGAATGTCTGACTATAGTTTGTAAAAAGCGGGTAAGAAAAGGTTCGAATGCCCGAACATAGACCATCAAAAGAGGGAGCGGAGGTGTTCCGCTGTAAGAATGTGTAAATGTCCGACCATAGTTGGTAAAAAGCGGGTAAGAAAAGGTTAAAATACCCGACTGTACACAATCAATAGCGGGAGCGGAGTTGTTTGGCTACAAGAAGGTGTGAAAGTCCGACCACGGTTTGTAAAAAGTGGGTAAGAAAAGGTTCGAATGCCCGAATATATACCATCAAAAGTGGAAGTGGATGTGTTCGGCTGCAAGAAGGTGTGAACGTCCGACCAAAGTTTGTAAAAAGCAGTTAAGAAAAGGTTCGAATATCCAACCAAACATAATCAAAAGCGGGAAAAGAGCTGTTCGACTGCAAGTAGGTGTGAATGTCAGATCATAATTTGCAAAAAGCTGATGAGAAAGGGTGAGAATGCCCGGCTATACACCATCAAATGCGGGAGCGGAAGTTTTTGGCTGTGAGTAGGTGTGAATGTCCGACCATAATTGCTGAAAAATGTGTTAGAAGAGACTAGAATGCCGGACAATACATCATCAAATGCGGGAGCGGAGTTGTTCGGCTGTGAGTAGGTGTGAATCTCCGAGCATAGTTTGTAAAAAGGGGGTAAGAATAGGTTCGAATGCCCGAACATACACTATCAAAACAGGGAGCTGAGGTGGCTCAGCTGCAAGGTGTGAATGTCTGACTATAGTTTGTAAATAAGGTGCGAATGCCCAACAATGTATAATCAAAAGAGGGAGCGGAGGTTTTCGGCTACAAGAAGGTTTGAATGTCCGACCATAGTTTGTAAAAAGCGGGTAAGAAAAGGTTCAAGCGCCTGACTATACACCATCAAAAGCGGGAGCAGAGGTGTTCCGCTGTAAGACGGTGTGAATGTCCGACCATAGTTGGTAAAAAGCGGGTAAGAAAAGGTTAAAATACCCGACTGTACACAATCAATAGCGGGAGAGGAGGTGTTCAGCTGCAAGAAGGTGTGAATGTCCACCCATAATTACTGAAAAATGGGTAAGAAAAGGTGCGAATGCCCAACCATACATTATCAAAAGCAGGTGTGAATGTCAGATCATAATTTGCAAAAAGCTGATGAGAAAGGGTGAGAATGCCCGACTATACACCATCAAATGCGGGAGCGGAGTTGTTCGGCTGTGAGTAAGTGTGAATCTCCGACCATAATTGCTAAAAAATGTGTTAGAAAAGGTAAGAATGCCGGTCCATACATCATCAAAAGCGGGAGAGGTTGTGTTCGGCTGCAAGTAGGTGTGAATGTCCAGCCATAATTACTAACAAACGGGTAAGAAAAGGTAGTATTGCCAGACCATACATGATCAAAACAGGGAGCGGAGGTGGTTCAGCTGCAAGAAGGTGTGAATGTCCGACTAAAGTTCAAATATATTAACAAAAGCGGGAGGAGAGGTCTTCGGATGAGAGTGGTTGAGAATTTCCAACCATAATCTATAAAATGCGGTGAAAAAAAAGGTGTGATAGAACACTAAAAGGTGGAGCGGAAGTGTTCGGCTGCAAGAAGGTGTGAATGTCCGACTATATTTGGTGAAAAGCAGGTGAAGCAAGGTCTGAATGCCCAACCTTACATCATCAAAAGCGAGATCAGAGGTGTTTGGCTGCATGAAGGCCATAGTTTTCCAAAAGCGGGTAAGCTGCGAATGACCGACTAAATATCAACAAAAGGTCTTCGGATGCAAGTGGGTGTGAATATCCCACCATACAGGTATGGTGGAGAGGAAGCTGTGAACAGCTGACTATAGTTGGCAAAAAGCGGGTGAGAAAAGGTGCGAATGTTCAACCATACATGATCAAAACAGGGAGCGGAGGTGTTTGGCTGTGACAAGGTGTGAATGTCAACCCAAAATTAATGAAAAGCGGGCAACAAGTAGGTTTGAATGCCCAACCATACATCATCAAAAGCAGGAGTGGATGTGTTCGGCTACAAGGTTTGAATGTCCGAGCATAGTTTGTAAAAAGCGGGTAAGAAAAGGTTCGAATGCCCAAACATACACCATCAAAAGAGGGAGCGGAGGTGTTCCGCTGTAAGAATGTGTGAATGTCCGACCATAGTTGGTAAAAAGTGGGTAAGAAAAGGTTAAAATACCCGACTGTACACAATCAATAGCGGGAGCGGATGTGTTTGGCTACAAGAAGGTGTGACAGTCCGACCATGGTTTGTAAAAAACGGGTAAGAAAAGGTGCGAATGCCCGACAATGTATGATCAAAAGAGGGAGCGGAGGTTTTCGGCTACAATAAGGTTTGAATGTCCGACCATAGTTTGTAAAAAGCGGGTAAGAAAAGGTTCGAATGCCCGAATATATACCATCAAAAGCGGAAGCGGAGGTGTTCGGCTGCAAGAAGGTGTGAACGTCCGACCAAAGTTTGCAAAAAGCAGTTAAGAAAAGGTTCGAATGCCCGAATATATACCATCAAAAGCGGGAGCAGAGCTGTTCGACTGCAAGTAGGTGTGAATGTCCAGCCATAATTACTCACAAACGGGTAAGAAAATGTAGTATTGCCAGATCATACATGATCAAAACAGGGAGCTGAGGTGGTTCAGCTGCAAGGTGTGAATGTCTGACTATAGTTTGTAAAAAGCGGGTAAGACAAGGTGCGAATGCCCGACAATGTATGATCAAAATAGGGAGTGGAGGTCTTCGGCTGCAAGGTCTGAATGTCCAACCATAATTTCTAAAAACCGGGTAAGAAAAGGCTCGAAAGCCCAACTATACACAATCAAAAGCGGGAGCGGGAGGTTTTCAGCTGCAAATCCTTCACTCAAACCAAGTGAAAACTGCTTTATCCTTCATATTTATCAATGTCTAGATCGACTTCAACAAAGAACAACATTGTACTTTGCAGTAAAGAAAGAGCAAATCAAAAGTTTTAGGAATCCGAGAATAAGCTTATTTTCATGAGTTCTGCACGATTATTGATTTTACTATGAATGAATGCCTTCACTCAAACTATGTTAAAACTGCTTTGTCCTTCATATTTATCAATGTCTAGATTGACTTCAACAAAGAACAACACTGGATTTTGCAGTAGAAGAAAGAGCAACACTGAAGGATCAGTAATCCGAGAATAAGCTTATTTTCATACGTTCTGCATGATTTGGGATTTTATATATAAAATGAATTCCTTTACTCAAACTATGTTAAAACTGCTTTGTCCTTCATATTTATCAATGTCTAGATTGACTTCAACAAAGAACAAGGCTGTATTTTTCATTATAGGAAAGAGCAACACTGGAGGATCAGGAATCCGAGAAAAAGCTTACTTTCATGAGTCCTGCACGATTTCGGATTTTCCTATAAAATGAATTGCTTTGCTCAAACCAAGTTAAAATTGCTTTGTCCTTCATAGTTATCCATGTCTAAAATGTATCAAGCATAAAGTTCCTCATATTACCCTGAATGAGAAAGAAGCATCCCTTTGGTTGAGCAATACGTTCCTTTTGCGGAGTTATGCATGATTTCGGATTTTGCTATAAAATTCATTCCTTCACACCTTTTTTTTTCAGCACATTTTATAGATTATGGTTGGAAATTCTCAACCACTCTAATCCGAAGACCTCTCCTCCCGCTTTTGTTAATATATTTGAACTTTAGTTGGACATTCACCCCTTTTTGCAGCTAAACCACCTCCGCTCCCTGTTTTGATCATGTATGGTCAAGCAATACTACATTTTCTTACCCGTTTGTGAGTAATTATGGCTGGATATTCACACCTACTTGCAGCTGAACACAATCTCTCTCGCTTTTAATTATGTTTGGATATTCGAACCTTTTCTTTACTGCTTTTTGCCAACTTTGGTTGGACGTTCACACCTTCTTGCAGCCGAACACCTCCGCTTCCGCTTTTGATGGTATATATTCGGGCATTCGAACCTTTTCTTACCAGCTTTTTACAAACGATGGTTGGACTTTCACACCTTCTTGTAGCCGAACAACTCCGCTCCCGCTATTGATTGTGTACAGTCGGGTATTTTAACCTTTTCTTACCCGCTTTTTACCAACTATGGTCGGACATTCACACCGTCTTACAGCGGAACATCTCCGCTCCCGCTTTTGATGGTGTATAGTCAGGCATTTGAACCTTTTCTTACCCGCTTTTTACAAACTATGGTCGGACATTCAAACCTTCTTGTAGCCGAAAACCTCTGCTCCCTCTTTTGATTATACATTGTCGGGCATTCGCACCTTATCTTACCCGCTTTGTACAAACTATAGTCAGACATTCACACCTTGGTGCTGAACCACCTCAGCTCCCTGTTTTGATCATGTATGGTCTGGCAATACTACCTTTTCTTACCCGTTTGTGAGTAATTATGGCTGGACATTCACACCTACTTGCAGTCGAACAGCTCTGCTCCCGCTTTTGATTATGTTTGGTTGGATATTCGAACCTTTTCTTAACTGCTTTTTACAAACTTTGGTCGGACGTTCACACCTTCTTGCAGCCGAACACTTCCGCTTCCGCTTTTGATGGTATATATTCGGGCATTCGAACCTTTTCTTACCAGCTTTTTACAAACCATGGTTGGACTTTCACACCTTCTTGTAGCCGAACAACTCCGCTCCCCCTATTGATTGTGTACAGTCGGGTATTTTAACCTTTTCTTACCCACTTTTTACCAACTATGGTCGGACATTCACACCGTCTTACAGCGGAACACCTCCGCTCCGCGCTTTTGATGGTGTATAGTCAGGCATTTGAACCTTTTCTTACCCGCTTTTTACAAACTATGGTCGGACATTCAAACCTTCTTGTAACCGAAAACCTCTGCTCTCTCTTTTGATTATACAATGTTGGGCATTCGCACCTTATCTTACCCGCTTTTTACAAACTATAGTCAGACATTCACACCTTGCAGCTGAACAACCTCAGCTCCCTGTTTTGATCATGTATGGTCTGGCAATACTACCTTTTCTTACCCGTTTGTGAGTAATTATGGCTGGACATTCACACCTACTTGCAGTCGAAAAGCTCTGCTCCCGCTTTTGATTATGTTTGGTTGGATATTCAAAACTTTTCTTAACTGCTTTTTACAAACTTTGGTCGGACGTTCACACCTTCTTGCAGCCGAACACCTCCGCTTCCGCTTTTGATGGTATATATTCGGGCATTCGAACCTTTTCTTAGCAGCTTTTTACAAACCATGGTTGAACTTTCACACCTTCTTGTAGCCGAACAACTCCGCTCCCGCTATTGATTGTGTACAGTCAGGTATTTTAACCTTTTCTTACCCGCTTTTTACCAACTATGGTCGGACATTCACACCGTCTTACAGCGGAACAACTCCGCTCCCGTTTTTGATGGTGTATAGTCAGGCATTTGAACCTTTTCTTACCCGCTTTTTACAAACTATGGTCGGACATTTAAACCTTCTTGTAGCCGAAAACCTCCGCTCCCTCTTTTGATCATACATTGTCGGGCATTCGCACCTTTTCTTACCCGTTTTTTACAAACCATGGTCGGACTGTCACACATTCTTGTAGCCAAACACATCCGCTCCCACTATTGATTGTGTACAGTCGGGTATTTTAACCTTTTCTTACCCGTTTTTTTACCAACTATGGTCGGATATTCACACCTTCTTACAGCGGAACACCTCCGCTTCCACTTTTGATGGTATATATTCGGGCATTCGAACCTTTTCTTACCCGCTTTTTACAAACCGTGGTCGGACTTTCACACCTTCTTGTAGCCGAACAACTCCGCTCCCGCTATTGATTGTGTACAGTCGGGTAGTTTAACCTTTTCTTACCCGCTTTTTACCAACTATGGTCGGACATTTACACCTTCTTACAGCGGAACACCTCCGCTCCCTCTTTTGATGGTCTATGTTTGGGCATTCGAACCTTTTCTTACCCGCTTTTTACAAACTTTGGTCGGACATTCAAACCTTCTTCTAGCCGAACACATCCACTCCTGCTTTTGATGATGTATGGTTTGGCATTCGCACCCTTTTTTTACCCATTTTTCAGGAATTATGGGTGGACATTCAGACCTTCTTGCAGCCGAAAACCTCCGCTCCCTCTTTTGATCATGCATTGTCGGGCATTCGCACCTTGTCTTACCCGCTTTTTATAAACTTTAGTTGGACATTCACACCTTCTTGCAGCTGAACGACCTCCGCTCCCTGTTTTGATCATGTATGGTCTGGCAATACTACCTTTTCTTACCCGTTTGTGAGTAATTAATCCCAAAATATTGAGCATAAAATAAGTCTTTATGCTGATGATGTATTACTTTTCCTTCAGAACTCACAGACGTCTCTCACTCACACGATCACACTCATAAATAAATTCTCAACACTTTCTGACTACTCTATCAACTGGCCTAAGACCACAGTTCTGCCCATTAACTGTAGGGTCCATAATATACCTGCGATCACTTTACAGTCAGGAAATATTAGATATTTAGGCATAAACATTTCCTCCAAGCTCTCAGAGCTAACAAAGCTAAATTATGTGCAATTATTAAAGACAGTAGAGGACGATCTCTCTCGTTGGAAGTCCTTACCTATATCACTTATGGGGAGAATTACATCCATTAAAATGATGATACTACCAAAAGTTAACTATTTGTTCTCAATGATCCCCATAAAACCATCTGCTACTTGGTTTAAGTCACTAGATTCATGCATCTCCAAATTTCTGTGGAAAAACAAACCACCACGTATTAGTTTAAAAACCCTACAGAAGACCAAGGACAATGGTGGATTAGATTTACCTCATTTTCAGCACTATTCCTTAGCCAATAGGTTACAATATATATCAAAATGGTTTAAACCTTGTTTTTGTCACAGTTCCCAGAGACGTTGTAATCGTTGAGGATTCTATATTCACCCCCTCATTAGAGGCACGTGTTGCAGATTGATGACACTGAATCTTCTTCTCTGTTCATTGCTGGCATCATTCCCAGCATCGTAAGTGTTCGTGGCATTGTTAGCCTCTTCTTCTGGATCTTGATATCGAGAATCCTTTTGTATTTCTGGTTTGTCAGTGCTCTCTCTTCGTTCACCGGCGTCTTCGTCTTTTTGTCCTTGAGTTTGGTGATTTTTTCTTCTTTTGATGCCTTGACACAATGTGACAGGTGATACCACGTGGGAGATCCTGTAACTTGGACTGCTGTCCCTGTGCTGCGAAATGGCTGTGCTGCTCAAATGGTCTCTCCTTCATCATGGTTACATGCTGCCATTCCGACATCTCGCCATTCCGACATGGGTCTCCAATTGTCGGAATGGCGACACTTAATTTTTTATCAAACGTCCCACCATTCCGACACTTTTTTCCTCCTATGGTCGGAATGGCGGTATGTTTTTTTTTTTTTAACATACCGCCATTCCGACAGTTCCTTTTAATAGCCTATTTTTTACCCAAAACATTTTGCACTAATGATATGCCGGCGCAAATACGCCCTAAAGTTTGGCGCACAAGCTCTGCACATGCAGAGGCCACAGCCTCGCAAACAAACTTTAATAATCTATTATCAAAATCCCCTGAATTTCAAATATAAAAATACAGATATTAATGTAACTCTGGCGAGACTGAAACTGATTAAGCAGAAATACATTGTCAGTGAGCTGTCACAGCAGCCAGCTGGAGCGGAGCTCTCCACAGAGCCCATGCGTCTTTTGCACGCTGTCATCATATGCAAAAGTAATAATTGCACAGATATCACGGCTACGGCACAGGACACAGTTGCGAGCACTCTGCCTTGCCTTGCCAATAGGAGAAGAGAGAAATGACAGCATAGAACGTATAAAACACAACAAAATGCAGTAAAAACGTTTATTCATGTTATTCACGTGATTTATGAGTACTCGCTCCAATTTTGGGAAGCGCGGATGGGCTTTGCGCATTTGGCACAAACACACAGCCGTTGCGCAAGGCTTTATACAGCCTGTTGATATCTTAAGGACCTAACTGGTCACACCTGGTAGTAAATGTCATGTAGAGATTGTTTTTACATGACATTACAGCTGAACATATAGCTTTCATCCACAAACCAATATGGGAGAGCCCGAAGACGCATGTGCCAGACACACATAGGCATGCGTAAAACCAATTTTGACCACTTCATACTGTTTATTTGCTTTCTTTTAGTTAATTTTCGTTTCTTTTGGATTCTTGTGCGTGTTATGGAGCCGTTTTGGTCCATGTTTGTAAGCCTTTTTTTCCTGGATTAAATTTTCGGAAGTTGAAACAAGTGGCATTGGAGTGTGTGATTGAAAACCACCGCGGACTGCTTCTCCTCCTCCAGTTGCCGAGACTTTGTGTTTTTAATAACGCTTGTCTATAAACATGTGTTAAACATATAAATTGCATGAACAGAAAGAAGGGACTCACCTGTTGAGTAACACACATTTCCTTATACAGAAAGCCTTGTCGGAATGGTGGGACATTTGAACGTCGGAATGGTGGTATGTCGGAATGGTGGGATGTCGGAATAGCGGGATGTCGGAATGGCGGGATTTCGGAATGGGTGTTGCCACCCCCTTCATCATATAAACTTTTATTTATACATCACCTTCCACCATGAAGCGTTGTCCCTTTTTGTTTCTCTCTTTGTTCTTAAAATGCTGTTATGCATGTCTAAACCAATCCATTAAATTAGATCATTTTGTCAGTAAAGCGATCTACATTGTGCTTGGTCGCAAAGCTGCTCAACTGTGGTAAACAGCTCTTCAGAAAGGCATTCTTCAATTGATTTCACTAATTCTATGTAATAATTTTGTGATTTCCTACAAAACTACACTTCTTCTCCCATCTGTCTGAGTATTTAATATTGTCTAGGTCCCGTTAAAACATGTATTTTTCCCATCTAATTCCTTGTTTGCTTTAAAACAAGAATTCCCCATTTTCTATCCCTTCAGTAGCCAACCAGTTTGTATGGAGTACACTGGAGCAACTTGACTGATCAGTAAAACACTGCTTTTGTTGTCACCGCAAGGCATCCCCCGTCGGTTGTTTCACTGAGACACTACTGAGTAACTATAACTCAACACAGTTTATACACGTAACATTCATATACATACTAACAAACAAACAAACAATTATTTATCGCGATTTTCTCATCTCTGTTTGAACGTACACCCAGGTAAATATTCCTGTAGTCTTCTCATACCGACTATGGACCCATTCATTGTTTAACTTCACTGTTTTGCAAATCCTAATTGAATATTACACATTGACATTGAACTTTACTGGATAAGCAGGTCTTCATTGCATTCAGCAACCTATATGTGAGCATCTATGTGTAAGCTGTTCTTCTTTGCATTTATCAGCAGCAAGCAATTCTTCATTGCACATGCATATGAAAATAGTAAAACAATTCCAATGCGTTAGCGAAACCTTCTATATCAGGAGTGTCCATCATGATGGTGGGAATAGAACCTCTTTCCCAGAATAGTTCAACCTTCATTACTCAACTGATCATAACTCCGCAATGAGCACATTTCAAAGTATCATTCCTCTACATGTATTCAAAAATCTATGTGTAAATGTTTAATATTTCTTATATTTGTTGATGTCATTCTGTGTGCATGTGGCCTAAACCCAATCTCTGTGTGGCAATTTTAATTTAAACAAGTTGAACTCTGCCTCTGATCATTTAAAAAAGGTGTGTACCAATATCAACCTTTCTCAGGTAATTACTGATCCTAAAAAACCAAAGAGATCCTTCAAGGTTGTCCCTGATTGGCTCAATCTTAACAAATCAAAGGTAGAATATCCGCAGTATCTGAACTTGGTGTTAGTTATCACTGCTCAATAGCCTGTATCAGAATTGCAAAAATGAAAACATTAGGTCCACGCTTGGTATCCAGATCCTGAAACATCTCCATGAGCAGGCTTTTTTTTAACTGATCTGTTGAATAGTTATATGACACTGTTAAAATCTCAGATGAAGATCTAGCACTTGACCATTTTTGTAAATCTTCTAATTCCATAGTTGATAAACATGCCCCTTTTAAAAAGTATAGAACTTAGAACAGGTCTAGTCCCTGACTTTCGGCAGAACTGTCTTCTTTACTTTTTTTTTTTTTTCCCCTTGTCCTGTTCAGAATTATGTCAGAAGAACTGTAGTCTGAATACCTTTGATGCCAAACAGATTTGCTTTGCCAAGGGAAGTTTTATAAATGTAAAGCTCCCCTTGATGCCCATTTATTTATTTCTGTTTACAATATATGACATGAACTGAACTGAACCGGACCGGGGGACAAGGAAAGAAGAAGAGGAAAGAAGAGGAAACAGAACAAAAATAGAAACAAAAACCAGACAACCAGCTGCTACACCTGTAAAAAACAAAACAGACAACAATCCATGGCCTCTGAGGGGAATCCAGCCTTAGCGCCACCAGGAGCACCTGAAAGCAGACAAGCAGAGAAAAAACAAACACACAAACAAACAAAAACAAGCACAAGAAGCGGCAATCGCATACAACACAGCTGTGGATATAGATGACCTGAGACGACATGATAATACATCAACTGCTTAGTGACCATGCTACTGGACTAATGAATGTGTGTGTGTGTGTGTGAGAACATGCAACACCCATGGCACAGGACCTACATGATAACCGTGCTTAGTTATGAGTGTATAAGCGTACAGGGCCACAATCCACAGCCCCCCCCCAAGCAATCAGAAGCAGGCAGAGAGGGCCACAAGACCCAGGCCACCAGCCGCCCCCACAGAGCACAGAACCCAGGCAGCCCACCGCAGGGGCAACCACGCATTCACCCAGAAGACTGCAGAGGAAGCCCCCGGAAAGAGCCCCCATAAGCATAGGGCAGAGGCACTCCGGGAACCAGGGGTAACAGCCCACCGACCCCGCCAGGCCCCAGCCGCCCAGACATGGGCCGTGCACTGGACCTGGGCCCCAGGAGCCCGAGCGCCCCCAAACCCCCCGGCAGAGGCCCCACCCAATACCCAGGAGGGCCAAGCGCCCCAGACAGCCACAAAGTGGGTCAGCGCCTGCCCCAGCGCCCCTGGCCAAGTGCCCTGGGAGTCAAGACGTGCCCACAGGTGGGTGAAGTCGCGAGCAGTGGGGAGAGGCAACGCTGATGCCCCATCGGGAGAAACACAGGCAGGCCAGGCGACAGCAAGTCCGAGATCCAGGCCCAGTCATTACCACACACACTTTCACGTCCCATACATCCACACATCCACACATCCTACCTCCCTCGACTCTGCTGGGGTGTAGTGCAGCGGGCACACCAGGAGGCCAGCAACCCCCCAGCCACCACAGACCCCGAACCAGCAGAACAATTAATTAATCCTCCTGGCCCCTCCTGCCCCGAGCAGACACCAGGAAGCAGGGGTGTGCGAAGAAGACCCCTCCCCTCACCCTTCTGGCTCTTCAATATTTTCTAATAGTGAGCAATTAAAATTGAGGGGCAGCCAAACTTGTAGAACTGGGAGCGCGGCACTCTGGGCAGCCTACATACCCAAAGAGCCCCGCCCACCAGATGCCACTCAGTGTAACCACCCCCCAAGACCTAATGTGTGTGTGTGAGTGTGTTTGATAAGTAGTAATGTCTAAGGTGTAATTAAAACAGGGGCAGGGAACTGCAGAGTGCAACCAAAGGGGACCACCTACGTGGCCCCATCCACTACACCCCACCGAACACACACGCCCCCAAAACCCTTCATGTGTGAGTGTGTGCTGTGTACAGGAGCCAGAAGGGAGAGGGGTATGGGGATATATACCGGGGGAGCTACTCTCCCCCAGAGAGGGAAGCCAGGGACTGGCTGCAATAGGCATCCCCGCTACCTGGGAGCCAACAATGGGCAGGAGGGCCTGATGTCCACCAGGCTCGAGGCTGCAGCGACCATATTCTGGGAGCTACTGTACCCCCAGAAGGTACCCATCCCGCCCCACCCCACTCAACCCAACCCCACCCAGGAGGACCTCTACAAAAAACAAACAAACAACATCAAAAAACAAACAAACAAACAAACCACCCGGTCACACCAGTCGCAGCAGCCCGGGCCTGAGACCCACCATCACCCAGCAACCCACCACTATGTGATAAAACTAATCAGAGGGGACCAGAGAGAATGAAATTCAGCCAACTGATGTTTTGAGGAGGCAGACATTGTTTCCATGCTAATATAATCTAAAAGAAAATTTCTAAACTGGTTAATACACAGATTGTTCTTCGCTTTCCAGTTCATGAGAATAGTTTTCTTTGCGATACATAACACTGTGACAACCATGTGTGCTGAGTTAATTTCCATGTTGATGTTGTCTAAGTCACCCAGTATGCACAGTGTGGGGCATGCAGGGATGCTACACTTTAGCCATGTTGATAGGTCCTCACAGACTTCAAGCCAGAACTTCTGGACAGGCGCAGAAAAACCACAAAGCGTGTGCATAATCATCAGGTGTGTTATCTGTGCAATGTGAGCAGATGTTTGAGTGTGTTAGACCCATCCTGAACATCCTTTGTCCTGTATAGTGTGTTCTATGAAGGATTTTGTATTGTATGAGCTGTAAATTAGGATTTCGAGTCTTTATGAAGGTGTTCAAACATATTTGTGGTTAGAAGCTATGACCAGAACTGATGGATAAATCTGCCTCCCATTTTGAGGATGGAAGAGACATTGTGTCATCTATCTTAGACAATAATTTATATATTTTTGATAGTAGTTTTGGGGTACAGATGCTTAGAAATTCTGCTACCCTAGTCGGGGGTTGTAAGTCTGGTTGGTGGAGGATATATCCATCCATCCATCCATCATCTGCCGCTTATCCGGGGGTCGGGTCGCGGGGGCAGCAGCTTGAGCAGAGAAACCCAGACGTCTCTGTCCCCGGCCACTTCCTCCAGCTCTTCCGGGGGGACCCCGAGGCGTTCCCAGGCCAGCCGAGAGACATAGTCTCTCCAACGTGTCCTGGGTCTCCCCCGGGGTCTCCTCCCAGTGGGACGTGCCCGGAACACCTCCCCAGGGAGGCGCCCAGGGGGCATCCTAACCAGATGCCCGAGCCACCTCATCTGACTCCTCTCAATGCGGAGGAGCAGCGGTTCTACTCCGAGCCCCTCCCGGATGACTGAGCTTCTCACCCTATCTCTAAGGGAGAGCCCAGACACCCTGCGGAGGAAACCCATTTCGGCCGCTTGTATTCGCGATCTTGTTCTTTCGGTCACTACCCACAACTCGTGACCATAGGTGAGGATGGGAACGTAGATTGACCAGTAAGTAGAGAGCTTCGCCTTCTGGCTCAGCTCCCTCTTCACAACGACGGGTCGGTGCAGAGCCTGCAACACTGCAGGCGCCGCACCGATCCGCCCGTCAATCTCCCGCTCCATTCGTCCGTCACTCGTGAACAAGACCCCGAGATACTTGAACTCCTCCTCTTGGGGAAGGATCTCATTCCCGACCCGGAGAGAGCATTCCACCCTTTTCCGGCTGAGAACCATAGTCTCGGATTTGGAGGTGCTGATTCTCATCCCAGCCACTTCACACTCGGCTGCGAATCACTCCAGTGAGAGCTGAAGGTCACGGCCTGACGACGCTAACAGAACCACATCATCTGCAAAAAGCAGAGACCCGATTCTGAGGTCGCCAAATGGGACACCCTCAACGCCCTGGCTCCGCCTAGAAATTCTGTCCATAAAAGTTAGGAACAGAATCGGTGACAAAGGGCAGCCCTGACGGAGTCCAACTCTCACCGGAAACGTATCCGACTTACTGCCGGCAATGCGGACCAAACTCTGGCACCGGTCATACAGAGACCGAACGGCCCCTATCAAGGGGTCCGGCACTCCATATTCCCGGAGCACCCCCCACAGGACTCCACAAGGGACACGGTCGAACGCTTTCTCCAAGTCCACAAAACACATGTAGACTGGTTGGGCGAACTCCCATGCACCCTCCAGGATCCTGCCGAGGGTATAGAGGGGGACCACCACCCCAATCTGCCAGTCCAGAGGCACTGTCCCCGATGTCCACGCGATACTGCAGAGGCGTGTCAGCCAAGACAGCCCTACAACATCCAGAGCCTTGAGAAACTCAGGTCGGACCTCATCCACCCCCGGGGCCTTGCCACCGAGGAGCTTTTTAACCACCTCGGCAACCTCAGCCCCAGAAATGGGAGGCCCCGTCTCCGAGCTCTCCGACTCTGCCTCTTCCGAGCACGTGTTGGTAGGATTGAGGAATTCCTCGAAGTACTCCCCCCACCGACTCACAACATCCCTAGTTGAGGTCAGCAAAGCCCCGTCCCCACTGTAAACAGTGTTGACTGTGAGCCGCTTCCCCCCCCCTGAGACGCCGGATGGTGGACCAGAATCTTTTCGAGGCCGTCCGGAAATCGTTCTCCATGGTCTCACCGAACTCCTCCCAGGCCCGTGTTTTTGCCTCAGCAACCGCCGATACCCGTCGGTACCTATCAGCTTCTTCCAGGGTCCCACTGGCCAAAAAGGCCCGATAGGACTCCTTCTTCAGCTTGACGGCTTCCCTCACCACTGGTGTCCACCAGCAGGTTCGAGGGTTGCCGCCACGACAGGCACCGACCACCTTACGGCCACAAATCCGACCAGCTGCCTCGGCAATGGAGTCACGGAACGTGACCCATTCGGACTCAATGTCCCCCACCTCAAATATGGTTGAAGCTCTGCCGGAGGTGGGAGTTAAAGCTCCTTCTGACGGGGGATTCTGACAAACGCTCCCAGCAGACCCTCACAATACGTTTGGGCCTGCCAGGTCTGATCGGCATCCTCCCCCACCAGCGGAGCCAACTCACCACCAGGTGGTGATCAATTGACAGCTCCGCCCCTCTCTTCACCCGAGTGTCCAGGACATACGGCCGCAAGTCCGATGATACAACCACAAAGTCGATCATCGAACTGCGGCCAAGGGTGTCCTTGTGCCAAGTGCACATATGGACACCCTTATGCCTGAACATGGTGTTCGTTATGGACAGTCTATGACTGGCACAGAAGTCCAACAACATAACACCACTCTGATTCAGATCGGGGGGGCCGTTCCTCCCAATCACACCCCTCCAGGTCTCACTGTCATTGCCCTCGTGAGCATTGAAGTCCCCCAGCAGAATGAGGGAGTCTCCGGTAGGAGCATTCTCCAGTGCCTCCCCCAGAGACTCCAAAAAGGGTAGGTACTCTGAACTGCTGTTTGGCGCATAGGCACAAACAACAGTCAGGACTCGTCCCCCCACCCAAAGGCGGAGGGAGGCTACCCTCTCGTTCACTGGGGTAAACCCCAATGTACTGGCACACAGCCGGGGGGCAATAAGTATGCCCACACCTGCTCTGCGCCTCTCACCACGGGCAACTCCAGAGTGGAAGAGAGTCCAACCCCTCTCAAGAGTACTGGTTCCAGATCCCAAGCCGTGCGTCGAGGTGAGTCCGACTATATCTAACGGTCTGATGAAGTTTCAACAATAAACAACAAACTTTGTATTATGAGAAAGAACCAGAATCATTCTTCAGGAATCCGAAAATAAGCTCTATTTTACGAGTTATGCACGAATTCGGATTCTCCTATAAAACGAATTCCTTAACTCAAACCATGTTAAGACTGCTTTGTCCTTCATATTTATTCATGTCTAATCAAGTTTCAATGATAAACAACGTTGTACTTTGTAGAATGAGAAAGAACTTCTTCAGCAATAAGCATCTCTCGACAAATGACGAAATACAGATTTTGCTATAAAATGAATTGCTATCAGCCTGACTTAAAACTGTTTGTCTTCCTTATTTATCCACTTCAAATCAAGTTTCAACAATTAAAAAAATTTTGTAGTTTGAGAAAGAACAACTTAATCTTGAGCAATCAGTATAAAAAGAGGATAAGCAAAGGTGCGAATGTCAAACCATACATGATCAAAACAGGGAGCGGAGGTGTTTGGCTGAGACAAGGTGTGAATGTCCACCCATAATTAATGAAAAGCGGGCAACAAGTAGGTTCGAATGCCCAACCATACATCATCAAAAGCAGGAGTGGATATGTTCGGCTACAAGAAGGTTTGAACGTCTGACCATAGTTTGTAAAAAGCGGGTAAGAAAAGGTTCGAATGCCCGAACATACACCATCAAAGGAGGGAGCGGAGGTGTTCCGCTGTAAGAAGGTGTGAATGTCCGACCATAGTTGGTAAAAAACGGGTAAGAAAAGGTTAAAATACCCGACTGTACACAATCAGTAGCGGGTGCGGAGTTGTTCGGCTACTAAAAGGTGTGAAAGTCCGACCATGGTTTGTAAAAAGCGGGTAAGAAAAGGTGCGAATGCCCGAAAATGTATGATCAAAAGAGGGAGCGGAGGTGTTTGGCTGCAAGAAGGTGTGAATGTACACCCATAATTACTGAAAAATGGGTAAGAAAAGGTGCGAATGCCCAACTATACATAATCAAAAGCAGGAGTGGATGTGTTCGGCTCCAAGAAGGGTTGAATGTCTGACCATGGTTTGTAAAAAGCAGGTAAGAAAAGGTTTGACTGCCCGAACATACACCATCAAAAGAGGGAGCGGAGGTGTTCCGCTGTAAGAAGGTGTGAATGTCCGACCATAGTTGGTAAAAAGCGGGTAAGAAAAGGTTAAAATACCCGACTGTACACAATCAATAGCGGGAGCGGAGTTGTTCGGCTACTAAAAGATGTGAAAGTCCGACTATGGTTTGTAAAAAGCGGGTAAGAAAAGGTGCTAATGCCCGACAATGTATGATCAAAAGAGGGAGCGGAGGTGTTCGGCTGCAAGAAGGTCTGAATGTCCAACCATAAATTGTAAAAACCGGGAAGGAAAGGCTCGAAAGCCCGACTATACACCATCAAAAGCGGGAGCAGAGTGGTTCAGCTGCAAGAAGGTCTGAATGTCCATCAATAATTGCTTTAAAACATGAAAGAAAATTTTCGAATATCATCCGCACATGATCATAAGAAGGAGAGGAGGTGTTCAGCTGCAAGAAGGTGTGAATGTCCACCCATAATTCCTGAAAAATGGGTAAAAAAAGGTGCGAATGCCTAACCATACATTATCAAAAGCAGGTGTGAATGTCAGATCATAACTTGCAAAAAGCTGATGAGAAAGGGTGAGAATGCCCGACTATACACCATCAAATGCGGGAGCGGAGGTGTTCGGCTCTGAGTAGGTGTGAATGTCCGACCATAATTGCTGAAAAATGTGTTAGAAAAGGAAAGAATGCCGGACCATACATCATCAAAAGCGAGAGAGGTGGTGTTCGGCTGCAAAAAGGTGTAAATGTTCGACTAAAGTTTGTAAAAAGCGGGTAAGACATGGTGCGAATGCCTGACAAGGTATGATCAAAAGCAGGAGTGGAGGTGTTCAGCTGCAAGAAGGTCTAAATGTCCATCAATAATTGCTAGAAAACATGAAAGAAAATTTTCGAAAATCAAACCGCACATGATCATAAGTGGGAGAGGAGGTGTTCAGCTGCAAGAAGGTGTGAATGTCCACCCATTATTCCTGACAAATGGGTAAAAAAAAGGTGCGAATGCCCAACCATACATCATCAAAAGCAGGAGTGGATGTGTTCGGCTACAAGAAGGTGTGAACGTCCAACCAAAGTTTGTAAAAAGCAGTTAAGAAAAGGTTTGAATATCCAACCAAACATAATCAAAAGCGGGAGCATAGCTTTTCGACTGCAAGTAGGTGTGAATGTCAGATCATAATTTGCAAAAAGCTGATGAGAAAGGGTGAGAATGTCCGACTGCACACCATCAAATGCAGGAGCGGAGTTGTTCGGCTGTGAGTAGGTCTGAATCTCCGACCGTAATTTCTGAAAAATGTGTTAGAAAAGGTAAGAATGCCGGTCCATACATCATCAAAAGCGAGAGAGGTGGTGTTCGGCTGCAAGTAGGTGTGAATGTCCAGCCATAATTACTCACAAACGGGTAAGAAAAGGTAGTATTGCCAGACCATACATGATCAAAACAGGGAGCGGAGGTGGTTCAGCTGCAAGAAGGTGTGAATGTCTCACTAAAGTTCAAATATATTAACAAAAGCGGGAGGAGAGGTCTTCGGATGAGAGTGGTTGAGAATTTCCAACCATAATCTATAAAATTCGGTGAAAAAAAGGTTTGATAGAACACTAAAAGGTGGAGCGGAAGTGTTCGGCTGCAAGAAGGTGTGAATGTCCGACTATATTTGGTGAAAAGCAGGTGAAGCAAGGTCTGAATGCCCAACCTTACATTATCAAAAGCGAGATCAGAGGTGTTTGGCTGCAAGAAGGCCATAGTTTGCCAAAAGCGGGTAAGTTGCGAATGACCAACTAAATATCAACAAAAGTGGGGGCGGAGGTCTTCGGATGCAACTGGGTGTGAACATCCCACCATACAAGTATGGTGGAGAGGAAGCTGTGAACAGCCGACCATAGTTTGCAAAAAGCGGGTGAGACAAGGTGCGAATGTCCAACCATACATGATCAAAACAGGGAGCGGAGGTGTTTGGCTGTGACAAGGTGTGAATGTCCGACCATAGTTGGTAAAAAGTGGGTAAGAAAAGGTTAAAATACCCGACTGTACACAATCAATAGGGGGAGCGGAGTTGTTCGGCTACAAGAAGGTGTGAAAGTCCGAGCATAGTTTGTAAAAAGCAGTTAAGAAAAGGTTCGAATATCCAACCAAACATAATCAAAAGCGGGAGCAGAGCTGTTCGACTGCAAGTAGGTGTGAATGTCCAGCCATAATTACTCACAAAGGGGTAAGAAAAGGTAGTATTGCCAGACCATACATAATCAAAACAGGGAGCTGAGGTGGTTCAGCTGCAAGGTGTGAATGTCTGACTA
Source organism: Leuresthes tenuis (assembly GCF_036924035.1). NCBI lineage: Eukaryota > Metazoa > Chordata > Actinopteri > Atheriniformes > Atherinopsidae > Leuresthes > Leuresthes tenuis. Next base: position 27,020,289 of record NW_027325370.1, read on the forward strand.
TAGTTTGTAAAAAGCGGGTAAGATAAGGTGCGAATGCCCGACAATGTATAATCAAAAGAGGGAGCAGAGGTTTTCGGCTACACGAAGGTTTGAATGTCCGACCATAGTTTGTAAAAAGCGGGTAAGAAAAGGTTCAAATGCCTGACTATACACCATCAAAAGCGGGAGCGGAGATGTTCCGCTGTAAGACGGTGTGAATGTCCGACCATAGTTGGTAAAAAGCGGGTAAGAAAAGGTTAAAATATCCAACCATACATCATCAAAAGCAGGAGTGGATGTGTTCGGCTACAAGAAGGTGTGAACGTCCAACCAAAGTTTGTAAAAAGCAGTTAAGAAAAGGTTTGAATATCCAACCAAACATAATCAAAAGCGGGAGCATAGCTTTTCGACTGCAAGTAGGTGTGAATGTCAGATCATAATTTGCAAAAAGCTGATGAGAAAGGGTGAGAATGTCCGACTGCACACCATCAAATGCGGGAGCGGAGTTGTTCGGCTGTGAGTAGGTGTGAATCTCCGACCGTAATTTCTGAAAAATGTGTTAGTAAAGGTAAGAATGCCGGTCCATACATCATCAAAAGCGAGAGAGGTGGTGTTCGGCTGCAAGTAGGTGTGAATGTCCAGCCATAATTACTCACAAACGGGTAAGAAAAGGTAGTATTGCCAGACCATACATGATCAAAACAGGGAGCGGAGGTGGTTCAGCTGCAAGAAGGTCTGAATGTCCAACTAAAGTTCAAATATATTAACAAAAGCGGGAGGAGAGGTCTTCGGATTAGAGTGGTTGAAATTTCCAACCATAATCTATAAAATGCGGTGAAAAAAAAAGGTGTGAAGGAATGAATTTTATAGCAAAATCCGAAATCATGCATAACTCCGCATAAGGAACGTATTGCTCAACCAAAGGGATGCTTCTTTCTCATTCAGGGTAATATGAGGAACTTTATGCTTGATACATTTTAGACATGGATAACTATGAAGGACAAAGCAATTTTAAGTTGGTTTGAGCAAAGCATTTCATTTTATAGGAAAATCCGAAATCGTGCAGGACTCATGAAAGTAAGCTTATTCTCGGATTCCTGATCCTCCAGTGTTGCTCTTTCCTATACTGCAAAATACAGCCTTGTTCTTTGTTGAAATCGATATAGACATTGATAAATATGAAGGACAAAGCAGTTTCCACTTTGTTTGAGTGAAGGAATTAATTTTATAGCAAAATCCCAAATCAAGCAGAACGTATGAAAATAAGCGTGTTTTCGGATTCCTGATCCTTCAGTGTTGCTATTTCTTCTACTGCAAAATACAATGTTGTTCTTTGTTGAAGTCAATCTAGACATTGATAAATATGAAGGACAAAGCAGTTTTAACATAGTTTGAGTAAAGGAATTCATTTTATACATAAAATCCCAAATCATGCAGAACGTATGAAAATAAGCTTATTCTCGGATTCCTGTTCCTTCAAGTGTTGCTCTTTCTACTACTGCAAAATACAATGTTGTTCTTTGTTGAAGTAAATCTAGACATTGATAAATATGAAGGACAAAGCAGTTTTCACTTGGTTTGAGTGAAGGAATTCATTTTATACATAAAATCCCAAATCATGCAGAACGTATGAAAAGAAGCTTATTCTCGGATTCCTGATCCTTCAGTGTTGCTTTTTCTTCTACTGCAAAATACAATGTTGTTCTTTGTTGAAGTCGATCTAGACATTGATAAATATGAAGGACAAAGCAGTTTTAACTTGGTTTGAGTGAAGGAATTCATTTTATACATAAAATCCCAAATCATGCAGAACGTATGAAAATAAGCTTATTCTCGGATTACTGATCCTTCAGTGTTGCTCTTTCTTCTACTGCAAAATCCAGTGTTGTTCTTTGTTGAAGTCAATCTAGACATTGATAAATATGAAGGACAAAGCAGTTTTAACATAGTTTGAGTGAAGGCATTCATTTATAGTAAAATCAATAATCGTGCAGAACTCATGAAAATAAGCTTATTCTCGGATTCCTAAAACTTTTGATTTGCTCTTTTTTTACTGCAAAGTACAATGTTGTTCTTTGTTGAAGTCGATCTAGACATTGATAAATATGAAGGACAAAGCAGTTTTCACTTGGTTTGAGTGAAGGATTTGCAGCTGAAAACCTCCCGCTCCCGCTTTTGATTGTGTATAGTCGGAATTTCGAACCTTTTCTTACCCGGTTTTTAGAAATTATGGTTGGACATTCAGACCTTGCAGCCGAAGACCTCCACTCCCTCTTTTGATCATATATTGTCGGGCATTCGCACCTTGTCTTACCCGCTTTTTACAAACTATAGTCAGACATTCACACCTTGCAGCTGAACCACCTCAGCTCCCTGTTTTGATCATGTATGGTTTGGCAATATTACCTTTTCTTACCCGTTTGTGAGTAATTATGGCTGGACATTCACACCTACTTGCAGTCGAACACCTCCGCTTCCGCTTTTGATGGTATATATTCGGGCATTCGAACATTTTCTTATCCGCTTTTTACAAACTATGCTCGGACATTCAAACCTTCTTGTAGCCGAACACATCCACTCCTGCTTTTGATGATGTATGGTTGGGCATTCAAACCTACTTGTTGCCCGCTTTTCATTAATTTTGGGTGGACATTCACACCTTGTCACAGCCAAACACCTCCGCTCCCTGTTTTGATCATGTATGGTTGGACATTCGCACCTTTTCTCACCCGCTTTTTGCCAACTATGGTCGGCTGTTCACAGCTTCCTCTCCACCATACTTGTATGGTGGGATATTCACACCCACTTGCATCCGAAGACCTTTTGTTGATATTTAGTCGGTCATTCGCAGCTTACCCGCTTTTGGCAAACTATGGCCTTCATGCAGCCAAACACCTCTGATCTCGCTTTTGATGATGTAAGGTTGGGCATTCAGACCTTGCTTCACCTGCTTTTCACCAAATATAGTCGGACATTCACACCTTCTTGCAGCCGAACACTTCCGCTCCACCTTTTAGTGTTCTATCAAACCTTTTTTTCACCGAATTTTATAGATTATGGTTGGAAATTCTCAACCACTCTCATCCGAAGACCTCTCCTCCCGCTTTTGTTAATATATTTGAACTTTAGTGAGACATTCACACCTTCTTAAAGCTGAACCACCTCCGCTCCCTGTTTTGATCATGTATGGTCTGGCAATACTACCTTTTCTTACCCGTTTGTGAGTAATTATGGCTGGACATTCACACCTACTTGCAGCCGAACACCACCTCTCTCGCTTTTGATGATGTATGGACCGGCATTCTTACCTTTTCTAACACATTTTTCAGAAATTACGGTCGGAGATTCACACTTACTCACAGCCGAACAACTCCGCTCCCGCATTTGATGGTGTATAGTCGGGCATTCTCACCCTTTCTCATCAGCTTTTTGCAAATTATGATCTGACATTCACACCTGCTTTTGATAATGTATGGTTTGGCATTCGCACCTTTTCTTACCCATTTTTCAGTAATTATGGGTGGACATTCACACCTTCTTGCAGCTGAACACCTCCTCTCCCGCTATTGATTGTGTACAGTCGGGTATTTTAACCTTTTCTTACCCGCTTTTTACCAAATATGGTCGGACATTCACACCGTCTTACAGCGGAACACCTCTGCTCCCGCTTTTGATGGTGTATAGTCAGGCATTTGAACCTTTTCTTACCCGCTTTTTACAAACTATGGTCGGACATTCAAACCTTCGTGTAGCCGAAAACCTCTGCTCCCTCTTTTGATTATACATTGTCGGGCATTCGCACCTTATCTTACCCGCTTTTTACAAACTATAGTCAGACATTCACACCTTGCAGCTGAACCACCTCAGCTCCCTGTTTTGATCATGTATGGTCTGGCAATACTACCTTTTGTTACCCCTTTGTGAGTAATTATGGCTGGACATTCACACCTACTTGCAGTCGAACAGCTCTGCTCCCGCTTTTGATTATGTTTGGTTGGATATTCAAACCTTTTCTTAACTGCTTTTTACAAACTTTGGTCGGACGTTCACACCTTCTTGCAGCCGAACACCTCCGCTTCCGCTTTTGATGGTATATATTCGGGCATTCGAACCTTTTCTTACCAGCTTTTTACAAACCATGGTTGGAATTTCACATCTTCTTGTAGCCGAACACATCCGCTCCCCCTATTGATTGTGTACAGTCGGGTATTTTAACCTTTTCTTACCCACTTTTTACCAACTATGGTCGGACATTCACACCTTCTTACAGCGGAACACCTCCGCTCCCTCTTTTGATGGTGTATGTTTGGGCATTCGAACCTTTTCTTACCCGCTTTTTACAAACTATGCTCGGACATTGAAACCTTCTTGTAGCCGAACACATCCACTCCTTCTTTTGATGATGTATGCTTGGGCATTCAAACCTACTTTTTGCCCGCTTTTCATTAATTTTGGGTGGACATTCACACCTTGTCACAGCCAAACACCTCCGCTCCCTGTTTTGATCATGTATGGTTGGACATTCGCACCTTGTCTCACCCGCTTTTTGCAAACTATGGTCGGCTGTTCACAGCTTCCTCTCCACCATACTTGTATGGTGGGATGTTCACACCCAGTTGCATCCGAAGACCTCCGCCCCCACTTTTGTTGATATTTAGTTGGTCATTCGCAGCTTACCCGCTTTTGGCAAACTATGGCCTTCTTGCAGCCAAACACCTCTGATCTCGCTTTTGATAATGTAAGGTTGGGCATTCAGACCTTGCTTCACCTGCTTTTCACCAAATATAGTCGGACATTCACACCTTCTTGCAGCCGAACACTTCCGCTCCACCTTTTAGTGTTCTATCACACCTTTTTTTCACCGAATTTTATAGATTATGGTTGGAAATTCTCAACCACTCTCATCCGAAGACCTCTCCTCCCGCTTTTGTTAATATATTTGAACTTTAGTGAGACATTCACACCTTCTTGCAGCTGAACCACCTCCGCTCCCTGTTTTGATCATGTATGGTCTGGCAATACTACCTTTTCTTACCCGTTTGTGAGTAATTATGGCTGGACATTCACACCTACTTGCAGCCGAACACCACCTCTCTCGCTTTTGATGATGTATGGACCGGCATTCTTACCTTTTCTAACACATTTTTCAGAAATTACGGTCGGAGATTCACACCTACTCACAGCCGAACAACTCCGCTCCCGCATTTGATGGTGTGCAGTCGGACATTCTCACCCTTTCTCATCAGCTTTTTGCAAATTATGATCTGACATTCACACCTACTTGCAGTCGAAAAGCTATGCTCCCGCTTTTGATTATGTTTGGTTGGATATTCAAACCTTTTCTTAACTGCTTTTTACAAACTTTGGTTGGACGTTCACACCTTCTTGTAGCCGAACACATCCACTCCTGCTTTTGATGATGTATGGTTGGGCATTCGCACCTTTTTTTTACCCATTTGTCAGGAATAATGGGTGGACATTCACACCTTCTTGCAGCTGAACACCTCCTCTCCCACTTATGATCATGTGCGGTTTGATTTTCGAAAATTTTCTTTCATGTTTTCTAGCAATTATTGATGGACATTTAGACCTTCTTGCAGCTGAACACCTCCGCTCCTGCTTTTGATCATACCTTGTCAGGCATTCGCACCATGTCTTACCCGCTTTTTACAAACTTTAGTCGAACATTTACACCTTTTTGCAGCCGAACACCACCTCTCTCGCTTTTGATGATGTATGGTCCGGCATTCTTTCCTTTTCTAACACATTTTTCAGCAATTATGGTCGGACATTCACACCTACTCAGAGCCGAACACCTCCGCTCCCGCATTTGATGGTGTATAGTCGGGCATTCTCACCCTTTCTCATCAGCTTTTTGCAAATTATGATCTGACATTCACACCTGCTTTTGATAATGTATGGTTGGGCATTCGCACCTTTTTTTTACCCATTTTTCAGGAATTATGGGTGGACATTCACACCTTCTTGCAGCTGAACACCTCCTCTCCTTCTTATGATCATGTGCGGATGATATTCGAAAATTTTCTTTCATGTTTTAAAGCAATTATTGATGGACATTCAGACCTTCTTGCAGCTGAACCACTCTGCTCCCGCTTTTGATGGTGTATAGTCGGGCTTTCGAGCCTTTCCTTCCCGGTTTTTACAAATTATGGTTGGACATTCAGACCTTCTTGCAGCCGAACACCTCCGCTCCCTCTTTTGATCATACATTGTCGGGCATTAGCACCTTTTCTTACCCGCTTTTTACAAACCATAGTCGGACTTTCACATCTTTTAGTAGCCGAACAACTCCGCTCCCGCTATTGATTGTGTACAGTCGGGTATTTTAACCTTTTCTTACCCGCTTTTTACCAACTATGGTCGGACATTCACACCTTCTTACAGCGGAACACCTCCGCTCCCTCTTTTGATGGTGTATGTTCGGGCAGTCAAACCTTTTCTTACCTGCTTTTTACAAACTATGGTCAGACATACAACCCTTCTTGGAGCCGAACACATCCACTCCTGCTTTTGATTATGTATAGTTGGGCATTCGCACCTTTTCTTACCCATTTTTCAGTAATTATGGGTGTACATTCACACCTTCTTGCAGCCAAACACCTCCGCTCCCTCTTTTGATCATACATTTTCGGGCATTCGCACCTTTTCTTACCCGCTTTTTACAAACCATGGTCGGACTTTCACACCTTTTAGTAGCCGAACAACTCCGCACCCGCTACTGATTGTGTACAGTCGGGTATTTTAACCTTTTCTTACCCGTTTTTTACCAACTATGGTCGGACATTCACACCTTCTTACAGCGGAACACCTCCGCTCCCTCCTTTGATGGTGTATGTTCGGGCATTCGAACCTTTTCTTACCCGCTTTTTACAAACTATGGTCAGACGTTCAAACCTTCTTGTAGCCGAACATATCCACTCCTGCTTTTGATGATGTATGGTTGGGCATTCAAACCTACTTGTTGCCCGCTTTTCATTAATTATGGGTGGACATTCACACCTTGTCTCAGCCAAACACCTCCGCTCCCTGTTTTGATCATGTATGGTTTGACATTCGCACCTTTGCTTACCCTCTTTTTATACTGATTGCTCAAGATTAAGTTGTTCTTTCTCAAACTACAAAATTTTTTTAATTGTTGAAACTTGATTTGAAGTGGATAAATAAGGAAGACAAACAGTTTTAAGTCAGGCTGATAGCAATTAATTTTATAGCAAAATCTTTATTTCGTCATTTGTCGAGAGATGCTTATTGCTGAAGAAGTTCTTTCTCATTCTACAAAGTACAACGTTGTTTATCATTGAAACTTGATTAGACATGAATAAATATGAAGGACAAAGCAGTCTTAACTTGGTTTGAGTTAAGGAATTCGTTTTATAGGAGAATCCGAATTCGTGCATAACTCGTAAAATAGAGCTTATTTTCGGATTCCTGAAGAATGAGTCTGGTTCTTTCTCATAATACAAAGTTTGTTGTTTATTGTTGAAACTTCATCAGACCGTTAGATATAGTCGGACTCATCTCGACGCACGGCTTGGGATCTGGAACCAGTACTCTTGAGAGGGGTTGGACTCTCTTCCACTCTGGAGTTGCCCGTGGTGAGAGGCGCAGAGCAGGTGTGGGCATACTTATTGCCCCCCGGCTGTGTGCCAGTACATTGGGGTTTACCCCAGTGAACGAGAGGGTAGCCTCCCTCCGCCTTGGGTGGGGGGACGAGTCCTGACTGTTGTTTGTGCCTATGCGCCAAACAGCAGTTCAGAGTACCTACCCTTTTTGGAGTCTCTGGGGGAGGCACTGGAGAATGCTCCTACCGGAGACTCCCTCATTCTGCTGGGGGACTTCAATGCTCACGTGGGCAATGACAGTGAGACCTGGAGGGGTGTGATTGGGAGGAACGGCCCCCCCGATCTGAATCAGAGTGGTGTTATGTTGTTGGACTTCTGTGCCAGTCATAGACTGTCCATAACGAACACCATGTTCAGGCATAAGGGTGTCCATATGTGCACTTGGCACCAGGACACCCTTGGCCGCAGTTCGATGATCGACTTTGTGGTTGTATCATCGGACTTGCGGCCGTATGTCCTGGACACTCGGGTGAAGAGAGGGGCGGAGCTGTCAACTGATCACCACCTGGTGGTGAGTTGGCTCCGCTGGTGGGGGAGGATGCCGATCAGACCTGGCAGGCCCATACGTATTGTGAGGGTCTGCTGGGAGCGTTTGTCAGAATCCCCCGTCAGAAGGAGCTTTAACTCCCACCTCCGGCAGAGCTTCAACCATATTTGAGGTGGGGGACATTGAGTCCGAATGGGCCATGTTCCGTGACTCCATTGCCGAGGCAGCTGGTCGGAGTTGTGGCCGTAAGGTGGTCGGTGCCTGTCGTGGCGGCAACCCTCGAACCTGCTGGTGGACACCAGTGGTGAGGGAAGCCGTCAAGCTGAAGAAGGAGTCCTATCGGGCCTTTTTGGCCAGTGGGACCCTGGAAGAAGCTGATAGGTACCGACGGGCCAGACGGGCCACGGCTTCGGCGGTTGTGAGGCAAAAACTCGGGCCTGGGAGGAGTTCGGTGAGACCATGGAGAACGATTTCCGGACGGCCTCGAAAAGATTCTGGTCCACCATCCGGCGTCTCAGGGGGGGGGAAGCGGCTCACAGTCAACACTGTTTACAGTGGGGACGGGGCTTTTTGACCTCAACTAGGGATGTTGTGAGTCGGTGGGGGGAGTACTTCGAGGAACTCCTCAATCCTACCAACACGTGCTCGGAAGAGGCAGAGTCGGAGAGCTCGGAGACGGGGCCTCCCATTTCTGGGGCTGAGGTTGCCGAGGTGGTTAAAAAGCTCCTCGGTGGCAAGGCCCAGGGGGTGGATGAGGTCCGTCCTGAGTTTCTCAAGGCTCTGGATGTTGTAGGGCTGTCTTGGCTGACACGCCTCTGCAGTATCGCGTTGACATCGGGGACAGTGCCTCTGGACTGGCAGATTGGGGTGGTGGCCCCCTTCTTTAAAAAGGGGGACCGGAGGGTGTGTTCCAACTATAGGGGTATCACACTCCTCAGCCTCCCTGGTAAGGTCTATTCGGGGGTATTGGAGAGGAGGATCCGTCGGATAATCGAGCCTCGGATTCAGGAGATGCAGTGTGGCTTTCGTCCTGGCCGTGGAACAGTGGACCAGCTCTATACCCTCGGCAGGATCCTGGAGGGTGCATGGGAGTTCGCCCAACCAGTCTACATGTGTTTTGTGGACTTGGAGAAAGCGTTCGACCGTGTCCCTCGTGGAGTCCTGTGGGGGGTGCTCCGGGAATATGGAGTGCCGGACCCCTTGATAGGGGCCGTTCGGTCTCTGTATGACCGGTGCCAGAGTTTGGTCCGCATTACCGGCAGTAAGTCGGATACGTTTCCGGTGAGAGTTGGACTCCGTCAGGGCTGCCCTTTGTCACCGATTCTGTTCCTAACTTTTATGGACAGAATTTCTAGGCGGAGCCAGGGCGTTGAGGGTGTCCCATTTGGCGACCTCAGAATCGGGTCTCTGCTTTTTGCAGATGATGTGGTTCTGTTAGCGTCGTCAGGCCGTGACCTTCAGCTCTCACTGGAGTGATTCGCAGCCGAGTGTGAAGCGGCTGGGATGAGAATCAGCACCTCCAAATCCGAGACTATGGTTCTCAGCCGGAAAAGGGTGGAATGCTCTCTCCGGGTCGGGAATGAGATCCTTCCCCAAGAGGAGGAGTTCAAGTATCTCGGGGTCTTGTTCACGAGTGACGGACGAATGGAGCGGGAGATTGACGGGCGGATCGGTGCGGCGCCTGCAGTGTTGCAGGCTCTGCACCGACCCGTCGTTGTGAAGAGGGAGCTGAGCCAGAAGGCGAAGCTCTCTACTTACTGGTCCATCTACGTTCCCATCCTCACCTATGGTCACGAGTTGTGGGTAGTGACCGAAAGAACAAGATCGCGAATACAAGCGGCCGAAATGGGTTTCCTCCGCAGGGTGTCTGGGCTCTCCCTTAGAGATAGGGTGAGAAGCTCAGTCATCCGGGAGGGGCTCGGAGTAGAACCGCTGCTCCTCCGCATTGAGAGGAGTCAGATGAGGTGGCTCGGGCATCTGGTTAGGATGCCCCCTGGGCGCCTCCCTGGGGAGGTGTTCCGGGCACGTCCCACTGGGAGGAGACCCCGGGGGAGACCCAGGACACGTTGGAGAGACTATGTCTCTCGGCTGGCCTGGGAACGCCTCGGGGTCCCCCCGGAAGAGCTGGAGGAAGTGGCCGGGGACAGAGACGTCTGGGTTTCTCTGCTCAAGCTGCTGCCCCCGCGACCCGACCCCCGGATAAGCGGCAGATGATGGATGGATGGATGGATATATCCTCCACCAACCAGACTTACAACCCCCGACTAGGGTAGCAGAATTTCTAAGCATCTGTACCCCAAAACTACTATCAAAAATATATAAATTATTGTCTAAGATAGATGACACAATGTCTCTTCCATCCTCAAAATGGGAGGCAGATTTATCCATCAGTTCTGGTCATAGCTTCTAACCACAAATATGTTTGAACACCTTCATAAAGACTCGAAATCCTAATTTACAGCTCATACAATACAAAATCCTTCATAGAACACACTATACAGGACAAAGGATGTTCAGGATGGGTCTAACACACTCAAACATCTGCTCACATTGCACAGATAACACACCTGATGATTATGCACACGCTTTGTGGTTTTTCTGCGCCTGTCCAGAAGTTCTGGCTTGAAGTCTGTGAGGACCTATCAACATGGCTAAAGTGTAGCATCCCTGCATGCCCCACACTGTGCATACTGGGTGACTTAGACAACATCAACATGGAAATTAACTCAGCACACATGGTTGTCAAAGTGTTATGTATCGCAAAGAAAACTATTCTCATGAACTGGAAAGCGAAGAACAATCTGTGTATTAACCAGTTTAGAAATTTTCTTTTAGATTATATTAGCATGGAAACAATGTCTGCCTCCTCAAAACATCAGTTGGCTGAATTTCATTCTCTCTGGTCCCCTCTGATTAGTTTTATCACATAGTGGTGGTGGTGGGTTGCTGGGTGATGGTGGGTCTCAGGCCCGGGCTGCTGCGACTGGTGTGACCGGGTGGTTTGTTTGTTTGTTTTTTGATGTTGTTTGTTTGTTTTTTGTAGAGGTCCTCCTGGGTGGGGTTGGGTTGAGTGGGGTGGGGCGGGATGGGTACCTTCTGGGGGTACAGTAGCTCCCGGAATATGGTCGCTGCAGGCCCCGAGCCTGGTGGACATCACGCCCTCCTGCCCATTGTTGGCTCCCAGGTAGCGGGGATGCCTATTGCAGCCAGTCCCTGGCTGCCCTCTCTGGGGGAGAGTAGCTCCCCCGTTATATATCCCCATACCCCTCTCCCTTCTGGCTCCTGTACACAGCACACACTCACACATGAAGGGTTTTGGGGGCGTGTGTGTTCGGTGGGGTGCAGTGGATGGGGCCACGTAGGTGGTCCCCTTTGGTTGCACTCTGCAGTTCCCTGCCCCTGTTTTAATTACACCTTAGACATTACTACTTATCAAACACACTCACACACACACATTAGGTCTTGGGGGGTGGTTACACTGAGTGGCATCTGGTGGGCGGGGCTCTTTGGGTATGTAGGCTGCCCAGAGTGCCGCGCTCCCAGTTCTACAAGTTTGGCTGCCCCTCAATTTTAATTGCTCACTATTAGAAAATATTGAAGAGCCAGAAGGGTGAGGGGAGGGGTCTTCTTCGCACACCCCTGCTTCCTGGTGTCTGCTCGGGGCAGGAGGGGCCAGGAGGATTAATTAATTGTTCTGCTGGTTCGGGGTCTGTGGTGGCTGGGGGGTTGCTGGCCTCCTGGTGTGCCCGCTGCACTACACCCCAGCAGAGTCGAGGGAGGTAGGATGTGTGGATGTGTGGATGTATGGGACGTGAAAGTGTGTGTGGTAATGATTGGGCCTGGATCTGGGACTTGCTGTCGCCTGGCCTGCCTGTGTTTCTCCCGATGGGGCATCAGCGTTGCCTCTCCCCACTGCTCGCGACTTCACCCACCTGTGGGCACTTCTTGACTCCCAGGGCACTTGGCCAGGGGCGCTGGGGCAGGCGCTGACCCACTTTGTGGCTGTCTGGGGCGCTTGGCCCTCCTGGGTATTGGGTGGGGCCTCTGCCGGGGGGTTTGGGGGCGCTCGGGCTCCTGGGGCCCAGGTCCAGTGCACGGCCCATGTCTGGGCGGCTGGGGCCTGGCGGGGTCGGTGGGCTGTTACCCCTGGTTCCCGGAGTGCCTCTGCCCTATGCTTATGGGAGCTCTTTCCGGGGGCTTCCTCTGCAGTCTTCTGGGTGGATGCGTGGTTGCCCCTGCGGTGGGCTGCCTGGGTTCTGTGCTCAGTGGGGGCTGCTGGTGGCCTGGGTCTTGTGGCCCTCTCTGCCTGCTTCTGATTGCTTGGGGGGGGGGGGCTGTGGATTGTGGCCCTGTACGCTTATACACTCATAACTAAGCACGGTTATCATGTAGGTCCTGTGCCATGGGTGTTGCATGTTCTCACACACACACACACACACACATTCATTAGTCCAGTAGCATGGTCACTAAGCAGATGATGTATTATCATGTCGTCTCAGGTCATCTATATCCACAGCTGTGTTGTATGCGATTGCCGCTTCTTGTGCTTGTTTTTGTTTGTTTGTGTGTTTGTTTTTTCTCTGCTTGTCTGCTTTCAGGTGCTCCTGGTGGCGCTAAGGCTGGATTCCCCTCATAGGCCATGGATTGTTGTCTGTTTTGTTTTTTACAGGTGTAGCAGCTGGTTGTCTGGTTTTTGTTTCTATTTTTGTTCTGTTTCCTCTTCTTTCCTCTTCTTCTTTCCTTGTCCCCCGGTCCGGTTCAGTTCAGTTCATGTCATATATTGTAAACAGAAATAAATAAATGGGCATCAAGGGGAGCTTTACATTTATAAAACTTCCCTTGGCAAAACAAATCTGTTTGGCATCAAAGGTATTCAGACTACAATTCTTCTGACATAATGCTGAACAGGACAAGGGGAAAAAAAAGTAAAGAAGACAGTTCTGCCGAAAGCCAGGGATAGACCTGTTCTAAGTTCTATACTTTTTAAAAGGGGCGTGTTTATCAACTATGGAATTAGAAGATTTACAAAAATGGTCAAATGCTAGATCTTCATCTGGGATTTTAACAGTGTCATATAACTATTCAACAGATCAGTTAAAAAAAAGCCTGCTCATGGAGATGTTTCAGGATCTGGATACCAAGCGTGGACCTAATGTTTTCATTTTTGCAATTCTGATACAGGCTATTGAGCAGTGATAACTAACACCAAGTTCAGATACTGCGGATTTTCTACCTTTGATTTGTTAAGATTGAGCCAATCAGGGACAACCTTGAAGGATCTCTTTGGTTTTGTAGGATCAGTAATTACCTGAGAAAGGTTGATATTGGTACACACCTTTTTTAAATGATCAGAGGCAGAGTTCAACTTGTTTAAATTAAAATTGCCACACAGAGATTGGGTTTAGGCCACATGCACACAGAATGACATCAACAAATATAAGAAATATTAAACATTTACACATAGATTTTGAATATATGTAGAGGAATGATACTTTGAAATGTGCTCATTGCGGAGTTATGATCAGTTGAGTAATGAAGGTTGAACTATTCTGGGAAAGAGGTTCTATTCCCAGCATCATGATGGACACTCCTGATATAGAAGGTTTCGCTAACGCATTGGAATTGTTTTACTATTTTCATATGCATGTGCAATGAAGAATTGCTTGCTGCTGATAAATGCAAAGAAGAACAGCTTACACATAGATGCTCACATATAGGCTGCTGAATGCAATGAAGACCTGCTTATCAAGTAAAGTTCAATGTCAATGTGTAATATTCAATTAGGATTTGCAAAACAGTGAAGTTAAACAATGAATGGGTCCATAGTCGGTATGAGAAGACTACAGGAATATTTACCTGGGTGTACGTTCAAACAGAGATGAGAAAATTGCGATAAATAATTGTTTGTTTGTTTGTTAGTATGTATAGGAATGTTATGTGTATAAACTGTGTTGAGTTATAGTTACTCAGTAGTGTCTCAGTGAAACAACCGACGGGGGAAGCCTTGCGGTGACAACAAAAGCAGTGTTTTACTGATCAGTCAAATTGCTCCAGTGTACTCCATACAAACTGGTTGGCTACTGAAGGGATAGAAAATGGGGAATACCTGTTTTAAAGCAAACAAGGAATTAGATGGGAAAAATACATGTTTTAACGGGACCCAGACAATATTAAATACTCAGACAGATGGGAGAAGAAGTGTAGTTTTGTAGGAAATCACAAAATTATTACATAGAATTAGTGAAATCAATTGAAGAATGCCTTTCTGAAGAGCTGTTTACCACAGATGAGCAGCTTTGCGACCAAGCACATTGTAGATCGCTTTACTGCCAAAATGATCTAATTTAATGGATTGGTTTAGACATGCATAACAGCATTTTAAGAACAAAGAGAGAAACAAAAAGGGACAACGCTTCATGGTGGAAGGTGATGTATAAATAACTGTGTATATGATGAAGGGGGTGGCAACACCCATTCCGAAATCACGCCATTCCGACATCCCGCTATTCCGACATCCCACCATTCCGACATACCACCATTCCGACATGCAAACGTCCCACCATTCCGACATCCCACCATTGCGACATCCCGCTATTCTGACGTTCAAATGTCCCACCATTCCGACAAGGCTTTCCGTATAAGGAAATGTGTGTTACTCAACAGGTGAGTCCCTTCTTTCTGTTCATGCAATTTATATGTTTAACACATGTTTATAGACAAGCATTATTAAAAACACAAAGTCTCGGCAACTGGAGGAGGAGAAGCAGTCCGCGGTGGTTTTCAATCACACACTCCAATGCCACTTGTTTCAACTTCCGAAAATTTAATCCAGGAAAAAAAGGCTTACAAACATGGACCAAAACGGCTCCATAACACGCACAAGAATCCAAAAGAAACGAAAGTTAACTAAAAGAAAGCAAATAAACAGTATGAAGTGGTCAAAATTGGTTTTACGCATGCCTATGTGCGTCTGGCACATGCGTCTTCGGGCTCTCCCACGTTGGTTTGTGGATGAAAGCTATATGTTCAGCTGTAATGTCATGTAAAAACAATCTCTACATGACATTGTGTGACCAGTTAGGTCCTTAAGATATCAACAGGCTGTATAAAGCTACAACCGTTGCGGCTGTGTGTTTGTGCCAAATGCGCAAAGCCCATCCACGCTTCCAAAAATTGGAGTGAGTACTCATAAATCACGCGAATAACATGAATAAACGTTTTTACTGAATTTTGTTGTGTTTTATACGTTCTATGCTGTCATTTCTCTCTTCTCCTATTGGCAAGGCAAGGCAGAGTGCTCGCAACTGTGTCCTGTGCAGTAGCCGTGATATCTGTAATTGCAATTATTACTTTTGCATATGATGACAGCGTGCAAAAGACGCATGGGCTCTGTGGAGAGCTCCGCTCCAGCTGGCTGCTGTGACAGCTCACTGACACTGTATTTCTGCTTAATCAGTTTCAGTCTCGCCAGAGTTACATTAATATCTGTATTTTTATATTTGAAATTCAGGGGATTTTGATAATAGATTATTAAAGTTTGTTTGCGAGGCTGTGGCCTCTGCATGTGCAAAGCTTGTGCGCCAAACTTTAGGGCGTATTTGCGCCGGCATATCATTAGTGCAAAATGTTTTGGGTAAAAAATAGGCTATTAAAAGGAACTGTCGGAATGGCGGTATGTTAAAAAAAACAAAAAACATACCGCCATTCCGACCATAGGAGGAAAAAAGTGTCGGAATGGTGGGACGTTTGATAAAAAATTAAGTGTCGCCATTCCGACAATTGGAGACCCATGTCGGAATGGCGAGATGTCGGAATGGCAGCATGTAACCATGATGAAGGAGAGACCATTTGAGCAGCACAGCCATTTCGCAGCACAGGGACAGCAGTCCAAGTTACAGGATCTCCCACATGGTATCACCTGTCACATTGTGTCAAGGCATCAAAAGAAGAAAAAATCACCAAACTCAAGGACAAAAAGACAAAGACTCCGGTGAACGAAGACAGAGGACTGACAAACCAGAAATACAAAAGGATTCTCGATATCAAGATCCAGAAGAAGAGGCTAACAATGCCACGAACACTTACGATGCTGGGAATGATGCCAGCAATGAACAGAGAAGAAGATTCAGTGTCATCAATCTGCATTACGTGCCTCTAATGAGGGGGTGAATATAGAATCCTCAACGATTACAACGTCTCTGGGAACTGTGACAACAACAAGCTTTAAACCATTTTGATATATATTGTAACCTATTGTCTAAGGAATAGTGCTGAAAATGAGGTAAATCTAATCCACCACTGTCCTTGGTCTTCTGTAGGGTTTTTAAACTAATACGTGGTGGTTTGTTTTTCCACAGAAATTTGGAGATGCATGAATCTAGTGACTTAAACCAAGTAGCAGATGGTTTTATGGGGATCATTGAGAACAAATAGTTAACTTTTGGTAGTATCATCATTTTAATGGATGTAACTCTCCCCATAAGTGATATAGGTAAGGACTTCCAACGAGAGATCGTCCTCTACTGTCTTTAATAATTGCACATAATTTAGCTTTGTTAGCTCTGAGAGCCTGGAGGAAATGTTTATGCCTAAATATCTAATATTTCCTGACTGTAAAGTGATCGCTGGTATATTATGGACCCTACAGTTAATGGGCAGAACTGTGGTCTTAGACCAGTTGATAGAGTAGTCAGAAAGTGCTGAGAATTTATTTATGAGTGTGATCGTGTGACTGAGAGACGTCTGTGAGTTCTGAAGGAAAAGTAATACATCATCAGCATAAAGACTTATTTTATGCTCAATATTTTGGGATTAATTACTCACAAACGGGTAAGAAAAGGCAGTATTGCCAGACCATACATGATCAAAACAGGGAGCGGAGGTGGTTCAGCTGCAAGGTGTGAATGTCTGACTATAGTTTGTAAAAAGCGGGTAAGATAAGGTGCGAATGCCCGACAATGTATGATCAAAAGAGGGAGCGGAGGTTTTCGGCTGCAAGAAGGTCTGAATGTCCACCCAAAATTCCTGAAAAATGGGTAAAAAAAGGGTGCGACTGCCAAACCATACATCATCAAAAGCAGGAGTGGATGTGTTCGGCTACAAGAAGATTTGAATGTCCATCAATAATTGCTTTAAAACATGAAAGAAAATTTTCGAATATCAAACCGCACATGATCATAAGCGGGAGAGGAGTTGTTCAGCTGCAAGAAGGTGTGAATGTCCACCCATAATTACTGAAAAATGGGTAAGAAAAGGTGAAAATGCCAAACCATACATCATCAAAAGCAGGAGTGGATGTGTTCGGCTACAAGAAGGTTTGAATGTCCGACCATAGTTTGTAAAAAGCGGGTAAGAAAAGGTTCGAATGCCCGAACATAGACCATCAAAAGAGGGAGCGGAGGTGTTCCGCTGTAAGAATGTGTAAATGTCCAACCGTAGTTGGTAAAAAGCGGGTAAGAAAAGGTTAAAATACCCGACTGTACACAATCAATAGCGGGAGCGGAGTTGTTTGGCTACAAGAAGGTGTGAAAGTCCGACCACGGTTTGTAAAAAGCGGGTAAGAAAAGGTTCGAATGCCCGAATATATACCATCAAAAGTGGAAGTGGATGTGTTCGGCTGCAAGAAGGTGTGAACGTCCGACCAAAGTTTGTAAAAAGCAGTTAAGAAAAGGTTCGAATATCCAACCAAACATAATCAAAAGCGGGAAAAGAGCTGTTCGACTGCAAGTAGGTGTGAATGTCAGATCATAATTTGCAAAAAGCTGATGAGAAAGGGTGAGAATGCCCGGCTATACACCTTCAAATGCGGGAGTGGAAGTTTTTGGCTGTGAGTAGGTGTGAATGTCCGACCATAATTGCTGAAAAATGTGTTAGAAGAGACTAGAATGCCGGACAATACATCATCAAATGCGGGAGCGGAGTTGTTCGGCTGTGAGTAGGTGTGAATCTCCGAGCATAGTTTGTAAAAAGGGGGTAAGAATAGGTTCGAATGCCCGAACATACACTATCAAAACAGGGAGCTGAGGTGGCTCAGCTGCAAGGTGTGAATGTCTGACTATAGTTTGTAAGTAAGGTGCGAATGCCCAACAATGTATAATCAAAAGAGGGAGCGGAGGTTTTCGGCTACAAGAAGGTTTGAATGTCCGACCATAGTTTGTAAAAAGCGGGTAAGAAAAGGTTCAAGCGCCTGACTATACACCATCAAAAGCGGGAGCAGAGGTGTTCCGCTGTAAGACGGTGTGAATGTCCGACCATAGTTGGTAAAAAGCGGGTAAGAAAAGGTTAAAATACCCGACTGTACACAATCAATAGCGGGAGAGGAGGTGTTCAGCTGCAAGAAGGTGTGAATGTCCACCCATAATTACTGAAAAATGGGTAAGAAAAGGTGCGAATGCCCAACCATACATTATCAAAAGCAGGTGTGAATGTCAGATCATAATTTGCAAAAAGCTGATGAGAAAGGGTGAGAATGCCCGGCTATACACCATCAAATGCGGGAGCGGAGTTGTTCGGCTGTGAGTAAGTGTGAATCTCCGACCATAATTGCTAAAAAATGTGTTAGAAAAGGTAAGAATGCCGGTCCATACATCATCAAAAGCGGGAGAGGTGGTGTTCGGCTGCAAGTAGGTGTGAATGTCCAGCCATAATTACTAACAAACGGGTAAGAAAAGGTAGTATTGCCAGACCATACATGATCAAAACAGGGAGCGGAGGTGGTTCAGCTGCAAGAAGGTGTGAATGTCCGACTAAAGTTCAAATATATTAACAAAAGCGGGAGGAGAGGTCTTCGGATGAGAGTGGTTGAGAATTTCCAACCATAATCTATAAAATGCGGTGAAAAAAAAGGTGTGATAGAACACTAAAGTGTTCGGCTGCAAGAAGGTGTGAATGTCCGACTATATTTGGTGAAAAGCAGGTGAAGCAAGGTCTGAATGCCCAACTTTACATCATCAAAAGCGAGATCAGAGGTGTTTGGCTGCATGAAGGCCATAGTTTGCCAAAAGCGGGTAAGCTGCGAATGACCGACTAAATATCAACAAAAGGTCTTCGGATGCAAGTGGGTGTGAATATCCCACCATACAGGTATGGTGGAGAGGAAGTTGTGAACAGCTGACCATAGTTGGCAAAAAGCGGGTGAGAAAAGGTGCGAATGTCCAACCATACATGATCAAAACAGGGAGCGGAGGTGTTTGGCTGTGACAAGGTGTGAATGTCAACCCAAAATTAATGAAAAGCGGGCAACAAGTAGGTTTGAATGCCCAACCATACATCATCAAAAGCAGGAGTGGATGTGTTCGGCTACAAGGTTTGAATGTCCGAGCATAGTTTGTAAAAAATGGGTTAAGAAAAGGTTCGAATGCCCAAACATACACCATCAAAAGAGGGAGCGGAGGTGTTCCGCTGTAAGAAGGTGTGAATGTCCGACCATAGTTGGTAAAAAAAACGGGTAAGAAAAGGTTAAAATACCCGACTGTACACAATCAATAGCGGGAGCGGATGTGTTTGGCTACAAGAATGTGTGACAGTCCGACCATGGTTTGTAAAAAACGGGTAAGAAAAGGTGCGAATGCCCGACAATGTATGATCAAAAGAGGGAGCGGAGGTTTTCGGCTACAAGAAGGTTTGAATGTCCGACCATAGTTTGTAAAAAGCGGGTAAGAAAAGGTTCAAATGCCTGACTATACACCATCAAAAGCGGGAGCGGAGGTGTTCCGCTGTAAGACGGTGTGAATGTCCGACCATAGTAGGTAAAAAGCGGGTAAGAAAAGGTTAAAATACCTGACTGTACAAAATCAATAGCGGGAGCGGAGTTGTTCTGCTACAAGAAGGTGTGAAAGTTCAACCATGGTTTGTGAAAAGCTGGTAAGAAAAGGTTCGAATGCCCGAATATATACCATCAAAAGCGGAAGCGGAGGTGTTCGGCTGCAAGAAGGTGTGAACGTCCGACCAAAGTTTGCAAAAAGCAGTTAAGAAAAGGTTCGAATGCCCGAATATATACCATCAAAAGCGGGAGCAGAGCTGTTCGACTGCAAGTAGGTGTGAATGTCCAGCCATAATTACTCACAAACGGGTAAGAAAATGTAGTATTGCCAGACCATACATGATCAAAACAGGGAGCTGAGGTGGTTCAGCTGCAAGGTGTGAATGTCTGACTATAGTTTGTAAAAAGCGGGTAAGACAAGGTGCGAATGCCCGACAATGTATGATCAAAATAGGGAGTGGAGGTCTTCGGCTGCAAGGTCTGAATGTCCAACCATAATTTCTAAAAACCGGGTAAGAAAAGGTTCGAAAGCCCAACTATACACAATCAAAAGCGGGAGCGGGAGGTTTTCAGCTGCAAATCCTTCACTCAAACCAAGTGAAAACTGCTTTGTCCTTCATATTTATCAATGTCTAGATCGACTTCAACAAAGAACAACATTGTACTTTGCAGTAAAGAAAGAGCAAATCAAAAGTTTTAGGAATCCGAGAATAAGCTTATTTTCATGAGTTCTGCACGATTATTGATTTTACTATAAATGAATGCCTTCACTCAAACTATGTTAAAACTGCTTTGTCCTTCATATTTATCAATGTCTAGATTGACTTCAACAAAGAACAACATTGTATTTTGCAGTAGAAGAAATAGCAACACTGAAGGATCAGGAATCCGAAAACAAGCTTATTTTCATACGTTCTGCTTGATTTGGGATTTTGCTATAAAATTAATTCCTTCACTCAAACAAAGTGGAAAATGCTTTGTCCTTCATATTTATCAATGTCTATATAAATTTCAACAAAGAACAAGGCTGTATTTTTCATTATAGGAAAGAGCAACACTGGAGGATCAGGAATCCGAGAAAAAGCTTACTTTCATGAGTCCTGCACGATTTCGGATTTTCCTATAAAATGAATTGCTTTGCTCAAACCAAGTTAAAATTGCTTTGTCCTTCATAGTTATCCATGTCTAAAATGTATCAAGCATAAAGTTCCTCATATTACCCTGAATGAGAAAGAAGCATCCCTTTGGTTGAGCAATACGTTCCTTTTGCGGAGTTATGCATGATTTCGGATTTTGCTATAAAATTCATTCCTTCACACCTTTTTTTTTCACCACATTTTATAGATTATGGTTGGAAATTCTCAACCACTCTAATCCGAAGACCTCTCCTCCCGCTTTTGTTAATATATTTGAACTTTAGTCGGACATTCACCCCTTTTTGCAGCTAAACCACCTCCGCTCCCTGTTTTGATCATGTATGGTCAAGCAATACTACATTTTCTTACCCGTTTGTGGTTAATTATGGCTGGATATTCACACCTACTTGCAGCTGAACACCTCCGCTTCCGCTTTTGATGGTATATATTCGGGCATTCGAACCTTTTCTTACCAGCTTTTTACAAACGATGGTTGGACTTTCACACCTTCTTGTAGCCGAACAACTCCGCTCCCGCTATTGATTGTGTACAGTCGGGTATTTTAACCTTTTCTTACCCGCTTTTTACCAACTATGGTCGGACATTCACACCGTCTTACAGCGGAACATCTCCGCTCCCGCTTTTGATGGTGTATAGTCAGGCATTTGAACCTTTTCTTACCCGCTTTTTACAAACTATGGTCGGACATTCAAACCTTCTTGTAGCCGAAAACCTCTGCTCCCTCTTTTGATTATACATTGTCGGGCATTCGCACCTTATCTTACCCGCTTTGTACAAACTATAGTCAGACATTCACAACTTGGTGCTGAACCACCTCAGCTCCCTGTTTTGATCATGTATGGTCTGGCAATACTACCTTTTCTTACCCGTTTGTGAGTAATTATGGCTGGACATTCACACCTACTTGCAGTCGAACAGCTCTGCTCCCGCTTTTGATTATGTTTGGTTGGATATTCGAACCTTTTCTTAACTGCTTTTTACAAACTTTGGTCGGACGTTCACACCTTCTTGCAGCCGAACACCTCCGCTTCCGCTTTTGATGGTATATATTCGGGCATTCGAACCTTTTCTTAGCAGCTTTTTACAAACCATGGTTGAACTTTCACACCTTCTTGTAGCCGAACAACTCCGCTCCCGCTATTGATTGTGTACAGTCAGGTATTTTAACCTTTTCTTACCCGCTTTTTACCAACTATGGTCGGACATTCACACCGTCTTACAGCGGAACAACTCCGCTCCCCGCTTTTGATGGTGTATAGTCAGGCATTTGAACCTTTTCTTACCCGCTTTTTACAAACTATGGTCGGACATTTAAACCTTCTTGTAACCGAAAACCTCCGCTCCCTCTTTTGATCATACATTGTCGGGCATTCGCACCTTTTCTTACCCGTTTTTTACAAACCATGGTCGGACTGTCACACATTCTTGTAGCCAAACACATCCGCTCCCACTATTGATTGTGTACAGTCGGGTATTTTAACCTTTTCTTACCCGTTTTTTTACCAACTATGGTCGGACATTCACACCTTCTTACAGCGGAACACCTCCGCTCCCTCTTTTGATAGTGTATGTTCGGGCATTCGAATCTATTCTTACCCCCTTTTTACAAAATATGCTCGGATTTTCACACCTACTCACAGCCGAACAACTCCGCTCCCGCATTTGATGGTGTATAGTCGGGCATTCTCACCCTTTCTCATCAGCTTTTTGCAAATTATTATCTGACATTCACACCTACTTGCAGTCGAAATGCTCTGCTCCCGCTTTTGATTATGTTTGGTTGGATATTCGAAACTTTTCTTAACTGCTTTTTACAAACTTTGGTAGGACGTTCAAACTTTCAAGCAGCCGAACACCTCCGCTTCCGCTTTTGATGTTGTATATTCGGGCATACAAACCTTTTCTTATCCACTTTTTACAAACCATGGTCAGACTTTCACTCTTTGTTGCTGAACAACTCCGCTCCCTCTTTTGATTGTGTGCAGTCGGGTATTTTCACCTTTTCTTACCTGCTTTTTACAAACTTTGGTCGGACATTCAAACCTTCTTGTAGCCGAACACATCCACTCCTGCTTTTGATGATGTATGGTTGGGCATTCGCACCTTTTCTTACCCATTTTTCAGTAATTATTGGTGGACATTCAGACCTTCTTGCAGCTGAACACCTCTGCTCCCTCTTTTGATCATGTATGGTCTGGCAATACTACCTTTTCTTACCCATTTGTGAGTAATTATGGCTGGACATTCACACCTACTTGCAGCCGAACACCACCTCTCCCGCTTTTGATGATGTATTGTCCGGCATTCTAGTCTCTTCTAACACATTTTTCAGCAATTATGGTCTGACATTCACACCTACTCACAGCCGAACACTTCCGCTCCCGCATTTGATGGTGTATAGCCGGGCATTCTCACCCTTTCTCATCAGCTTTTTGCAAATTATGATCTGACATTCACACCTACTTGCAGTCGAACAGCTCTGCTCCCGCTTTTGATTATGTTTGGTTGGATATTCGAACCTTTTCTTAACTGCTTTTTACAAACTTTGGTCGGACGTTCACACCTTCTTGCAGCCGAACACCTCCACTTCCACTTTTGATGGTATATATTCGGGCATTCGAACCTTTTCTTACCCGCTTTTTACAAACCGTGGTCGGACTTTCACACCTTCTTGTAGCCGAACAACTCCGCTCCCGCTATTGATTGTGTACAGTCGGGTAGTTTAACCTTTTCTTACCCGCTTTTTACCAACTATGGTCGGACATTTACACCTTCTTACAGCGGAACACCTCCGCTCCCTCTTTTGATGGTCTATGTTTGGGCATTCGAACCTTTTCTTACCCGCTTTTTACAAACTATGGTCGGACATTCAAACCTTCTTCTAGCCGAACACATCCACTCCTGCTTTTGATGATGTATGGTTTGGCATTCGCACCCTTTTTTTACCCATTTTTCAGGAATTATGGGTGGACATTCAGACCTTCTTGCAGCCGAAAACCTCCGCTCCCTGTTTTGATCATGTATGGTCTGGCAATACTACCTTTTCTTACCCGTTTGTGAGTAATTAATCCCAAAATATTGAGCATAAAATAAGTCTTTATGCTGATGATGTATTACTTTTCCTTCAGAACTCACAGACGTCTCTCACTCACACGATCACACTCATAAATAAATTCTCAACACTTTCTGACTACTCTATCAACTGGTCTAAGACCACAGTTCTGCCCATTAACTGTAGGGTCCATAATATACCTGCAATCACTTTACAGTCAGGAAATATTAGATATTTAGGCATAAACATTTCCTCCAGGCTCTCAGAGCTAACAAAGCTAAATTATGTGCAATTATTAAAGACAGTAGAGGACGATCTCTCTCGTTGGAAGTCCTTACCTATATCACTTATGGGGAGAATTACATCCATTAAAATGATGATACTACCAAAAGTTAACTATTTGTTCTCAATGATCCCCATAAAACCATCTGCTACTTGGTTTAAGTAACTAGATTCATGCATCTCCAAATTTCTGTGGAAAAACAAACCACCACGTATTAGTTTAAAAACCCTACAGAAGACCAAGGACAATGGTGGATTAGATTTACCTCATTTTCAGCACTATTCCTTAGCCAATAGGTTACAATATATATCAAAATGGTTTAAACCTTGTTTTTGTCACAGTTCCCAGAGACGTTGTAATCGTTGAGGATTCTATATTCACCCCCTCATTAGAGGCACGTGTTGCAGATTGATGACACTGAATCTTCTTCTCTGTTCATTGCTGGCATCATTCCCAGCATCGTAAGTGTTCGTGGCATTGTTAGCCTCTTCTTCTGGATCTTGATATCGAGAATCCTTTTGTATTTCTGGTTTGTCAGTGCTCTCTCTTCGTTCACCGGCGTCTTCGTCTTTTTGTCCTTGAGTTTGGTGATTTTTTCTTCTTTTGATGCCTTGACACAATGTGACAGGTGATACCACGTGGGAGATCCTGTAACTTGTACTGCTGTCCCTGTGCTGCGAAATGGCTGTGCTGCTCAAATGGTCTCTCCTTCATCATGGTTACATGCTGCCATTCCGACATCTCGCCATTCTGACATGGGTCTCCAATTGTCGGAATGGCGACACTTAATTTTTTATCAAACGTCCCACCATTCCGACACTTTTTTCCTCCTATGGTCGGAATGGCGGTATGTTTTTTTTTTTTTAACATACCGCCATTCCGACAGTTCCTTTTAATAGCCTATTTTTTACCCAAAACATTTTGCACTAATGATATGCCGGCGCAAATACGCCCTAAAGTTTGGCGCACAAGCTCTGCACATGCAGAGGCCACAGCCTCACAAACAAACTTTAATAATCTATTAACAAAATCCCCTGAATTTCAAATATAAAAATACAGATATTAATGTAACTCTGGCGAGACTGAAACTGATTAAGCAGAAATACATTGTCAGTGAGCTGTCACAGCAGCCAGCTGGAGCGGAGCTCTCCACAGAGCCCATGCGTCTTTTGCACGCTGTCATCATATGCAAAAGTAATAATTGCACAGATATCACGGCTACGGCACAGGACACAGTTGCGAGCACTCTGCCTTGCCTTGCCAATAGGAGAAGAGAGAAATGACAGCATAGAACGTATAAAACACAACAAAATGCAGTAAAAACGTTTATTCATGTTATTCACGTGATTTATGAGTACTCGCTCCAATTTTGGGAAGCGCGGATGGGCTTTGCGCATTTGGCACAAACACACAGCCGTTGCGCAAGGCTTTATACAGCCTGTTGATATCTTAAGGACGTAACTGGTCACACCTGGTAGTAAATGTCATGTAGAGATTGTTTTTACATGACATTACAGCTGAACATATAGCTTTCATCCACAAACCAATGTGGGAGAGCCCAAAGACGCATGTGCCAGACGCACATAGGCATGCGTAAAACCAATTTTGACCACTTCATACTGTTTATTTGCTTTCTTTTAGTTAATTTTCGTTTCTTTTGGATTCTTGTGCGTGTTATGGAGCCGTTTTGGTCCATGTTTGTAAGCCTTTTTTTCCTGGATTAAATTTTCGGAAGTTGAAACAAGTGGCATTGGAGTGTGTGATTGAAAACCACCGCGGACTGCTTCTCCTCCTCCAGTTGCCGAGACTTTGTGTTTTTAATAACGCTTGTCTATAAACATGTGTTAAACATATAAATTGCATGAACAGAAAGAAGGGACTCACCTGTTGAGTAACACACATTTCCTTATACAGAAAGCCTTGTCGGAATGGTGGGACATTTGAACGTCGGAATGGTGGGACGTTTGCATGTCGGAATGGTGGTATGTCGGAATGGTGGTATGTCGGAATGGTGGGATGTCGGAATAGCGGGATGTCGGAATGACGGGATTTCGGAATGGGTGTTGCCACCCCCTTCATCATATAAACTTTTATTTATACATCACCTTCCACCATGAAGCGTTGTCCCTTTTTGTTTCTCTCTTTGTTCTTAAAATGCTGTTATGCATGTCTAAACCAATCCATTAAATTAGATCATTTTGTCAGTAAAGCGATCTACATTGTGCTTGGTCGCAAAGCTGCTCATCTGTGGTAAACAGCTCTTCAGAAAGGCATTCTTCAATTGATTTCACTAATTCTATGTAATAATTTTGTGATTTCCTACAAAACTACACTTCTTCTCCCATCTGTCTGAGTATTTAATATTGTCTAGGTCCCGTTAAAACATGTATTTTTCCCATCTAATTCCTTTAAAACAAGAATTCCCCATTTTCTATCCCTTCAGTAGCCAAACAGTTTGTATGGAGTACACTGGAGCAACTTGACTGATCAGTAAAACACTGCTTTTGTTGTCACCGCAAGGCATCCCCCGTCGGTTGTTTCACTGAGACACTACTGAGTAACTATAACTCAACACAGTTTATACACGTAACATTCATATACATACTAACAAACAAACAAACAATTATTTATCGCGATTTTCTCATCTCTGTTTGAACGTACACCCAGGTAAATATTCCTGTAGTCTTCTCATACCGACTATGGACCCATTCATTGTTTAACTTCACTGTTTTGCAAATCCTAATTGAATATTACACATTGACATTGAACTTTACTGGATAAGCAGGTCTTCATTGCATTCAGCAACCTATATGTGAGCATCTATGTGTAAGCTGTTCTTCTTTGCATTTATCAGCAGCAAGCAATTCTTCATTGCACATGCATATGAAAATAGTAAAACAATTCCAATGCGTTAGCGAAACCTTCTATATCAGGAGTGTCCATCATGATGGTGGGAATAGAACCTCTTTCCCAGAATAGTTCAACCTTCATTACTCAACTGATCATAACTCCGCAATGAGCACATTTCAAAGTATCATTCCTCTACATGTATTCAAAAATCTATGTGTAAATGTTTAATATTTCTTATATTTGTTGATGTCATTCTGTGTGCATGTGGCCTAAACCCAATCTCTGTGTGGCAATTTTAATTTAAACAAGTTGAACTCTGCCTCTGATCATTTAAAAAAGGTGTGTACCAATATCAACCTTTCTCAGGTAATTACTGATCCTACAAAACCAAAGAGATCCTTCAAGGTTGTCCCTGATTGGCTCAATCTTAACAAATCAAAGGTAGAATATCCGCAGTATCTGAACTTGGTGTTAGTTATCACTGCTCAATAGCCTGTATCAGAATTGCAAAAATGAAAACATTAGGTCCACGCTTGGTATCCAGATCCTGAAACATCTCCATGAGCAGGCTTTTTTTTAACTGATCTGTTGAATAGTTATATGACACTGTTAAAATCTCAGATGAAGATCTAGCACTTGACCATTTTTGTAAATCTTCTAATTCCATAGTTGATAAACATGCCCCTTTTAAAAAGTATAGAACTTAGAACAGGTCTAGTCCCTGACTTTCGGCAGAACTGTCTTCTTTACTTTTTTTTTTTTTTCCCCTTGTCCTGTTCAGCATTATGTCAGAAGAATTGTAGTCTGAATACCTTTGATGCCAAACAGATTTGCTTTGCCAAGGGAAGTTTTATAAATGTAAAGCTCCCCTTGATGCCCATTTATTTATTTCTGTTTACAATATATGACATGAACTGAACTGAACCGGACCGGGGGACAAGGAAAGAAGAAGAGGAAAGAAGAGGAAACAGAACAAAAATAGAAACAAAAACCAGACAACCAGCTGCTACACCTGTAAAAAACAAAACAGACAACAATCCATGGCCTCTGAGGGGAATCCAGCCTTAGCGCCACCAGGAGCACCTGAAAGCAGACAAGCAGAGAAAAAACAAACACACAAACAAACAAAAACAAGCACAAGAAGCGGCAATCGCATACAACACAGCTGTGGATATAGATGACCTGAGACGACATGATAATACATCAACTGCTTAGTGACCATGCTACTGGACTAATGAATGTGTGTGTGTGTGTGTGAGAACATGCAACACCCATGGCACAGGACCTACATGATAACCGTGCTTAGTTATGAGTGTATAAGCGTACAGGGCCACAATCCACAGCCCCCCCCCCAAGCAATCAGAAGCAGGTAGAGAGGGCCACAAGACCTAGGCCACCAGCAGCCCCCACAGAGCACAGAACCCAGGCAGCCCACCGCAGGGGCAACCACGCATTCACCCAGAAGACTGCAGAGGAAGCCCCCGGAAAGAGCCCCCATAAGCATAGGGCAGAGGCACTCCGGGAACCAGGGGTAACAGCCCACCGACCCCGCCAGGCCCCAGCCGCCCAGACATGGGCCGTGCACTGGACCTGGGCCCCAGGAGCCCGAGCGCCCCCAAACCCCCCGGCAGAGGCCCCACCCAATACCCAGGAGGGCCAAGCGCCCCAGACAGCCACAAAGTGGGTCAGCGCCTGCCCCAGCGCCCCTGGCCAAGTGCCCTGGGAGTCAAGACGTGCCCACAGGTGGGTGAAGTTGCGAGCAGTGGGGAGAGGCAACGCTGATGCCCCATCGGGAGAAACACAGGCAGGCCAGGCGACAGCAAGTCCCAGATCCAGAACCAATCATTACCACACACACTTTCACGTCCCATACATCCACACATCCACACATCCTACCTCCCTCGACTCTGCTGGGGTGTAGTGCAGCGGGCACACGAGGAGGCCAGCAACCCCCCAGCCACCACAGACCCCGAACCAGCAGAACAATTAATTAATCCTCCTGGCCCCTCCTGCCCCGAGCAGACACCAGGAAGCAGGGGTGTGCGAAGAAGACCCCTCCCCTCACCCTTCTGGCTCTTCAATATTTTCTAATAGTGAGCAATTAAAATTGAGGGGCAGCCAAACTTGTAGAACTGGGAGCGCGGCACTCTGGGCAGCCTACATACCCAAAGAGCCCCGCCCACCAGATGCCACTCAGTGTAACCACCCCCCAAGACCTAATGTGTGTGTGTGAGTGTGTTTGATAAGTAGTAATGTCTAAGGTGTAATTAAAACAGGGGCAGGGAACTGCAGAGTGCAACCAAAGGGGACCACCTACGTGGCCCCATCCACTACACCCCACCAAACACACACGCCCCCAAAACCCTTCATGTGTGAGTGTGTGCTGTGTACAGGAGCCAGAAGGGAGAGGGGTATGGGGATATATACCGGGGGAGCTACTCTCCCCCAGAGAGGGCAGCCAGGGACTGGCTGCAATAGGCATCCCCGCTACCTGGGAGCCAACAATGGGCAGGAGGGCCTGATGTCCACCAGGCTCGAGGCTGCAGCGACCATATTCTGGGAGCTACTGTACCCCCAGAAGGTACCCATCCCGCCCCACCCCACTCAACCCAACCCCACCCAGGAGGACCTCTACAAAAAACAAACAAACAACATCAAAAAACAAACAAACAAACCACCCGGTCACACCAGTCGCAGCAGCCCGGGCCTGAGACCCACCATCACCCAGCAACCCACCACTATGTGATAAAACTAATCAGAGGGGACCAGAGAGAATGAAATTCAGCCAACTGATGTTTTGAGGAGGCAGACATTGTTTCCATGCTAATATAATCTAAAAGAAAATTTCTAAACTGGTTAATACACAGATTGTTCTTCGCTTTCCAGTTCATGAGAATAGTTTTCTTTGCGATACATAACACTGTGACAACCATGTGTGCTGAGTTAATTTCCATGTTGATGTTGTCTAAGTCACCCAGTATGCACAGTGTGGGGCATGCAGGGATGCTACACTTTAGCCATGTTGATAGGTCCTCACAGACTTCAAGCCAGAACTTCTGGACAGGCGCAGAAAAACCACAAAGCGTGTGCATAATCATCAGGTGTGTTATCTGTGCAATGTGAGCAGATGTTTGAGTGTGTTAGACCCATCCTGAACATCCTTTGTCCTGTATAGTGTGTTCTATGAAGGATTTTGTATTGTATGAGCTGTAAATTAGGATTTCAAGTCTTTATGAAGGTGTTCAAACATATTTGTGGTTAGAAGCTATGACCAGAACTGATGGATAAATCTGCCTCCCATTTTGAGGATGGAAGAGACATTGTGTCATCTATCTTAGACAATAATTTATATATTTTTGATAGTAGTTTTGGGGTACAGCTGCTTAGAAATTCTGCTACCCTAGTCGGGGGTTGTAAGTCTGGTTGGTGGAGGATATATCCATCCATCCATCCATCATCTGCCGCTTATCCGGGGGTCGGGTCGCGGGGGCAGCAGCTTGAGCAGAGAAACCCAGACGTCTCTGTCCCCGGCCACTTCCTCCAGCTCTTCCGGGGGGACCCCGAGGCGTTCCCAGGCCAGCCGAGAGACATAGTCTCTCCAACGTGTCCTGGGTCTCCCCCGGGGTCTCCTCCCAGTGGGACGTGCCCGGAACACCTCCCCAGGGAGGCGCCCAGGGGGCATCCTAACCAGATGCCCGAGCCACCTCATCTGACTCCTCTCAATGCGGAGGAGCAGCGGTTCTACTCCGAGCCCCTCCCGGATGACTGAGCTTCTCACCCTATCTCTAAGGGAGAGCCCAGACACCCTGCGGAGGAAACCCATTTCGGCCGCTTGTATTCGCGATCTTGTTCTTTCGGTCACTACCCACAACTCGTGACCATAGGTGAGGATGGGAACGTAGATTGACCAGTAAGTAGAGAGCTTCGCCTTCTGGCTCAGCTCCCTCTTCACAACGACGGGTCGGTGCAGAGCCTGCAACACTGCAGGCGCCGCACCGATCCGCCCGTCAATCTCCCGCTCCATTCGTCCGTCACTCGTGAACAAGACCCCGAGATACTTGAACTCCTCCTCTTGGGGAAGGATCTCATTCCCGACCCGGAGAGAGCATTCCAACCTTTTCCGGCTGAGAACCATAGTCTCGGATTTGGAGGTGCTGATTCTCATCCCAGCCGCTTCACACTCGGCTGCGAATCACTCCAGTGAGAACTGAAGGTCACGGCCTGACGACGCTAACAGAACCACATCATCTGCAAAAAGCAGAGACCCGATTCTGAGGTCGCCAAATGGGACACCCTCAACGCCCTGGCTCCGCCTAGAAATTCTGTCCATAAAAGTTAGGAACAGAATCGGTGACAAAGGGCAGCCCTGACGGAGTCCAACTCTCACCGGAAACGTATCCGACTTACTGCCGGCAATGCGGACCAAACTCTGGCACCGGTCATACAGAGACCGAACGGCCCCTATCAAGGGGTCCGGCACTCCATATTCCCGGAGCACCCCCCACAGGACTCCACAAGGGACACGGTCGAACGCTTTCTCCAAGTCCACAAAACACATGTAGACTGGTTGGGCGAACTCCCATGCACCCTCCAGGATCCTGCCGAGGGTATAGAGGGGGACCACCACCCCAATCTGCCAGTCCAGAGGCACTGTCCCCGATGTCCACGCGATACTGCAGAGGCGTGTCAGCCAAGACAGCCCTACAACATCCAGAGCCTTGAGAAACTCAGGTCGGACCTCATCCACCCCCGGGGCCTTGCCACCGAGGAGCTTTTTAACCACCTCGGCAACCTCAGCCCCAGAAATGGGAGGCCCCGTCTCCGAGCTCTCCGACTCTGCCTCTTCCGAGCACGTGTTGGTAGGATTGAGGAGTTCCTCGAAGTACTCCCCCCACCGACTCACAACATCCCTAGTTGAGGTCAGCAAAGCCCCGTCCCCACTGTAAACAGTGTTGACTGTGAGCCGCTTCCCCCCCCCTGAGACGCCGGATGGTGGACCAGAATCTTTTCGAGGCCGTCCGGAAATCGTTCTCCATGGTCTCACCGAACTCCTCCCAGGCCCGAGTTTTTGCCTCAGCAACCGCCGAAGCCGCGGCACGTCTAGCCCGTCGGTACCTATCAGCTTCTTCCAGGGTCCCACTGGCCAAAAAGGCCCGATAGGACTCCTTCTTCAGCTTGACGGCTTACCTCACCACTGGTGTCCACCAGCAGGTTTGAGGGTTGCCGCCACGACAGGCACCGACCACCTTACGGCCACAACTCCGACCAGCTGCCTCGGCAATGGAGTCACGGAACGTGACCCATTCGGACTCAATGTCCCCCACCTCAAATATGGTTGAAGCTCTGCCGGAGGTGGGAGTTAAAGCTCCTTCTGACAGGGGATTCTGAAAAACGCTCCCAGCAGACCCTCACAATACGTTTGGGCCTGCCAGGTCTGATCGGCATCCTCCCCCACCAGCGGAGCCAACTCACCACCAGGTGGTGATCAGTTGACAGCTCCGCCCCTCTCTTCACCCGAGTGTCCAGGACATACGGCCGCAAGTCCGATGATACAACCACAAAGTCGATCATCGAACTGCGGCCAAGGGTGTCCTGGTGCCAAGTGCACATATGGACACCCTTCTGCCTGAACATGGTGTTCGTTATGGACAGTCTATGACTGGCACAGAAGTCCAACAACATAACACCACTCTGATTCAGATCGGGGGGGCCGTTCCTCCCAATCACACCCCTCCAGGTCTCACTGTCATTGCCCACGTGAGCATTGAAGTCCCCCAGCAGAATGAGGGAGTCTCCGGTAGGAGCATTCTCCAGTGCCTCCCCCAGAGACTCCAAAAAGGGTAGGTACTCTGAACTGCTGTTTGGCACATAGGCACAAACAACAGTCAGGACTCGTCCCCCCACCCAAGGCGGAGGGAGGCTACCCTCTCGTTCACTGGGGTAAACCCCAATGTACTGGCACACAGCCGGGGGGCAATAAGTATGCCCACACCTGCTCTGCGCCTCTCACCACGGGCAACTCCAGAGTGGAAGAGAGTCCAACCCCTCTCAAGAGTACTGGTTCCAGATCCCAAGCCGTGCGTCGAGGTGAGTCCGACTATATCTAACGGTCTGATCAAGTTTCAACAATAAACAACAAACTTTGTATTATGAGAAAGAACCAGACTCATTCTTTAGGAATCCGAAAATAAGCTCTATTTTACGAGTTATGCACGAATTCGGATTCTCCTATAAAACGAATTCCTTAACTCAAACCAAGTTAAGACTGCTTTGTCCTTCATATTTATTCATGTCTAATCAAGTTTCAATGATAAACAACGTTGTACTTTGTAGAATGAGAAAGAACTTCTTCAGCAATAAGCATCTCTCGACAAATGACGAAATACAGATTTTGCTATAAAATTAATTGCTATCAGCCTGACTTAAAACTGTTTGTCTTCCTTATTTATCCACTTCAAATCAAGTTTCAACAATTAAAAAAATTTTGTAGTTTGAGAAGCTCTCTCCGGGTCGGGAATGAGATCCTTCCCCAAGAGGAGGAGTTCAAGTATCTCGGGGTCTTGTTCACGAGTGACGGACGAATGGAGCGGGAGATTGACGGGCGGATCGGTGCGGCGCCTGCAGTGTTGCAGGCTCTGCACCGACCCGTCGTTGTGAAGAGGGAGCTGAGCCAGAAGGCGAAGCTCTCTACTTACTGGTCAATCTACGTTCCCATCCTCACCTATGGTCACGAGTTGTGGGTAGTGACCGAAAGAACAAGATCGCGAATACAAACGGCCGAAATGGGTTTCCTCCGCAGGGTGTCTGGGCTCTCCCTTAGAGATAGGGTGTACAAGCTCTCCCACTTTTGATGATGTATGGACCGGCATTCTTACCTTTTCAGACCTGGCAGGCCCAAACGTATTGTGAGGGAGGGGTCTTCTTCGCACACCCCTGCTTCCTGGTGTCTGCTCGGGGCAGGAGGGGCCAGGAGGATTAATTAATTGTTCTGCTGGTTCGGGGTCTGTGGTGGCTGGGGGGTTGCTGGCCTCCTGGTGTGCCCGCTGCAATACACCCCAGCAGAGTCGAGGGAGGTAGGATGTGTGGATGTGTGGATGTATGGGACGTGAAAGTGTGTGTGGTAATGATTGGGCCTGGATCTGGGACTTGCTGTCGCCTGGCCTACCTGTGTTTCTCCCGATGGGGCATCAGCGTTGCCTCTCCCCACTGCTCGCGACTTCACCCACCTGTGGGCACGTCTTGACTCCCAGGGCACTTGGCCAGGGGCGCTGGGGCAGGCGCTGACCCACTTTGTGGCTGTCTGGGGCGCTTGGCCCTCCTGGGTATTGGGTGGGGCCTCTGCCGGGGGGTTTGGGAGGCGCTCGGGCTCCTGGGGCCCAGGTCCAGTGCACGGCCCATGTCTGGGCGGCTGGGGCCTGGCGGGGTCGGTGGGCTGTTGCCCCTGGTTCCCGGAGTGCCTCTGCCCTATGCTTATGGGGGCTCTTTCCGGGGGCTTCCTCTGCAGTCTTCTGGGTGGATGCGTGGTTGCCCCTGCGGTGGGCTGCCTGGGTTCTGTGCTCTGTGGGGGCTGCTGGTGGCCTGGGTCTTGTGGCCCTCTCTGCCTGCTTCTGATTGCTTGGGGGGGGGGCTGTGGATTGTGGCCCTGTACGCTTATACACTCATAACTAAGCACGGTTATGGTCCTGTGCCATGGGTGTTGCATGTTCTCACACACACACACACACACATTCATTAGTCCAGTAGCATGGTCACTAAGCAGTTGATGTATTATCATGTCGTCTCAGGTCATCTATATCCACAGCTGTGTTGTATGCGATTGCCGCTTCTTGTGCTTGTTTTTGTTTGTTTGTGTGTTTGTTTTTTCTCTGCTTGTCTGCTTTCAGGTGCTCCTGGTGGCGCTAAGGCTGGATTCCCCTCATAGGCCATGGATTGTTGTCTGTTTTGTTTTTTACAGGTGTAGCAGCTGGTTGTCTGGTTTTTGTTTCTATTTTTGTTCTGTTTCCTCTTCTTTCCTCTTCTTCTTTCCTTGTCCCCCGGTCCGGTTCAGTTCAGTTCATGTCATATATTGTAAACAGAAATAAATAAATGGGCATCAAGGGGAACTTTACATTTATAAAAACTTCCCTTGGCAAAACAAATCTGTTTGGCATCAAAGGTATTCAGACTACAATTCTTCTGACATAATGCTGAACAGGACAACGGGAAAAAAAAAGTAAAGAAGACAGTTCTGCCGAAAGCCAGGGATAGACCTGTTCTAAGTTCTATACTTTTTAAAAGAGGCGTGTTTATCAACTATGGAATTAGAAGATTTACAAAAATGGTCAAGTGCTAGATCTTCATCTGGGATTTTAACAGTGTCATATAACTATTCAACAGATTAGTTAAAAAAAAGCCTGCTCATGGAGATGTTTCAGGATCTGGATACCAAGCGTGGACCTAATGTTTTCATTTTTGCAATTCTGATACAGGCTATTGAGCAGTGATAACTAATACCAAGTTCAGA
The DNA here is from genome assembly GCF_036924035.1 of Leuresthes tenuis. Classification (NCBI taxonomy): domain Eukaryota; kingdom Metazoa; phylum Chordata; class Actinopteri; order Atheriniformes; family Atherinopsidae; genus Leuresthes; species Leuresthes tenuis. The sequence continues at coordinate 27,056,004 of NW_027325370.1, forward strand.
TACTGCGGATTTTCTACCTTTGATTTGTTAAGATTGAGCCAATCAGGGACAACCTTGAAGGATCTCTTTGGTTTTGTAGGATCTGTAATTACCTGAGAAAGGTTGATATTGGTACACACCTTTTTTAAATGATCAGAGGCAGAGTTCAACTTGTTTAAATTAAAATTGCCACACAGAGATTGGGTTTAGGCCACATGCACACAGAATGACATCAACAAATATAAGAAATATTAAACATTTACACATAGATTTTTGAATATATGTAGAGGAATGATACTTTGAAATGTGCTCATTGCGTAGTTATGATCAGTTGAGTAATGAAGGTTGAACTATTCTGGGAAAGAGGTTCTATTCCCAGCATCATGATGGACACTCCTGATATAGAAGGTTTCGCTAACGCATTGGAATTGTTTTACTATTTTCATATGCATGTGCAATGAAGAATTGCTTGCTGCTGATAAATGCAAAGAAGAACAGCTTACACATAGATGCTCACATATAGGCTGCTGAATGCAATGAAGACCTGCTTATCAAGTAAAGTTCAATGTCAATGTGTAATATTCAATTAGGATTTGCAAAAACAGTGAAGTTAAACAATGAATGGGTCCATAGTCGGTATGAGAAGACTACAGGAATATTTACCTGGGTGTACGTTCAAACAGAGATGAGAAAAATTGCGATAAATAATTGTTTGTTTGTTAGTATGTATATGAATGTTATGTGTATAAACCTGTGTTGAGTTATAGTTACTCAGTAGTGTCTCAGTGAAACAACCGACGGGGGAAGCCTTGCGGTGACAACAAAAGCAGTGTTTTACTGATCAGTCAAGTTGCTCCAGTGTACTCAATACAAACTGGTTGGCCACTGAAGGGATAGAAAATGGGGAATACTTGTTTTAAAGCAAACAAGGAATTAGATGGGAAAAAATACATGTTTTAACGGGACCCAGACAATATTAAATACTCAGACAGATGGGAGAAGAAGTGTAGTTTTGTAGGAAATCACAAAATTATTACATAAAATTAGTGAAATCAATTGAAGAATGCCTTTATGAAGAGCTGTTTACCACAGATGAGGTGCTTTGCGACCAAGCACATTGTAGATCGCTTTACTGCCAAAATGATCTAATTTAATGGATTGGTTTAGACATGCATAACAGCATTTTAAGAACAAAGAGAGAAACAAAAAGGGACAACGCTTCATGGTGGAAGGTGATGTATAAATAACTGTGTATATGATGAAGGGGGTGGCAACACCCATTCCGAAATCCCGCCATTCCGACATCCCGCTATTCCGACATCCCACCATTCCGACATACCACCATTCCGACATACCACCATTCCGACATGCAAACGTCCCACCATTCCGACATCCCACCATTGCGACATCCCGCTATTCTGACGTTCAAATGTCCCACCATTCCGACAAGGCTTTCCGTATAAGGAAATGTGTGTTACTCAACAGGTGAGTCCCTTCTTTCTGTTCATGCAATTTATATGTTTAACATGTTTATAGACAAGCGTTATTAAAAACACAAAGTCTCGGCAACTGGAGGAGGAGAAGCAGTCCGCGGTGGTTTTCAATCACACACTCCAATGCCACTTGTTTCAACTTCCGAAAATTTAATCCAGGAAAAAAAGGCTTACAAACATGGACCAAAACGGCTCCATAACACGCACAAGAATCCAAAAGAAACGAAAGTTAACTAAAAGAAAGCAAATAAACAGTATGAAGTGGTCAAAATTGGTTTTACGCATGCCTATGTGCGTCTGGCACATGCGTCTTCGGGCTCTCCCACGTTGGTTTGTGGATGAAAGCTATATGTTCAGCTGTAATGTCATGTAAAATCAATCTCTACATGACATTTAGTCCCAGGTGTGACCAGTTAGGTCCTTAAGATATCAACAGGCTGTATAAAGCTACAACCGTTGCGGCTGTGTGTTTGTGCCAAATGCGCAAAACCCATCCGCGCTTCCCAAAATTGGAGTGAGTACTCATAAATCACGTGAATATCATGAATAAACGTTTTTACTGCATTTTGTTGTGTTTTATACGTTCTATGCTGTCATTTCTCTCTTCTCCTATTGGCAAGGCAAGGCAGAGTGCTCGCAACTGTGTCCTGTGCAGTAGCCGTGATATCTGTAATTGCAATTATTACTTTTGCATATGATGACAGCGTGCAAAAGACGCATGGGCTCTGTGGAGAGCTCCGCTCCAGCTGGCTGCTGTGACAGCTCACTGACACTGTATTTCTGCTTAATCAGTTTCAGTCTCGCCAGAGTTACATTAATATCTGTATTTTTATATTTGAAATTCAGGGGATTTTGATAATAGATTATTAAAGTTTGTTTGCGAGGCTGTGGCCTCTGCATGTGCAAAGCTTGTGCGCCAAACTTTAGGGCGTATTTGCGCCGGCATATCATTAGTGCAAAATGTTTTGGGTAAAAAATAGGCTATTAAAAGGAACTGTCGGAATGGCGGTATGTTAAAAAAAACAAAAAACATACCGCCATTCCGACCATAGGAGGAAAAAAGTGTCGGAAAAGTGTGGGACGTTTGATAAAAAATTAAGTGTCGCCATTCCGACAATTGGAGACCCATGTCGGAATGGCGAGATGTCGGAATGGCAGCATGTAACCATGATGAAGGAGAGACCATTTGAGCAGCACAGCCATTTCGCAGCACAGGGACAGCAATCCAAGTTACAGGATCTCCCACGTGGTATCACCTGTCACATTGTGTCAAGGCATCAAAAGAAGAAAAAATCACCAAACTCAAGGACAAAAAGACAAAGACTCCGGTGAACGAAGACAGAGGACTGACAAACCAGAAATACAAAAGGATTCTCGATATCAAGATCCAGAAGAAGAGGCTAACAATGCCACGAACACTTACGATGCTGGGAATGATGCCAGCAATGAACAGAGAAGAAGATTCAGTGTCATCAATCTGCATTACATGCCTCTAATGAGGGGGTGAATATAGAATCCTCAACGATTACAACGTCTCTGGGAACTGTGACAACAACAAGGTTTAAACAATTTTGATATATATTGTAACCTATTGTCTAAGGAATAGTGCTGAAAATGAGGTAAATCTAATCCACCACTGTCCTTGGTCTTCTGTAGGGTTTTTAAACTAATACGTGGTGGTTTGTTTTTCCACAGAAATTTGGAGATGCATGAATCTAGTGACTTAAACCAAGTAGCAGATGGTTTTATGGGGATCATTGAGAACAAATAGTTAACTTTTGGTAGTATCATAATTTTAATGGATGTAACTCTCCCCATGAGTGATATAGGTAAGGACTTCCAACGAGAGATCGTCCTCTACTGTCTTTAATAATTGCACATAATTTAGCTTTGTTAGCTCTGAGAGCCTGGAGGAAATGTTTATGCCTAAATATCTAATATTTCCTGACTGTAAAGTGATCGCAGGTATATTATGGACCCTACAGTTAATGGGCAGAACTGTGGTCTTAGACCAGTTGATAGAGTAGTCAGAAAGTGCTGAGAATTTATTTATGAGTGTGATCGTGTGACTGAGAGACGTCTGTGAGTTCTGAAGGAAAAGTAATACATCATCAGCATAAAGACTTATTTTATGCTCAATATTTTGGGATTAATTACTCACAAACGGGTAAGAAAAGGTAGTATTGCCAGACCATACATGATCAAAACAGGGAGCGGAGGTGGTTCAGCTGCAAGGTGTGAATGTCTGACTATAGTTTGTAAAAAGCGGGTAAGATAAGGTGCGAATGCCCGACAATGTATGATCAAAAGAGGGAGCGGAGGGTTTTGGCTACAAGAAGGTTTGAATATCCGACCATAGTTTGTAAAAAGCGGGTAAGAAAAGGTTACCATACATCATCAAAAGCAGGAGTGGATGTGTTCGGCTACAAGAAGATTTGAATGTCCATCAATAATTGCTTTAAAACATGAAAGAAAATTTTCGAATATCAAACCGCACATGATCATAAGCGGGAGAGGAGTTGTTCAGCTGCAAGAAGGTGTGAATGTCCACCCATAATTACTGAAAAATGGGTAAGAAAAGGTGAAAATGCCCAACCATACATCATTAAAAGCAGGAGTGGATGTGTTCGGCTACAAGAAAGTTTGAATGTCCGACCATAGTTTGTAAAAAGCGGGTAAGAAAAGGTTCGAATGCCCGAACATAGACCATCAAAAGAGGGAGCGGAGGTATTCCGCTGTAAGAAGGTGTAAATGTCCGACCATAGTTGGTAAAAAACGGGTAAGAAAAGGTTAAAATACCCGACTGTACACAATCAATAGGGGGAGCGGAGTTGTTTGGCTACAAGAAGGTGTGAAAGTCCGACCACGGTTTGGAAAAAGCGGGTAAGAAAAGGTTCGAATGCCCGAACATAGACCATCAAAAGTGGAAGTGGATGGGTTCGGCTGCAAGAAGGTGTGAACGTCCGACCAAAGTTTGTAAAAAGCAGTTAAGAAAAGGTTCGAATATCCAACCAAACATAATCAAAAGCGGGAGCAGAGCTGTTCGACTGCAAGTAGGTGTGAATGTCAGATCATAATTTGCAAAAAGCTGATGAGAAAGGGTGAGAATGCCCGGCTATACACCATCAAATGCGGGAGCGGAAGTGTTCGGCTGTGAGTAGGTGTGAATGTCCAACCATAATTGCTGAAAAATGTGTTAGAAGAGACTAGAATGCCGGACAAGACATCATCAAATGCGGGAGCGGAGTTGTTCGGCTGTGAGTAGGTGTGAATCTCCGAGCATAGTTTGTAAGAAGGGGGTAAGAATAGGTTCGAATGCCCGAACATACACTATCCAAACAGGGAGCTGAGGTGGCTCAGCTGCAAGGTGTGAATGTCTGACTATAGTTTGTAAATAAGGTGCGAATGCCCAACAATGTATAATCAAAAGAGGGAGCGGAGGTTTTCGGCAACAAGAAGGTTTGAATGTCCGACCATAGTTTGTAAAAAGCGGGTAAGAAAAGGTTCAAATGCCTGACTATACACCATCAAAAGCGGGAGCAGAGGTGTTCCGCTGTAAGACGGTGTGAATGTCCGACCATATTTGGTAAAAAGCGGGTAAGAAAAGGTTAAAATACCCGACTGTACACAATCAATAGCGGGAGTGGAGTTGTTCGGCTACAAGAAGGTGTGAAAGTCCAACCATAATTACTGAAAAATGGGTAAGAAAAGGTGCGAATGCCAAACCATACATTATCAAAAGCAGGTGTGAATGTCAGATCATAATTTGCAAAAAGCTGATGAGAAAGGGTGAGAATGCCCGACTATACACCATCAAATGCGGGAGCGGAGTTGTTCGGCTGTGAGTAAGTGTGAATCTCCGACCATAATTGCTGAAAAATGTGTTAGAAAAGGTAAGAATGCCGGTCCATACATCATCAAAAGTGGGAGAGGTGGTGTTCGGCTGCAAGTAGGTGTGAATGTCCAGCCATAATTACTAACAAACGGGTAAGAAAAGGTAGTATTGCCAGACCATACATGATCAAAACAGGGAGCGGAGGTGGTTCAGCTGCAAGAAGGTGTGAATGTCCGACTAAAGTTCAAATATATTAACAAAAGCGGGAGGAGAGGTCTTCGGATGAGAGTGGTTGAGAATTTCCAACCATAATCTATAAAATGCGGTGAAAAAAAAGGTGTGATAGAACACTAAAAGGTGGAGCGGAAGTGTTCGGCTGCAAGAAGGTGTGAATGTCCGACTATATTTGGTGAAAAGCAGGTGAAGCAAGGTCTGAATGCCCAACCTTACATCATCAAAAGCGAGATCAGAGGTGTTTGGCTGCATGAAGGCCATAGTTTGCCAAAAGCGGGTAAGCTGCGAATGACCGACTAAATATCAACAAAAGGTCTTCGGATGCAAGTGGGTGTGAATATCCCACCATACAAGTATGGTGTAGAGGAAGCTGTGAACAGCCGACCATAGTTGGCAAAAAGCGGGTGAGAAAAGGTGCGAATGTCCAACCATACATGATCAAAACAGGGAGCGGAGGTGTTTGGCTGTGACAAGGTGTGAATGTCCACCCAAAATTAATGAAAAGCGGGCAACAAGTAGGTTTGAATGCCCAACCATACATCATCAAAAGCAGGAGTGGATGTGTTCGGCTACAAGAAGGTTTGAATGTCCGAGCATAGTTTGTAAAAAGCGGGTAAGACAAGGTGCGAATGCCCGACAATATATGATCAAAAGAGGGAGTGGAGGTCTTCGGCTGCAAGGTCTGAATGTCCAACCATAATTTTTAAAAACCGGGTAAGAAAAGGCTCGAAATTCCGACTATACACAATCAAAAGCGGGAGCGGGAGGTTTTCAGCTGCAAATCCTTCACTCAAACCAAGTGAAAACTGCTTTGTCCTTCATATTTATCAATGTCTAGATCGACTTCAACAAAGAACAGCATTGTACTTTGCAGTAAAGAAAGAGCAAATCAAAAGTTTTAGGAATCCGAGAATAAGCTTATTTTCATGAGTTCTGCACGATTATTGATTTTACTATAAATGAATGCCTTCACTCAAACTATGTTAAAACTGCTTTGTCCTTCATATTTATCAATGTCTAGATTGACTTCAACAAAGAACAACACTGGATTTTGCAGTAGAAGAAAGAGCAACACTGAAGGATCAGTAATCCGAGAATAAACTTATTTTCATACGTTCTGCATGATTTGGGATTTTATGTATAAAATGAATTCCTTCACTCAAACCAAGTGAAAACTGCTTTGTCCTTCATATTTATCAATGTCTAGATCGACTTCAACAAAGAACAACATTGTATTTTGCAGTAGAAGAAAAAGCAACACTGAAGGATCAGGAATCCGAGAATAAGCTTCTTTTCATACGTTCTGCATGATTTGGGATTTTATGTATAAAATGAATTCCTTCACTCAAACCAAGTGAAAACTGCTTTGTCCTTCATATTTATCAATGTCTAGATTTACTTCAACAAAGAACAACATTGTATTTTGCAGTAGAAGAAATAGCAACACTGAAGGATCAGGAATCCGAAAACAAGCTTATTTTCATACGTTCTGCTTGATTTGGGATTTTGCTATAAAATTAATTCCTTCACTCAAACAAAGTGGAAACTGCTTTGTCCTTCATATTTATCAATGTCTATATCGATTTCAACAAAGAACAAGGCTGTATTTTGCAGTATAGGAAAGAGCAACACTGGAGGATCAGGAATCCGAGAATAAGCTTACTTTCATGAGTCCTGCACGATTTCGGATTTTCCTATAAAATGAATTGCTTTGCTCAAACCAAGTTAAAATTGCTTTGTCCTTCATAGTTATCCATGTCTAAAATGTATCAAGCATAAAGTTCCTCATATTACCCTGAATGAGAAAGAAGCATCCCTTTGGTTGAGCAATACGTTCCTTATGCGGAGTTATGCATGATTTCGGATTTTGCTATAAAATTCATTCCTTCACACCTTTTTTTTCACCGCATTTTATAGATTATGGTTGGAAATTTCAACCACTCTAATCCGAAGACCTCTCCTCCCGCTTTTGTTAATATATTTGAACTTTAGTTGGACATTCACCCCTTTTTGCAGCTAAACCACCTCCGCTCCCTGTTTTGATCATGTATGGTCTGGCAATACTACATTTTCTTACCCGTTTGTGAGTAATTATGGCTGGATATTCACACCTACTTGCAGCTGAACACAATCTCTCTCGCTTTTAATTATGTTTGGATATTCGAACCTTTTCTTTACTGCTTTTTGCCAACTTTGGTCGGACGTTCACACCTTCTTGCAGCCGAACACCTCCGCTTCCGCTTTTGATGGTATATATTCGGGCATTCGAACCTTTTCTTACCAGCTTTTTACAAACGATGGTTGGACTTTCACACCTTCTTGTAGCCGAACAACTCCACTCCCGCTATTGATTGTGTACAGTCGGGTATTTTAACCTTTTCTTACCCGCTTTTTACCAACTATGGTCGGACATTCACACCGTCTTACAGCGGAACATCTCCGCTCCCGCTTTTGATGGTGTATAGTCAGGCATTTGAACCTTTTCTTACCCGCTTTTTACAAACTATGGTCGGACATTCAAACCTTCTTGTAGCCGAAAACCTCTGCTCCCTCTTTTGATTATACATTGTCGGGCATTCGCACCTTATCTTACCCGCTTTTTACAAACTATAGTCAGACATTCACACCTTGCAGCTGAACCACCTCAGCTCCCTGTTTTGATCATGTATGGTCTGGCAATACTACCTTTTCTTACCCCTTTGTGAGTAATTATGGCTGGACATTCACACCTACTTGCAGTCGAACAGCTCTGCTCCCGCTTTTGATTATGTTTGGTTGGATATTCGAACCTTTTCTTAACTGCTTTTTACAAACTTTGGTCGGACGTTCACACCTTCTTGCAGCCGAACACCTCCGCTTCCGCTTTTGATGGTATATATTCGGGCATTCGAACCTTTTCTTACCAGCTTTTTACAAACCATGGTTGGACTTTCACATCTTCTTGTAGCCGAACACATCCGCTCCCCCTATTGATTGTGTACAGTCGGGTATTTTAACCTTTTCTTACCCACTTTTTACCAACTATGGTCGGACATTCACACCTTCTTACAGCGGAACACCTCCGCTCCCTCTTTTGATGGTGTATGTTTGGGCATTCGAACCTTTTCTTACCCGCTTTTTACAAACTATGCTCGTACATTGAAACCTCCTTGTAGCCGAACACATCCACTCCTTCTTTTGATGATGTATGCTTGGGCATTCAAACCAACTTTTTGCCCGCTTTTCATTAATTTTGGGTGGACATTCACACCTTGTCACAGCCAAACACCTCCGCTCCCTGTTTTGATCATGTATGGTTGGACATTCGCACCTTCTCTCACCCGCTTTTTGCAAACTATGGTCGGCTGTTCACAGCTTCCTCTCCACCATACTTGTATGGTGGGATGTTCACACCCAGTTGCATCCGAAGACCTCCGCCCCCACTTTTGTTGATATTTAGTTGGTCATTCGCAGCTTACCCGCTTTTGGCAAACTATGGTTTTCTTGCAGCCAAACACCTCTGATCTCGCTTTTGATAATGTAAGGTTGGGCATTCAGACCTTTCTTCACCTGCTTTTCACCAAATATAGTCGGACATTCACACCTTCTTGCAGCCGAACACTTCCGCTCCACCTTTTAGTGTTCTATCACACCTTTTTTTCACCGAATTTTATAGATTATGGTTGGAAATTCTCAACCACTCTCATCCGAAGACCTCTCCTCCCGCTTTTGTTAATATATTTGAACTTTAGTGAGACATTCACACCTTCTTGCAGCTGAACCACCTCCGCTCCCTGTTTTGATCATGTATGGTCTGGCAATACTACCTTTTCTTACCCGTTTGTGAGTAATTATGGCTGGACATTCACACCTACTTGCAGCCGAACACCACCTCTCTCGCTTTTGATGATGTATGGAGCGGCATTCTTACCTTTTCTAACACATTTTTCAGAAATTACGGTCGGAGATTCACACCTACTCACAGCCGAACAACTCCGCTCCCGCATTTGATGGTGTGCAGTCGGACATTCTCACCCTTTCTCATCAGCTTTTTGCAAATTATGATCTGACATTCACACCTACTTGCAGTCGAAAAGCTATGCTCCCGCTTTTGATTATGTTTGGTTGGATATTCAAACCTTTTCTTAACTGCTTTTTACAAACTTTGGTTGGACGTTCACACCTTCTTGTAGCCGAACACATCCACTCCTGCTTTTGATGATGTATGGTTGGGCATTCGCACCTTTTTTTTACCCATTTGTCAGGAATAATGGGTGGACATTCACACCTTCTTGCAGCTGAACACCTCCTCTCCCACTTATGATCATGTGCGGTTTGATTTTCGAAAATTTTCTTTCATGTTTTCTAGCAATTATTGATGGACATTTAGACCTTCTTGCAGCTGAACACCTCCGCTCCTGCTTTTGATCATACCTCGTCAGGCATTCGCACCATGTCTTACCCGCTTTTTACAAACTTTAGTCGAACATTTACACCTTTTTGCAGCCGAACACCACCTCTCTCGCTTTTGATGATGTATGGTCCGGCATTCTTTCCTTTTCTAACACATTTTTCAGCAATTATGGTCGGACATTCACACCTACTCAGAGCCGAACACCTCCGCTCCCGCATTTGATGGTGTATAGTCGGGCATTCTCACCCTTTCTCATCAGCTTTTTGCAAATTATGATCTGACATTCACACCTGCTTTTGATAATGTATGGTTGGGCATTCGCACCTTTTTTTACCCATTTTTCAGGAATTATGGGTGGACATTCACACCTTCTTGCAGCTGAACACCTCCTCTCCTTCTTATGATCATGTGCGGATGATATTCGAAAATTTTCTTTCATGTTTTAAAGCAATTATTGATGGACATTCAGACCTTCTTGCAGCTGAACCACTCTGCTCCCGCTTTTGATGGTGTATAGTCGGGCTTTCGAGCCTTTCCTTCCCGGTTTTTACAAATTATGGTTGGACATTCAGACCTTCTTGCAGCCGAACACCTCCGCTCCCTCTTTTGATCATACATTGTCGGGCATTAGCACCTTTTCTTACCCGATTTTTACAAACCATAGTCGGACTTTCACATCTTTTAGTAGCCGAACAACTCCGCTCCCGCTATTGATTGTGTACAGTCGGGTATTTTAACCTTTTCTTACCCGCTTTTTACCAACTATGGTCGGACATTCACACCTTCTTACAGCGGAACACCTCCGCTCCCTCTTTTGATGGTATATGTTCGGGCAGTCAAACCTTTTCTTACCTGCTTTTTACAAACTATGGTCAGACATTCAACCCTTCTTGGAGCCGAACACATCCACTCCTGCTTTTGATTATGTATAGTTGGGCATTCGCACCTTTTCTTACCCATTTTTCAGTAATTATGGGTGTACATTCACACCTTCTTGCAGCCAAACACCTCCGCTCCCTCTTTTGATCATACATTTTCGGGCATTCGCACCTTTTCTTACCCGCTTTTTACAAACCATGGTCGGACTTTCACACCTTTTAGTAGCCGAACAACTCCGCACCCGCTACTGATTGTGTACAGTCGGGTATTTTAACCTTTTCTTACCCGTTTTTTACCAACTATGGTCGGACATTCACACCTTCTTACAGCGGAACACCTCCGCTCCCTCCTTTGATGGTGTATGTTCGGGCATTCGAACCTTTTCTTACCCGCTTTTTACAAACTATGGTCAGACGTTCAAACCTTCTTGTAGCCGAACATATCCACTCCTGCTTTTGATGATGTATGGTTGGGCATTTAAACCTACTTGTTGCCCGCTTTTCATTAATTATGGGTGGACATTCACACCTTGTCTCAGCCAAACACCTCCGCTCCCTGTTTTGATCATGTATGGTTTGACATTCGCACCTTTGCTTACCCTCTTTTTATACTGATTGCTCAAGATTAAGTTGTTCTTTCTCAAACTACAAAATTTTTTTAATTGTTGAAACTTGATTTGAAGTGGATAAATAAGGAAGACAAACAGTTTTAAGTCAGGCTGATAGCAATTAATTTTATAGCAAAATCTTTATTTCGTCATTTGTCGAGAGATGCTTATTGCTGAAGAAGTTCTTTCTCATTCTACAAAGTACAACGTTGTTTATCATTGAAACTTGATTAGACATGAATAAATATGAAGGACAAAGCAGTCTTAACTTGGTTTGAGTTAAGGAATTCGTTTTATAGGAGAATCCGAATTCGTGCATAACTCGTAAAATAGAGCTTATTTTCGGATTCCTGAAGAATGAGTCTGGTTCTTTCTCATAATACAAAGTTTGTTGTTTATTGTTGAAACTTCATCAGACCGTTAGATATAGTCGGACTCATCTCGACGCACGGCTTGGGATCTGGAACCAGTACTCTTGAGAGGGGTTGGACTCTCTTCCACTCTGGAGTTGCCCGTGGTGAGAGGCGCAGAGCAGGTGTGGGCATACTTATTGCCCCCCGGCTGTGTGCCAGTACATTGGGGTTTACCCCAGTGAACGAGAGGGTAGCCTCCCTCCGCCTTGGGTGGGGGGACGAGTCCTGACTGTTGTTTGTGCCTATGCGCCAAACAGCAGTTCAGAGTACCTACCCTTTTTGGAGTCTCTGGGGGAGGCACTGGAGAATGCTCCTACCGGAGACTCCCTCATTCTGCTGGGGGACTTCAATGCTCACGTGGGCAATGACAGTGAGACCTGGAGGGGTGTGATTGGGAGGAACGGCCCCCCCGATCTGAATCAGAGTGGTGTTATGTTGTTGGACTTCTGTGCCAGTCATAGACTGTCCATAACGAACACCATGTTCAGGCATAAGGGTGTCCATATGTGCACTTGGCACCAGGACACCCTTGGCCGCAGTTCGATGATCGACTTTGTGGTTGTATCATCGGACTTGCGGCCGTATGTCCTGGACACTCGGGTGAAGAGAGGGGCGGAGCTGTCAACTGATCACCACCTGGTGGTGAGTTGGCTCCGCTGGTGGGGGAGGATGCCGATCAGACCTGGCAGGCCCATACGTATTGTGAGGGTCTGCTGGGAGCGTTTGTCAGAATCCCCCGTCAGAAGGAGCTTTAACTCCCACCTCCGGCAGAGCTTCAACCATATTTGAGGTGGGGGACATTGAGTCCGAATGGGCCATGTTCCGTGACTCCATTGCCGAGGCAGCTGGTCGGAGATGTGGCCGTAAGGTGGTCGGTGCCTGTCGTGGCGGCAACCCTCAAACCTGCTGGTGGACACCAGTGGTGAGGGAAGCCGTCAAGCTGAAGAAGGAGTCCTATCGGGCCTTTTTGGCCAGTGGGACCCTGGAAGAAGCTGATAGGTACCGACGGGCCAGACGGGCCACGGCTTCGGCGGTTGTGAGGCAAAAACTCGGGCCTGGGAGGAGTTCGGTGAGACCATGGAGAACGATTTCCGGACGGCCTCGAAAAGATTCTGGTCCACCATCCGGTGTCTCAGGGGGGGGGAAGCAGCTCACAGTCAACACTGTTTACAGTGGGGACGGGGCTTTGCTGACCTCAACTAGGGATGTTGTGAGTCGGTGGGGGGAGTACTTCGAGGAACTCCTCAATCCTACCAACACGTGCTCGGAAGAGGCAGAGTCGGAGAGCTCGGAGACAGGGCCTCCCATTTCTGGGGCTGAGGTTGCCGAGGTGGTTAAAAAGCTCCTCGGTGGCAAGGCCCGGGGGTGGATGAGGTCCGTCCTGAGTTTCTCAAGGCTCTGGATGTTGTAGGGCTGTCTTGGCTGACACGCCTCTGCAGTATCGCGTTGACATCGGGGACAGTGCCTCTGGACTGGCAGATTGGGGTGGTGGCCCCCTTCTTTAAAAAGGGGGACCGGAGGGTGTGTTCCAACTATAGGGGTATCACACTCCTCAGCCTCCCTGGTAAGGTCTATTCGGGGGTATTGGAGAGGAGGATCCGTCGGATGATCGAGCCTCGGATTCAGGAGATGCAGTGTGGCTTTCGTCCTGGCCGTGGAACAGTGGACCAGCTCTATACCCTCGGCAGGATCCTGGAGGGTGCATGGGAGTTCGCCCAACCAGTCTACATGTGTTTTGTGGACTTGGAGAAAGCGTTCGACCGTGTCCCTCGTGGAGTCCTGTGGGGGGTGCTCCGGGAATATGGAGTGCCGGACCCCTTGATAGGGGCCGTTCGGTCTCTGTATGACCGGTGCCAGAGTTTGGTCCGCATTGCCGGCAGTAAGTCGGATACGTTTCCGGTGAGAGTTGGACTCCGTCAGGGCTGCCCTTTGTCACCGATTCTGTTCCTAACTTTTATGGACAGAATTTCTAGGCGGAGCCAGGGCGTTGAGGGTGTCCCATTTGGCGACCTCAGAATCGGGTCTCTGCTTTTTGCAGATGATGTGGTTCTGTTAGCGTCGTCAGGCCGTGACCTTCAGCTCTCACTGGAGTGATTCGCAGCCGAGTGTGAAGCGGCTGGGATGAGAATCAGCACCTCCAAATCCGAGACTATGGTTCTCAGCCGGAAAAGGGTGGAATGCTCTCTCCGGGTCGGGAATGAGATCCTTCCCCAAGAGGAGGAGTTCAAGTATCTCGGGGTCTTGTTCACGAGTGACGGACGAATGGAGCGGGAGATTGACGGGCGGATCGTTGCGGCGCCTGCAGTGTTGCAGGCTCTGCACCGACCCGTCGTTGTGAAGAGGGAGCTGAGCCAGAAGGCGAAGCTCTCTACTTACTGGTCAATCTACGTTCCCATCCTCACCTATGGTCACGAGTTGTGGGTAGTGACCGAAATAACAAGATCGCGAATACAAGCGGCCGAAATGGGTTTCCTCCGCAGGGTGTCTGGGCTCTCCCTTAGAGATAGGGTGAGAAGCTCAGTCATCCGGGAGGGGCTCGGAGTAGAACCGCTGCTCCTCCGCATTGAGAGGAGTCAGATGAGGTGGCTCGGGCATCTGGTTAGGATGCCCCCTGGGCGCCTCCCTGGGGAGGTGTTCCGGGCACGTCCCACTGGGAGGAGACCCCGGGGGAGACCCAGGACACGTTGGAGAGACTATGTCTCTCGGCTGGCCTGGGAACGCCTCGGGGTCCCCCCGGAAGAGCTGGAGGAAGTGGCCGGGGACAGAGACGTCTGGGTTTCTCTGCTCAAGCTGCTGCCCCCGCGACCCGACCCCCGGATAAGCGGCAGATGATGGATGGATGGATGGATATATCCTCCACCAACCAGACTTACAACCCCCGACTAGGGTAGCAGAATTTCTAAGCATCTGTACCCCAAAACTACTATCAAAAATATATAAATTATTGTCTAAGATAGATGACACAATGTCTCTTCCATCCTCAAAATGGGAGGCAGATTTATCCATCAGTTCTGGTCATAGCTTCTAACCACAAATATGTTTGAACACCTTCATAAAGACTCGAAATCCTAATTTACAGCTCATACAATACAAAATCCTTCATAGAACACACTATACAGGACAAAGGATGTTCAGGATGGGTCTAACACACTCAAACATCTGCTCACATTGCACAGATAACACACCTGATGATTATGCACACGCTTTGTGGTTTTTCTGCGCCTGTCCAGAAGTTCTGGCTTGAAGTCTGTGAGGACCTATCAACATGGCTAAAGTGTAGCATCCCTGCATGCCCCACACTGTGCATACTGGGTGACTTAGACAACATCAACATGGAAATTAACTCAGCACACATGGTTGTCACAGTGTTATGTATCGCAAAGAAAACTATTCTCATGAACTGGAAAGCGAAGAACAATCTGTGTATTAACCAGTTTAGAAATTTTCTTTTAGATTATATTAGCATGGAAACAATGTCTGCCTCCTCAAAACATCAGTTGGCTGAATTTCATTCTCTCTGGTCCCCTCTGATTAGTTTTATCACATAGTGGTGGGTTGCTGGGTGATGGTGGGTCTCAGGCCCGGGCTGCTGCGACTGGTGTGACCGGGTGGTTTGTTTGTTTGTTTTTTGATGTTGTTTGTTTGTTTTTTGTAGAGGTCCTCCTGGGTGGGGTTGGGTTGAGTGGGGTGGGGCGGGATGGGTACCTTCTGGGGGTACAGTAGCTCCCAGAATATGGTCGCTGCAGCCTCGAGCCTGGTGGACATCAGGCCCTCCTGCCCATTGTTGGCTCCCAGGTAGCGGGGATGCCTATTGCAGCCAGTCCCTGGCTGCCCTCTCTGGGGGAGAGTAGCTCCCCCGGTATATATCCCCATACCCCTCTCCCTTCTGGCTCCTGTACACAGCACACACTCACACATGAAGGGTTTTGGGGGCGTGTGTGTTCGGTGGGGTGTAGTGGATGGGGCCACGTAGGTGGTCCCCTTTGGTTGCACTCTGCAGTTCCCTGCCCCTGTTTTAATTACACCTTAGACATTAGTACTTATCAAACACACTCACACACACACATTAGGTCTTGGGGGGTGGTTACACTGAGTGGCATCTGGTGGGCGGGGCTCTTTGGGTATGTAGGCTGCCCAGAGTGCCGCGCTCCCAGTTCTACAAGTTTGGCTGCCCCTCAATTTTAATTGCTCACTATTAGAAAATATTGAAGAGCCAGAAGGGTGAGGGGAGGGGTCTTCTTCGCACACCCTTGCTTCCTGGTGTCTGCTCGGGGCAGGAGGGGCCAGGAGGATTAATTAATTGTTCTGCTGGTTCGGGGTCTGTGGTGGCTGGGGGGTTGCTGGCCTCCTGGTGTGCCCGCTGCACTACACCCCAGCAGAGTCGAGGGAGGTAGGATGTGTGGATGTGTGGATGTATGGGACGTGAAAGTGTGTGTGGTAATGATTGGGCCTGGATCTGGGACTTGCTGTCGCCTGGCCTGCCTGTGTTTCTCCCGATGGGGCATCAGCGTTGCCTCTCCCCACTGCTCGCGACTTCACCCACCTGTGGGCACGTCTTGACTCCCAGGGCACTTGGCCAGGGGCGCTGGGGCAGGCGCTGACCCACTTTGTGGCTGTCTGGGGCGCTTGGCCCTCCTGGATATTGGGTGGGGCCTCTGCCGGGGGGTTTGGGGGCGCTCGGGCTCCTGGGGCCCAGGTCCAGTGCACGGCCCATGTCTGGGCGGCTGGGGCCTGGCGGGGTCGGTGGGCTGTTACCCCTGGTTCCCGGAGTGCCTCTGCCCTATGCTTATGGGAGCTCTTTCCGGGGGCTTCCTCTGCAGTCTTCTGGGTGGATGCGTGGTTGCCCCTGCGGTGGGCTGCCTGGGTTCTGTGCTCTGTGGGGGCTGCTGGTGGCCTGGGTCTTGTGGCCCTCTCTGCCTGCTTCTGATTGCTTGGGGGGGGGGGGGGGCTGTGGATTGTGGCCCTGTACGCTTATACACTCATAACTAAGCACGGTTATCATGTAGGTCCTGTGCCATGGGTGTTGCATGTTCTCACACACACACACACACATTCATTAGTCCAGTAGCATGGTCACTAAGCAGATGATGTATTATCATGTCGTCTCAGGTCATCTATATCCACAGCTGTGTTGTATGCGATTGCCGCTTCTTGTGCTTGTTTTTGTTTGTTTGTGTGTTTGTTTTTTCTCTGCTTGTCTGCTTTCAGGTGCTCCTGGTGGCGCTAAGGCTGGATTCCCCTCATAGGCCATGGATTGTTGTCTGTTTTGTTTTTTACAGGTGTAGCAGCTGGTTGTCTGGTTTTTGTTTCTATTTTTGTTCTGTTTCCTCTTCTTTCCTCTTCTTCTTTCCTTGTCCCCCGGTCCGGTTCAGTTCAGTTCATGTCATATATTGTAAACAGAAATAAATAAATGGGCATCAAGGGGAGCTTTACATTTATAAAACTTCCCTTGGCAAAACAAATCTGTTTGGCATCAAAGGTATTCAGACTACAATTCTTCTGACATAATGCTGAACAGGACAAGGGGAAAAAAAAGTAAAGAAGACAGTTCTGCCGAAAGCCAGGGATAGACCTGTTCTAAGTTCTATACTTTTTAAAAGGGGCGTGTTTATCAACTATGGAATTAGAAGATTTACAAAAATGGTCAAGTGCTAGATCTTCATCTGGGATTTTAACAGTGTCATATAACTATTCAACAGATCAGTTAAAAAAAAGCCTGCTCATGGAGATGTTTCAGGATCTGGATACCAAGCGTGGACCTAATGTTTTCATTTTTGCAATTCTGATACAGGCTATTGAGCAGTGATAACTAACACCAAGTTCAGATACTGCGGATTTTCTACCTTTGATTTGTTAAGATTGAGCCAATCAGGGACAACCTTGAAGGATCTCTTTGGTTTTGTAGGATCAGTAATTACCTGAGAAAGGTTGATATTGGTACACACCTTTTTTAAATGATCAGAGGCAGAGTTCAACTTGTTTAAATTAAAATTGCCACACAGAGATTGGGTTTAGGCCACATGCACACAGAATGACATCAACAAATATAAGAAATATTAAACATTTACACATAGATTTTTGAATATATGTAGAGGAATGATACTTTGAAATGTGCTCATTGCGGAGTTATGATCAGTTGAGTAATGAAGGTTGAACTATTTTGGGAAAGAGGTTCTATTCCCAGCATCATGATGGACACTCCTGATATAGAAGGTTTCGCTAACGCATTGGAATTGTTTTACTATTTTCATATGCATGTGCAATGAAGAATTGCTTGCTGCTGATAAATGCAAAGAAGAACAGCTTACACATAGATGCTCACATATAGGCTGCTGAATGCAATCAAGACCTGCTTATCAAGTAAAGTTCAATGTCAATGTGTAATATTCAATTAGGATTTGCAAAACAGTGAAGTTAAACAATGAATTGGTCCATAGTCGGTATGAGAAGACTACAGGAATATTTACCTGGGTGTACGTTCAAACAGAGATGAGAAAATTGCGATAAATAATTGTTTGTTTGTTTGTTAGTATGTATATGAATGTTATGTGTATAAACTGTGTTGAGTTATAGTTACTCAGTAGTGTCTCAGTGAAACAACCGACGGGGGAAGCCTTGCGGTGACAACAAAAGCAGTGTTTTACTGATCAGTCAAGTTGCTCCAGTGTACTCCATACAAACTGGTTGGCTACTGAAGGGATAGAAAATGGGGAATACTTGTTTTAAAGCAAACAAGGAATTAGATGGGAAAAATACATGTTTTAACGGGACCCAGACAATATTAAATACTCAGACAGATGGGAGAAGAAGTGTAGTTTTGTAGGAAATCACAAAATTATTACATAGAATTAGTGAAATCAATTTAAGAATGCCTTTCTGAAGAGCTGTTTACCACAGATGAGCAGCTTTGCGACCAAGCACATTGTAGATCGCTTTACTGCCAAAATGATCTAATTTAATGGATTGGTTTAGACATGCATAACAGCATTTTAAGAACAAAGAGAGAAACAAAAAGGGACAACGCTTCATGGTGGAAGGTGATGTATAAATAACTGTGTATATGATGAAGGGGGTGGCAACACCCATTCCGAAATCCCGCCATTCCGACATCCCGCTATTCCGACATACCACCATTCCGACATACCACCATTCCGACAAACCACCATTCCGACATGCAAACGTCCCACCATTCCGACATCCCACCATTGCGACATCCCGCTATTCTGACGTTCAAATGTCCCACCATTCCGACAAGGCTTTCCGTATAAGGAAATGTGTGTTACTCAACAGGTGAGTCCCTTCTTTCTGTTCATGCAATTTATATGTTTAACATGTTTATAGACAAGCGTTATTAAAAACACAAAGTCTCGGCAACTGGAGGAGGAGAAGCAGTCCGCGGTGGTTTTCAATCACACACTCCAATGCCACTTGTTTCAACTTCCGAAAATTTAATCCAGGAAAAAAAGGCTTACAAACATGGACCAAAACGGCTCCATAACACGCACAAGAATCCAAAAGAAACGAAAGTTAACTAAAAGAAAGCAAATAAACAGTATGAAGTGGTCAAAATTGGTTTTACGCATGCCTATGTGCGTCTGGCACATGCGTCTTCGGGCTCTCCCACGTTGGTTTGTGGATGAAAGCTATATGTTCAGCTGTAATGTCATGTAAAAACAATCTCTACATGACATTTAGTCCCAGGTGTGACCAGTTAGGTCCTTAAGATATCAACAGGCTGTATAAAGCTACAACCGTTGCGGCTGTGTGTTTGTGCCAAATGCGCAAAACCCATCCGCGCTTCCCAAAATTGGAGTGAGTACTCATAAATCACGTGAATAACATGAATAAACGTTTTTACTGCATTTTGTTGTGTTTTATACGTTCTATGCTGTCATTTCTATCTTCTCCTATTGGCAAGGCAAGGCAGAGTGCTCGCAACTGTGTCCTGTGCAGTAGCCGTGATATCTGTAATTGCAATTATTACTTTTGCATATGATGACAGCGTGCAAAAGACGCATGGGCTCTGTGGAGAGCTCCGCTCCAGCTGGCTGCTGTGACAGCTCACTGACACTGTATTTCTGCTTAATCAGTTTCAGTCTCGCCAGAGTTACATTAATATCTGTATTTTTACATTTGAAATTCAGGGGATTTTGATAATAGATTATTAAAGTTTGTTTGCGAGGCTGTGGCCTCTGCATGTGCAAAGCTTGTGCGCCAAACTTTAGGGCGTATTTGCGCCGGCATATCATTAGTGCAAAATGTTTTGGGTAAAAAATAGGCTATTAAAAGGAACTGTCGGAATGGCGGTATGTTAAAAAAAACAAAAAACATACCGCCATTCCGACCATAGGAGGAAAAAAGTGTCGGAATGGTGGGACGTTTGATAAAAAATTAAGTGTCGCCATTCCGACAATTGGAGACCCATGTCGGAATGGCGAGATGTCGGAATGGC
This sequence comes from Leuresthes tenuis, assembly GCF_036924035.1. Taxonomy (NCBI): domain Eukaryota; kingdom Metazoa; phylum Chordata; class Actinopteri; order Atheriniformes; family Atherinopsidae; genus Leuresthes; species Leuresthes tenuis. Next base: position 27,076,289 of record NW_027325370.1, read on the forward strand.
AGCATGTAACCATGATGAAGGAGAGACCATTTGAGCAGCACAGCCATTTCGCAGCACAGGGACAGCAGTCCAAGTTACAGGATCTCCCACGTGGTATCACCTGTCACATTGTGTCAAGGCATCAAAAGAAGAAAAAATCACCAAACTCAAGGACAAAAAGACAAAGACTCCGGTGAATGAAGACAGAGGACTGACAAACCAGAAATACAAAAGGATTCTCGATATCAAGATCCAGAAGAAGAGGCTAACAATGCCAAGAACACTTACGATGCTGGGAATGATGCCAGCAATGAACAGAGAAGAAGATTCAGTGTCATCAATCTGCATTAATTGCCTCTAATGAGGGGGTGAATATAGAATCCTCAACGATTACAACGTCTCTGGGAACTGTGACAACAACAAGGTTTAAACCATTTTGATATATATTGTAACCTATTGTCTATGGAATAGTGCCGAAAATGAGGTAAATCTAATCCACCACTGTCCTTGGTCTTCTGTAGGGTTTTTAAACTAATACGTGGTGGTTTGTTTTTCCACAGAAATTTGGAGATGCATGAATCTAGTGACTTAAACCAAGTAGCAGATGGTTTTATGGGGATCATTGAGAACAAATAGTTAACTTTTGGTAGTATCATCATTTTAATGGATGTAACTCTCCCCATAAGTGATATAGGTAAGGACTTCCAACGAGAGATCGTCCTCTACTGTCTTTAATAATTGCACATAATTTAGCTTTGTTAGCTCTGAGAGCCTGGAGGAAATGTTTATGCCTAAATATCTAATATTTCCTGACTGTAAAGTGATCGCAGGTATATTATGGACCCTACAGTTAATGGGCAGAACTGTGGTCTTAGACCAGTTGATAGAGTAGTCAGAAAGTGCTGAGAATTTATTTATGAGTGTGATCGTGTGACTGAGAGACGTCTGTGAGTTCTGAAGGAAAAGTAATACATCATCAGCATAAAGACTTATTTTATGCTCAATATTTTGGGATTAATTACTCACAAACGGGTAAGAAAAGGTAGTATTGCCAGACCATACATGATCAAAACAGGGAGGGGAGGTGGTTCAGCTGCAAGGTGTGAATGTCTGACTATAGTTTGTAAAAAGCGGGTAAGATAAGGTGCGAATGCCCGACAATGTATGATCAAAAGAGGGAGCGGAGGTTTTCGGCTGCAAGAAGGTCTGAATGTCCACCCAAAATTCCTGAAAAATGGGTAAAAAAAGGGTGCGAATGCCAAACCATACATCATCAAAAGCAGGAGTGGATGTGTTCGGCTACAAGAAGATTTGAATGTCCAGCAATAATTGCTTTAAAACATGAAAGAAAATTTTCGAATATCAAACCGCACATGATCATAAGCGGGAGAGGAGTTGTTCAGCTGCAAGAAGGTGTGAATGTCCACCCATAATTACTGAAAAATGGGTAAGAAAAGGTGAAAATGCCCAACCATACATCATCAAAAGCAGGAGTGGATGTGTTCGGCTACAAGAAGGTTTGAATGTCCGACCATAGTTTGTAAAAAGCGGGTAAGAAAAGGTTCGAATGCCCGAACATAGACCATCAAAAGAGGGAGCGGAGGTGTTCCGCTGTAAGAAGGTGTAAATGTCCGACCATAGTTGGTAAAAAGCGGGTAAGAAAAGGTTAAAATACCCGACTGTACACAATCAATAGCGGGAGCGGAGTTGTTTGGCTACAAGAAGGTGTGAAAGTCCGACCACGGTTTGTAAAAAGCGGGTAAGAAAAGGTTCGAATGCCCGAATATATACCATCAAAAGTGGAAGTGGATGGGTTCGGCTGCAAGAAGGTGTGAACGTCCGACCAAAGTTTGTAAAAAGCAGTTAAGAAAAGGTTCGAATATCCAACCAAACATAATCAAAAGCGGGAGCAGAGCTGTTCGACTGCAAGTAGGTGTGAATGTCAGATCATAATTTGCAAAAAGCTGATGAGAAAGGGTGAGAATGCCCGGCTATACACCATCAAATGCGGGAGCGGAAGTGTTCGGCTGTGAGTAGGTGTGAATGTCCGACCATAATTGCTGAAAAATGTGTTAGAAGAGACTAGAATGCCGGACAATACATCATCAAATGCGGGAGCGGAGTTGTTCGGCTGTGAGTAGGTGTGAATCTCCGAGCATAGTTTGTAAAAAGGGGGTAAGAATAGTTTCGAATGCCCGAACATACACTATCCAAACAGGGAGCTGAGGTGGCTCAGCTGCAAGGTGTGAATGTCTGACTATAGTTTGTAAATAAGGTGCGAATGCCCAACAATGTATAATCAAAAGAGGGAGCGGAGGTTTTCGGCTACAAGAAGGTTTGAATGTCCGACCATAGTTTGTAAAAAGCGGGTAAGAAAAAGTTCAAATGCCTGACTATACACCATCAAAAGCGGGAGCAGAGGTGTTCCGCTGTAAGACGGTGTGAATGTCCGACCATATTTGGTAAAAAGCGGGTAAGAAAAGGTTAAAATACCCGACTATACACAATCAATAGCGGGAGAGGAGGTGTTCAGCTGCAAGAAGGTGTGAATGTCCAACCATAATTCCTGAAAAATGGGTAAGAAAAGGTGCGAATGCCCAACCATACATTACCAAAAGCAGGTGTGAATGTCAGATCATAATTTGAAAAAAGCTGATGAGAAAGGGTGAGAATGCCCGACTATACACCATCAAATGCGGGAGCGGAGTTGTTCGGCTGTGAGTAAGTGTGAATCTCCGACCATAATTGCTGAAAAATGTGTTAGAAAAGGTAAGAATGCCGGTCCATACATCATCAAAAGCGGGAGAGGTGGTGTTCGGCTGCAAGTAGGTGTGAATGTCCAGCCATAATTACTAACAAACGGGTAAGAAAAGGTAGTATTGCCAGACCATACATGATCAAAACAGGGAGCGGAGGTGGTTCAGCTGCAAGAAGGTGTGAATGTCCGACTAAAGTTCAAATATATTAACAAAAGCGGGTTGAGAGGTCTTCGGATGAGAGTGGTTGAGAATTTCCAACCATAATCTATAAAATGCGGTGAAAAAAAAGGTGTGATGGAACACTAAAAGGTGGAGCGGAAGTGTTCGGCTGCAAGAAGGTGTGAATGTCCGACTATATTTGGTGAAAAGCAGGTGAAGCAAGGTCTGAATGCCCAACCTTACATCATCAAAAGCGAGATCAGAGGTGTTTGGCTGCATGAAGGCCATAGTTTGCCAAAAGCGGGTAAGCTGCGAATGACCGACTAAATATCAACAAAAGGTCTTCGGATGCAAGTGGGTGTGAATATCCCACCATACAAGTATGGTGGAGAGGAAGCTGTGAACAGCCGACCATAGTTGGCAAAAAGCGGGTGAGAAAAGGTGCGAATGTCCAACCATACATGATCAAAACAGGGAGCGGAGGTGTTTGGCTGTGACAAGGTGTGAATGTCCACCCAAAATTAATGAAAAGCGGGCAACAAGTAGGTTTGAATGCCCAACCATACATCATCAAAAGCAGGAGTGGATGTGTTCGGCTACAAGGTTTGAATGTCCGAGCATAGTTTGTAAAAAGCGGGTAAGAAAAGGTTCGAATGCCCAAACATACACCATCAAAAGAGGGAGCGGAGGTGTTCCGCTGTAAGAAGGTGTGAATGTCCGACCATAGTTGGTAAAAAACGGGTAAGAAAAGGTTAAAATACCCGACTGTACACAATCAATAGCGGGAGCGGATGTGTTTGGCTACAAGAATGTGTGACAGTCCGACCATGGTTTGTAAAAAAACGGGTAAGAAAAGGTGCGAATGCCCGACAATGTATGATCAAAAGAGGGAGCGGAGGTTTTCGGCTACAAGAAGGTTTGAATGTCCGACCATAGTTTGTAAAAAGCGGGTAAGAAAAGGTTCAAATGCCTGACTATACACCATCAAAAGCGGGAGCGGAGGTGTTCCGCTGTAAGACGGTGTGAATATCCGACCATTGTGTGTAAAAAGCGGGTAAGAAAAGGTTAAAATACCTGACTGTACACAATCAATAGCGGGAGCGGAGTTGTTCGGCTACAAGAAGGTGTGAAAGTTCAACCATGGTTTGTAAAAAGCTACTAAGTAAAGGTTCGAATGCCCGAATATATACCATCAAAAGCGGAAGCGGAGGTGTTCGGCTGCAAGAAGGTGTGAACGTCCGACCAAAGTTTGCAAAAAGCAAATAAGAAAAGGTTCGAATGCCCGAATATATACCATCAAAAGCGGGAGCAGAGCTGTTCGACTGCAAGTAGGTGTGAATGTCCAGCCATAATTACTCACAAACGGGTAAGAAAAGGTAGTATTGCCAGACCATACATGATCAAAACAGGGAGCTGAAGTGGTTCAGCTGCAAGGTGTGAATGTCTGACTATAGTTTGCAAAAAGCGGGTAAGACAAGGTGCGAATGCCCGACAATGTATGATCAAAAGAGGGAGTGGAGGTCTTCGGCTGCAAGGTCTGAATGTCCAACCATAATTTCTAAAAACCGGGTAAGTAAAGGCTCGAAAGCCCGACTATACACAATCAAAAGCGGGAGCGGGAGGTTTTCAGCTGCAAATCCTTCACTCAAACCAAGTGAAAACTGCTTTGTCCTTCATATTTATCAATGTCTAGATCGACTTCAACAAAGAACAACATTGTACTTTATAGTAAAGAAAGAGTTAAATCAAAAGTTTTAGGAATCCGAGAATAATCTTATTTTCATGAGTTCTGCACGATTATTGATTTTACTATAAATGAACGCCTTCACTCAAACTATGTTAAAACTGCTTTGTCCTTCATATTTATCAATGTCTAGATTGACTTCAACAAAGAACAACACTGGATTTTGCAGTAGAAGAAAGAGCAACACTGAAGGATCAGTAATCCGAGAATAAGCTTGTTTTCATACGTTCTGCATGATTTGGGATTTTATGTATAAAATGAATTCCTTCACTCAAACCAAGTGAAAACTGCTTTGTCCTTCATATTTATCAATGTCTAGATCGACTTCAACAAAGAACAACATTGTATTTTGCAGTAGAAGAAAAAGCAACACTGAAGGATCAGGAATCCGAGAATAAGCTACTTTTCATACGTTTTGCATGATTTGGGATTTTATGTATAAAATGAATTCCTTCATTCAAACCAAGTGAAAACTGCTTTGTCCTTCATATTTATCAATGTCTAGATTTACTTCAACAAAGAACAACATTGTATTTTGCAGTAGTAGAAAGCGCAACACTGAAGGATCAGGAATCCGAGAATAAGCTTATTTTCATACGTTCTGCATGATTTGGGATTTTATGTATAAAATGAATTCCTTTACTCAAACTATGTTAAAACTGCTTTGTCCTTCATATTTATCAATGTCTAGATTGACTTCAACAAAGAACAACATTGTATTTTGCAGTAGAAGAAATAGCAACACTGAAGGATCAGGAATCCGAAAACAAGCTTATTTTCATACGTTCTGCTTGATTTGGGATTTTGCTATAAAATTAATTCCTTCACTCAAACAAAGTGGAAACTGCTTTGTTCTTCATATTTATCAATGTCTATATAAATTTCAACAAAGAACAAGGCTGTATTTTTCATTATAGGAAAGAGCAACACTGGAGGATCAGGAATCCGAGAAAAAGCTTACTTTCATGAGTCCTGCACGATTTCGGATTTTCCTATAAAATGAATTGCTTTGCTCAAACCAAGTTAAAATTGCTTTGTCCTTCATAGTTATCCATGTCTAAAATGTATCAAGCATAAAGTTCCTCATATTACCCTGAATGAGAAAGAAGCATCCCTTTGGTTGAGCAATACGTTCCTTATGCGGAGTTATGCATGATTTCGGATTTTGCTATAAAATTCATTCCTTCACACCTTTTTTTTTCAGCACATTTTATAGATTATGGTTGGAAATTCTCAACCACTCTAATCCGAAGACCTCTCCTCCCGCTTTTGTTAATATATTTGAACTTTAGTTGGACATTCACCCCTTTTTGCAGCTAAACCACCTCCGCTCCCTGTTTTGATCAGGTATGGTCTGGCAATACTACATTTTCTTACCCGTTTGTGAGTAATTATGGCTGGATATTCACACCTACTTGCAGCTGAACACAATCTCTCTCGCTTTTAATTATGTTTGGATATTCGAACCTTTTCTTTACTGCTTTTTGCCAACTTTGGTCGGACGTTCACACCTTCTTGCAGCCGAACACCTCCGCTTCCGCTTTTGATGGTATATATTCGGGCATTCGAACCTTTTCTTACCAGCTTTTTACAAACCATGGTTGGACTTTCACACCTTCTTGTAGCCGAACAATTCCGCTCCCGCTATTGATTGTGTACAGTCGGGTATTTTAACCTTTTCTAACCCGCTTTTTACCAACTATGGTCGGACATTCACACCGTCTTACAGCGGAACATCTCCGCTCCCTCTTTTGATGGTGTATAGTCAGGCATTTGAACCTTTTCTTACCCGCTTTTTACAAACTATGGTCGGACATTCAAACCTTCTTGTAGCCGAAAACCTCTGCTCCCTCTTTTGATTATACATTGTCGGGCATTCGCACCTTATCTTACACGATTTGTACAAACTATAGTCAGACATTCACACCTTGGTGCTGAACCACCTCAGCTCCCTGTTTTGATCATGTATGGTCTGGCAATACTACCTTTTCTTACCCGTTTGTGAGTAATTATGGCTGGACATTCACACCTACTTGCAGTCGAACAGCTCTGCTCCCGCTTTTGATTATGTTTGGTTGGATATTCGAACCTTTTCTTAACTGCTTTTTACAAACTTTGGTCGGACGTTCACACCTTCTTGCAGCCGAACACCTCCGCTTCCGCTTTTGATGGTATATATTCGGGCATTCGAACCTTTTCTTACCAGCTTTTTACAAACCATGGTTGGACTTTCACACCTTCTTGTAGCCGAACAACTCCGCTCCCCCTATTGATTGTGTACAGTCGGGTATTTTAACCTTTTCTTACCCGCTTTTTACCAACTATGGTCGGACATTCACACTGTCTTACAGCGGAACACCTCCGCTCCCGCTTTTGATGGTGTATAGTCAGGCATTTGAACCTTTTCTTACCCGCTTTTTACAAACTATGGTCGGACATTCAAACCTTCTTGTAGCCAAAAACCTCCGCTCCCTCTTTTGATCATACATTGTCGGGCATTCGCACCTTTTCTTACCCGTTTTTTACAAACCATGGTCGGACTTTCACACATTCTTGTAGCCAAACACATCCGCTCCCGCTATTGATTGTGTACAGTCGGGTATTTTAACCTTTTCTTACCCACTTTTTACCAACTATGGTCGGACATTCATACCTTCTTACAGCGGAACACCTCCGCTCCCTCTTTTGATGGTGTATGTTTGGGTATTCGAACCTTTTCTTACCCGCTTTTTACAAACTATGCTCGGACATTCAAACCTTCTTCTAGCCGAACACAACCACTCCTTCTTTTGATGATGTATGCTTGGGCATTCAAACCTAATTTTTTGCCCGCTTTTCATTAATTTTGGGTGGACATTCACACCTTGTCACAGCCAAACACCTCCGCTCCCTGTTTTGATCATGTATGGTTGGACATTCGCACCTTTTCTCACCCGCTTTTTGCAAACTATGGTTGGCTGTTCACAGCTTCCTCTCCACCATACTTGTATGTTGGGATGTTCACACCCAGTTGCATCCGAAGACCTCCGCCCCCACTTTTGTTGATATTTAGTTGGTCATTCGCAGCTTACCCGCTTTTGGCAAACTATGGCCTTCTTGCAGCCAAACACCTCTGATCTCGCTTTTGATGATGTAAGGTTGGGCATTCAGACCTTGCTTCACCTGCTTTTCACCAAATATAGTCGGACATTCACACCTTTCTTGCAGCCGAACACTTCCGCTCCACCTTTTAGTGTTCTATAACACCTTTTTTTCACCGAATTTTATAGATTATGGTTGGAAATTCTCAACCACTCTCATCCGAAGACCTCTCCTCCCGCTTTTGTTAATATATTTGAACTTTAGTCGGACATTCACACCCTCTTGCAGCTGAACCACCTCCGCTCCCTGTTTTGATCATGTATGGTCTGGCAATACTACCTTTTCTTACCCGTTTGTGAGTAATTATGGCTGGACATTCACACTTACTTGCAGCCGAACACCACCTCTCTCGCTTTTGATGATGTATGGACCGGCATTCTTACCTTTTCTAACACATTTTTCAGCAATTATGGTCAGAGAGTCACACTTACTCACAGCCGAACAACTCCGCTCCCGCATTTGATGGTGTGCAGTTGGACATTCTCACCCTTTCTCATCAGCTTTTTGCAAATTATGATCTGACATTCACACCTACTTGCAGTCGAAAAGCTATGCTCCCGCTTTTGATTATGTTTGGTTGGATATTCAAACCTTTTCTTAACTGCTTTTTACAAACTTTGGTTGGACGTTCACACCTTCTTGTAGCCGAACACATCCACTCCTGCTTTTGATGATGTATGGTTGGGCATTCGCACCTTTTTTTTACCCATTTTTCAGGAATTATGGGTGGACATTCACACCTTCTTGCAGCTGAACACCTCTCCTTCTTATGATCATGTGCGGATGATATTCGAAAATTTTCTTTCATGTTTTAAAGCAATTATTGATGGACATTCAGACCTTCTTGCAGCTGAACCACTCTGCTCCCGCTTTTTGAATATGTTTGGTTGGATATTCGAAACTTTTCTTAACTGCTTTTTACAAACTTTGGTAGGACGTTCAAACTTTCAAGCAGCCGAACACCTCCGCTTCTGCTTTTGATGTTGTATATTCGGGCATACAAACCTTTTCTTACCCACTTTTTACAAACCATGGTCAGACTTTCACTCTTTGTTGCTGAACAACTCCGCTCCCTCTTTTGATTGTGTACAGTGGGGTATTTTCACCTTTTCTTACCTGCTTTTTACAAACTTTGGTCGGACATTCAAACCTTCTTGTAGCCGAACACATCCACTCCTGCTTTTGATGATGTATGGTTGGGCATTCGCACCTTTTCTTACCCATTTTTCAGTAATTATTGGTGGACATTCAGACCTTCTTGCAGCTGAACACCTCTGCTCCCTCTTTTGATCATACATTGTCGGGCATTCGCACCTTGTCTTACCCGCTTTTTACAAACTTTAGTCAGACATTCACACCTTGCAGCTGAACCACCTCCGCTCCCTGTTTTGATCATGTATGGTCTGGCAATACTACCTTTTCTTACCCATTTGTGAGTAATTATGGCTGGACATTCACACCTACTTGCAGCCGAACACCACCTCTCCCGCTTTTGATGATGTATTGTCCGGCATTCTAGTCTCTTCTAACACATTTTTCAGCAATTATGGTCGGACATTCACACCTACTCACAGCCGAACACTTCCGCTCCCGCATTTGATGGTGTATAGCCGGGCATTCTCACCCTTTCTCATCAGCTTTTTGCAAATTATGATCTCACATTCACACCTACTTGCAGTCGAACAGCTCTGCTCCCGCTTTTGATTATGTTTGGTTGGATATTCGAACCTTTTCTTAACTGCTTTTTACAAACTTTGGTCGGACGTTCACACCTTCTTGCAGCCGAACACCTCCACTTCCACTTTTGATGGTATATATTCGGGCATTCGAACCTTTTCTTACCCGCTTTTTACAAACCGTGGTCGGACTTTCACACCTTCTTGTAGCCGAACAACTCCGCTCCCGCTATTGATTGTGTACAGTCGGGTATTTTAACCTTTTCTTACCCGCTTTTTACCAACTATGGTCGGACATTTACACCTTCTTACAGCGGAACACCTCCGCTCCCTCTTTTGATGGTCTATGTTTGGGCATTCGAACCTTTTCTTACCCGCTTTTTACAAACTATGGTCGGACATTCAAACCTTCTTCTAGCCGAACACATCCACTCCTGCTTTTGATGATGTATGGTTTGGCATTCGCACCCTTTTTTTACCCATTTTTCAGGAATTATGGGTCGACATTCAGACCTTCTTGCAGCCGAAAACCTCCGCTCCCTCTTTTGATCATGCATTGTCGGGCATTCGCACCTTGTCTTACCCGCTTTTTATAAACTTTAGTTGGACATTCACACCTTCTTGCAGCTGAACGACCTCCGCTCGCTGTTTTGATCATGTATGGTCTGGCAATACTACCTTTTCTTACCCGTTTGTGAGTAATTAATCCCAAAATATTGAGCATAAAATAAGTCTTCATGCTGATGATGTATTACTTTTCCTTCAGAACTCACAGACGTCTCTCACTCACACGATCACACTCATAAATAAATTCTCAACACTTTCTGACTACTCTATCAACTGGTCTAAGACCACAGTTCTGCCCATTAACTGTAGGGTCCATAATATACCTGCGATCACTTTACAGTCAGGAAATATTAGATATTTAGGCATAAACATTTCCTCCAGGCTCTCAGAGCTAACAAAGCTAAATTATGTGCAATTATTAAAGACAGTAGAGGACGATCTCTCTCGTTGGAAGTCCTTACCTATATCACTTATGGGGAGAATTACATCCATTAAAATGATGATACTACCAAAAGTTAACTATTTGTTCTCAATGATCCCCATAAAACCATCTGCTACTTGGTTTAAGTAACTAGATTCATGCATCTCCAAATTTCTGTGGAAAAACAAACCACCACGTATTAGTTTAAAAACCCTACAGAAGACCAAGGACAATGGTGGATTAGATTTACCTCATTTTCAGCACTATTCCTTAGCCAATAGGTTACAATATATATCAAAATGGTTTAAACCTTGTTTTTGTCACAGTTCCCAGAGACGTTGTAATCGTTGAGGATTCTATATTCACCCCCTCATTAGAGGCACGTGTTGCAGATTGATGACACTGAATCTTCTTCTCTGTTCATTGCTGGCATCATTCCCAGCATCGTAAGTGTTCTTGGCATTGTTAGACTCTTCTTCTGGATTTTGATATCGAGAATCCTTTTGTATTTCTGGTTTGTCAGTACTCTCTCTTCGTTCACCGGCGTCTTCGTCTTTTTGTCCTTGAGTTTGGTGATTTTTTCTTCTTTTGATGCCTTGACACAATGTGACAGGTGATACCACGTGGGAGATCCTGTAACTTGGACTGCTGTCCCTGTGCTGCGAAATGGCTGTGCTGCTCAAATGGTCTCTCCTTCATCATGCTTACATGCTGCCATTTCGACATCTCGCCATTCCGACATGGGTCTCCAATTGTCGGAATGGCGACACTTAATTTTTTATCAAACGTCCCACCATTCCGACACTTTTTTCCTCCTATGGTCGGAATGGCGGTATGTTTTTTTTTTTTTTAACATACCGCCATTCCGACAGTTCCTTTTAAAAGCCTATTTTTTACCCAAAACATTTTGCACTAATGATATGCCGGCGCAAATACGCCCTAAAGTTTGGCGCACAAGCTCTGCACATGCAGAGGCCACAGCCTCGGAAACAAACTTTAATAATCTATTATCAAAATCCCCTGAATTTCAAATATAAAAATACAGATATTAATGTAACTCTGGCGAGACTGAAACTGATTAAGCAGAAATACATTGTCAGTGAGCTGTCACAGCAGCCAGCTGGAGCGGAGCTCTCCACAGAGCCCATGCGTCTTTTGCACGCTGTCATCATATGCAAAAGTAATAATTGCAATAACAGATATCACGGCTACGGCACAGGACACAGTTGCGAGCACTCTGCCTTGCCTTGCCAATAGGAGAAGAGAGAAATGACAGCATAGAACGTATAAAACACAACAAAATGCAGTAAAACGTTTATTCATGTTATTCACGTGATTTATGAGTACTCACTCCAATTTTGGGAAACGCGGATGGGTTTTGCGCATTTATCACAAACACACAGCCGCAACGGTTGTAGCTTTATACAGCCTGTTGATATCTTAAGGACCTAACTGGTCACACCTGGGACTAAATGTCATGTAGAGATTGTTTTTACATGACATTACAGCTGAACATATAGCTTTCATCCACAAACCAACGTGGGAGAGCCCGAAGACGCATGTGCCAGACGCACATAGGCATGCGTAAAACCAATTTTGACCACTTCATACTGTTTATTTGCTTTCTTTTAGTTAACTTTCGTTTCTTTTGGATTCTTGTGCGTGTTATGGAGCCGTTTTGGTCCATGTTTGTAAGCCTTTTTTTCCTGGATTAAATTTTCGGAAGTTGAAACAAGTGGCATTGGAGTGTGTGATTGAAAACCACCGCGGACTGCTTCTCCTCCTCCAGTTGCCGAGACTTTGTGTTTTTAATAACGCTTGTCTATGAACATGTGTTAAACATATAAATTGCATGAACAGAAAGAAGGGACTCACCTGTTGAGTAACACACATTTCCTTATACGGAAAGCCTTGTCGGAATGGTGGGACATTTGAACGTCAGAATAGCGGGATGTCGCAATGGTGGGATGTCGGAATGGTGGGACGTTTGCATGTCGGAATGGTAGTATGTCGGAATGGTGGGATGTCGGAATGGTGGGATGTCGGAATAGCGGGATGTCGGAATGGCGGTATTTCGGAATGGGTGTTGCCACCCCTTCATCATATACACAGTTATTTATACATCACCTTCCACCATGAAGCGTTGTCCCTTTCTGTTTCTCTCTTTGTTCTTAAAATGCTGTTATGCATGTCTAAAGCAATCCATTAAATTAGATCATTTTGGCAGTAAAGCGATCTACAATGTTCTTGGTCGCAAAGCTGCTCATCTGTGGTAAACAGCTCTTCAGAAAGGCATTCTTCAATTGATTTCACTAATTCTATGTAATAATTTTGTGATTTCCTACAAAACTACACTTCTTCTCCCATCTGTCTGAGTATTTAATATTGTCTGGGTCCCGTTAAAACATGTATTTTTTCCAATTCCTTGTTTGCTTTAAAACAAGTATTCCCCATTTTCTATCCCTTCAGTAGCCAACCAGTTTGTATGGAGTACACTGGAGCAACTTGACTGATCAGTAAAACACTGCTTTTGTTGTCACCGCAAGGCTTCCCCCGTCGGTTGTTTCACTGAGACACTACTGAGTAACTATAACTCAACACAGTTTATACACATAACATTCATATACATACTAACAAACAAACAAACAATTATTTATCGCAATTTTCTCATCTCTGTTTGAACGTACACCCAGGTAAATATTCCTGTAGTCTTCTCATACCGACTATGGACCCATTCATTGTTTAACTTCACTGTTTTGCAAATCCTAATTGAATATTACACATTGACATTGAACTTTACTTGATAAGCAGGTCTTCATTGCATTCAGCAGCCTATATGTGAGCATCTATGTGTAAGCTGTTCTTCTTTGCATTTATCAGCAGCAAGCAATTCTTCATTGCACATGCATATGAAAATAGTAAAACAATTCCAATGCGTTAGCGAAACCTTCTATATCAGGAGTGTCCATCATGATGCTGGGAATAGAACCTCTTTCCCAGAATAGTTCAACCTTCATTACTCAACTGATCATAACTCCGCAATGAGCACATTTCAAAGTATCATTCCTCTACATATATTCAAAAATCTATGTGTAAATGTTTAATATTTCTTATATTTGTTGATGTCATTCTGTGTGCATGTGGCCTAAACCCAATCTCTGTGTGGCAATTTTAATTTAAACAAGTTGAACTCTGCCTCTGATCATTTAAAAAAGGTGTGTACCAATATCAACCTTTCTCAGGTAATTACAGATCCTACAAAACCAAAGAGATCCTTCAAGGTTGTCCCTGATTGGCTCAATCTTAACAAATCAAAGGTAGAAAATCCGCAGTATCTGAACTTGGTGTTAGTTATCACTGCTCAATAGCCTGTATCAGAATTGCAAAAATGAAAACATTAGGTCCACGCTTGGTATCCAGATCCTGAAACATCTCCATGAGCAGGCTTTTTTTTAACTGATCTGTTGAATAGTTATATGACACTGTTAAAATCCCAGATGAAGATCTAGCACTTGGCCATTTTTGTAAATCTTCTAATTCCATAGTTGATAAACACGCCCCTTTTAAAAAGTATAGAACTTAGAACAGGTCTATCCCTGGCTTTCGGCAGAACTGTCTTCTTTACTTTTTTTTCCCCTTGTCCTGTTCAGCATTATGTCAGAAGAATTGTAGTCTGAATACCTTTGATGCCAAACAGATTTGTTTTGCCAAGGGAAGTTTTATAAATGTAAAGCTCCCCTTGATGCCCATTTATTTATTTCTGTTTACAATATATGACATGAACTGAACTGAACCGGACCGGGGGACAAGGAAAGAAGAAGAGGAAAGAAGAGGAAACAGAACAAAAATAGAAACAAAAACCAGACAACCAGCTGCTACACCTGTAAAAAACAAAACAGACAACAATCCATGGCCTATGAGGGGAATCCAGCCTTAGCGCCACCAGGAGCACCTGAAAGCAGACAAGCAGAGAAAAAACAAACACACAAACAAACAAAAACAAGCACAAGAAGCGGCAATCGCATACAACACAGCTGTGGATATAGATGACCTGAGACGACATGATAATACATCATCTGCTTAGTGACCATGCTACTGGACTAATGAATGTGTGTGTGGGTGTGTGAGAACATGCAACACCCATGGCACAGGACCTACATGATAACCGTGCTTAGTTATGAGTGTATAAGCGTACAGGGCCACAATCCACAGCCCCCCCCCCCCCCCCCCCCCCCCCCCCAAGCAATCAGAAGCAGGCAGAGAGGGCCACAAGACCCAGGCCACCAGCAGCCCCCACAGAGCACAGAACCCAGGCAGCCCAATGCAGGGGCAACCACGCATCCTCCCAGACGACTGCAGAGGAAGCCCCCGGAAAGAGCCCCCATAAGCATAGGGCAGAGGCACTCCGGGAACCAGGGGCAACAGCCCACCGACCCCGCCAGGTCCCAGCCGCCCAGACATGGGCCGTGCACTGGACCTGGACAGAAGTCCAACAACATAACACCACTCTGATTCAGATCGGGGGGGCCGTTCCTCCCAATCACACCCCTCCAGGTCTCACTGTCATTGCCCACGTGAGCATTGAAGTCCCCCAGCAGAATGAGGGAGTCTCCGGTAGGAGCATTCTCCAGTGCCTCCCCCAGAGACTCCAAAAAGGGTAGGTACTCTGAACTGCTGTTTGGCGCATAGGCACAAACAACAGTCAGGACTCGTCCCCCCACCCAAGGCGGAGGGAGGCTACCCTCTCGTTCACTGGGGTAAACCCCAATGTACTGGCACACAGCCGGGGGGCAATAAGTATGCCCACACCTGCTCTGCGCCTCTCACCACGGGCAACTCCAGAGTGGAAGAGAGTCCAACCCCTCTCAAGAGTACTGGTTCCAGATCCCAAGCCGTGCGTCGAGGTGAGTCCGACTATATCTAACGGTCTGATGAAGTTTCAACAATAAACAACAAACTTTGTATTATGAGAAAGAACCAGACTCATTCTTCAGGAATCCGAAAATAAGCTCTATTTTACGAGTTATGCACGAATTCGGATTCTCCTATAAAACGAATTCCTTAACTCAAACCAAGTTAAGACTGCTTTGTCCTTCATATTTATTCATGTCTAATCAAGTTTCAACGATAAACAACGTTGTACTTTGTAGAATGAGAAAGAACTTCTTCAGCAATAAGCATCTCTCGACATATGACGAAATACAGATTTTGCTATTAAATTAATTCCTTCTATCAGCCTGACTTAAAACTGTTTGTCTTCCTTATTTATCCACTTCAAATCAAGTTTCAACAATTAAAAAAATTTTGTAGTTTGAGAAAGAACAACTTAATCTTGAGCAATCAGTATAAAAAGAGGGTAAGCAAAGGTGCGAATGTCAAACCATACATGATCAAAACAGGGAGCGGAGGTGTTTGGCTGAGACAAGGTTTGAATGTCCACCCATAATTAATGAAAAGCGGGCAACAAGTAGGTTCGAATGCCCAACCATACATCATCAAAAGCAGGAGTGGATATGTTCGGCTACAAGAAGGTTTGAACGTCTGACCATAGTTTGTAAAAAGCGGGTAAGAAAAGGTTCGAATGCCCGAACATACACCATCAAAGGAGGGAGCGGAGGTGTTCCGCTGTAAGAAGGTGTGAATGTCCGACCATAGTTGGTAAAAAACGGGTAAGAAAAGGTTAAAATACCCGACTGTACACAATCAATAGCGGGAGCGGATGTGTTTGGCTACAAGAATGTGTGACAGTCCGACCATGGTTTGTAAAAAACGGGTAAGAAAAGGTGCGAATGCCCGACAATGTATGATTAAAAGAGGGAGCGGAGGTGTTCGGCTGCAAGAAGGTGTGAATGTACACCCATAATTACTGAAAAATGGGTAAGAAAAGGTGCGAATGCCCAACTATACATAACCAAAAGCAGGAGTGGATGTGTTCGGCTCCAAGAAGGGTTGAATGTCTGACCATAGTTTGTAAAAAGCAGGTAAGAAAAGGTTTGACTGCCCGAACATACACCATCAAAAGAGGGAGCGGAGGTGTTCCGCTGTAAGAAGGTGTGAATGTCCGACCATAGTTGGTAAAAAGCGGGTAAGAAAAGGTTAAAATACCCGACTGTACACAATCAATAGCGGGAGCGGAGTTGTTCGGCTACTAAAAGATGTGAAATTCCGACTATGGTTTGTAAAAAGCGGGTAAGAAAAGGTGCTAATGCCTGACTATACACCATCAAAAGCGGGAGCGGAGGTGTTCCGCTGTAAGACGGTGTGAAAGTTCAACCATGGTTTGTAAAAAGCTGCTAAGAAAAGGTTCGAATGCCCAAATATATACCATCAAAAGCGGAAGCGGAGGTGTTCGGCTGCAAGAAGGTGTGAACGTCCGACCAAAGTTTGCAAAAAGCAGTTAAGAAAAGGTTCGAATGCCCGAATATATACCATCAAAAGCGGGAGCAGAGCTGTTCGACTGCAAGTAGGTGTGAATGTCCAGCCATAATTACTCACAAACGGGTAAGGAAAGGTAGTATTGCCAGACCATACATGATCAAAACAGGGAGCTGAGGTGGTTCAGCTGCAAGGTGTGAATGTCTGACTATAGTCAGGCATTTGAACCTTTTCTTACCCGCTTTTTACAAACTATGGTCGGACATTCAAACCTTCTTGTAGCCGAAAACCTCTGCTCCCTCTTTTGATTATACATTGTAAGGCATTCGCACCTTATCTTACCCGCTTTTTACAAACTATAGTCAGACATTCACACCTTGGTGCTGAACCACCTCAGCTCCCTGTTTTGATCATGTATGGTCTGGCAATACTACATTTTCTTACCCGTTTGTGAGTAATTATGGCTGGACATTCACACCTACTTGCAGTCGAACAGCTCTGCTCCCGGTTTTGATTATGTTTGGTTGGATATTCAAACCTTTTCTTAACTGCTTTTTACAAACTTTGGTCGGACGTTCACACCTTCTTGTAGCCGAACACATCCACTCCTGCTTTTGATGATGTATGGTTGGGCATTCGCACCTTTTTTTTACCCATTTGTCAGGAATAATGGGTGGACATTCACACCTTCTTGCAGCTGAACACCTCCTCTCCCACTTATGATCATGTGCGGTTTGATTTTCGAAAATTTTCTTTCATGTTTTCTAGCAATTATTGATGGACATTTAGACCTTCTTGAAGCTGAACACCTCCGCTCCTGCTTTTGATCATACCTTGTCAGGCATTCGCACCATGTCTTACCCGCTTTTTACAAACTTTAGTCGAACATTTACACCTTTTTGCTGCCGAACACCACCGCTCTCGCTTTTGATGATGTATGGTCCGGCATTCTTTCCTTTTCTAACACATTTTTCAGCAATTATGGTCGGACATTCACACCTACTCAGAGCCGAACACCTCCGCTCCCGCATTTGATGGTGTATGTTCGGGCATTCTCACCCTTTCGCATCAGCTTTTTGCAAATTATGATCTGATATTCACACCTGCTTTTGATAATTGTATGGTTGGGCATTCGCACCTTTTTTTACCCATTTTTCAGGAATTATGGGTGGACATTCACACCTTCTTGCAGCTGAACACCTCCTCTCCTTCTTATGATCATGTGCGGATGATATTCGAAAATTTTCTTTCATGTTTTAAAGCAATTATTGATGGACACTCAGACCTTCTTGCAGCTGAACCACTCTGCTCCCACTTTTGATGGTGTATAGTCGGGCTTTCGAGCCTTTCCTTCCCGGTTTTTACAAATTATGGTTGGACATTCAGACCTTCTTGCAGCCGAACACCTCCGCTCCCTCTTTTGATCATACATTGTCGGGCATTCGAACCTTTTCTTACCAGCTTTTTACAAACCATGGTTGGACTTTCACACCTTCTTGTAGCCGAACAACTCCGCTCCCGCTATTGATTGTGTACAGTCGGGTATTTTAACCTTTTCTTACCCGCTTTTTACCAACTATGGTCGGACATTCACACCGTCTTACAGCGGAACACCTCCGGTCCGCGCTTTTGATGGTGTATAGTCAGGCATTTGAACCTTTTCTTACCCGCTTTTTACAAACTATGGTCGGACATTCAAACCTTCTTGTAGCCGAAAACCTCTGCTCCCTCTTTTGATTATACATTGTCGGGCATTCGCACCTTATCTTACCCGCTTTTTACAAACTGTAGTCAGACATTCACACCTTGGTGCTGAACCACCTCAGCTCCCTGTTTTGATCATGTATGGTCTGGCAATACTACCTTTTCTTACCCGTTTGTGAGTAATTATGGCTGGACATTCACACCTACTTGCAGTCGAACAGCTCTGCTCCCGCTTTTGATTATGTTTGGTTGGATATTCGAACCTTTTCTTAACTGCTTTTTACAAACTTTGGTCGGACGTTCACACCTTCTTGCAGCCGAACACCTCCGCTTCCGCTTTTGATGGTATATATTCGGGCATTCGAACCTTTTCTTAGCAGCTTTTTACAAACCATGGTTGGACTTTCACAACTTCTTGTAGCCGAACAACTCCGCTCCCGCTATTGATTGTGTACAGTTGGGTATTTTAACCTTTTCTTACCCGCTTTTTACCAACTATGGTCGGACATTCACACCGTCTTACAGCGGAACACCTCCGCTCCCTCTTTTGATGGTGTATTGTCAGGCATTTGAACCTTTTCTTACCCGCTTTTTACAAACTATGGTCGGACATTCAAACCTTCTTGTAGCCAAAAACCTCCGCTCCCTCTTTTGATCATACATTGTCGGGCATTCGCACCTTTTCTTACCCGTTTTTTACAAACCATGGTCGGACTTTCAAACCTTTTTGTAGCCCAACACATCCACTCCTGCTTTTGATGATGTATGTTTGGGCATTCGCACCTTTTCTTACCCATTTTTCAGTAATTATGGGTGTACATTCACACCTTCTTGCAGCTGAACACCTCCGCTCCCTCTTTTGATCATACATTTTCGGGCATTCGCACCTTTTCTTACCCGCTTTTTACAAACCATGGTTGGACTTTCACACCTTTTAATAGCCGAACAACTCCGCACCCGCTACTGATTGTTTACAGTCGGGTATTTTAACCTTTTCTTACCCGTTTTTTACCAACTATGGTCGGACATTCACACCTTCTTACAGCGGAATACCTCCGCTCCCTCCTTTGATGGTGTATGTTCGGGCATTCGAACCTTTTCTTACCCGCTTTTTACAAACTATGGTCAGACGTTCAAACCTTCTTGTAGCCGAACATATCCACTCCTGCTTTTGATGATGTATGGTTGGGCATTCGAACCTACTTGTTGCCCGCTTTTCATTAATTATGGGTGGACATTCACACCTTGTCTCAGCCAAACACCTCCGCTCCCTGTTTTGATCATGTATGGTTTGACATTCGCACCTTTGCTTACCCTCTTTTTATACTGATTGCTCAAGATTAAGTTGTTCTTTCTCAAACTACAAATTTTTTTTAATTGTTGAAACTTGATTTGAAGTGGATAAATAAGGAAGACAAACAGTTTTAAGTCAGGCTGATAGCAATTAATTTTATAGCAAAATCTGTATTTCGTCATTTGTCGAGAGATGCTTATTGCTGAAGAAGTTCTTTTTCATTCTACAAAGTACAACGTTGTTTATCGTTGAAACTTGATTAGACATGAATAAATATGAAGGACAAAGCAGTCTTAACTTGGTTTGAGTTAAGGAATTCGTTTTATAGGAGAATCCGAATTCGTGCATAACTCGTAAAATAGAGCTTATTTTCGGATTCCTGAAGAATGAGTCTGGTTCTTTCTCATAATACAAAGTTTGTTGTTTATTGTTGAAACTTCATCAGACCATTAGATATAGTCGGACTCACCTCGACGCACGGCTTGGGATCTGGAACCAGTACTCTTGAGAGGGGTTGGACTCTCTTCCACTCTGGAGTTGCCCGTGGTGAGAGGCGCAGAGCAGGTGTGGGCATACTTATTGCCCCCCGGCTGTGTGCCAGTACATTGGGGTTTACCCCAGTGAACGAGAGGGTAGCCTCCCTCCGCCTTGGGTGGGGGGACGAGTCCTGACTGTTGTTTGTGCCTATGCGCCAAACAGCAGTTCAGAGTACCTACCCTTTTTGGAGTCTCTGGGGGAGGCACTGGAGAATGCTCCTACCGGAGACTCCCTCATTCTGCTGGGGGACTTCAATGCTCACGTGGGCAATGAAAGTGAGACCTGGAGGGGTGTGATTGGGAGGAACGGCCCCCCCGATCTTAATCAGAGTGGTGTTATGTTGTTGGACTTCTGTGCCAGTCATAGACTGTCCATAACGAACACCATGTTCAGGCATAAGGGTGTCCATATGTGCACTTGGCACCAGGACACCCTTGGCCGCAGTTCGATGATCGACTTTGTGGTTATATCATCGGACTTGCGGCCGTATGTCCTGGACACTCGGGTGAAGAGAGGGGCGGAGCTGTCAACTGATCACCACCTGGTGGTGAGTTGGCTCCGCTGGTGGGGGAGGATGCCGATCAGACCTGGCAGGCCCAAACGTATTGTGAGGGTCTGCTGGGAGCGTTTGTCAGAATCCCCCGTCAGAAGGAGCTTTAACTCCCACCTCCGGCAGAGCTTCAACCATATTTGAGGTGGGGGACATTGAATGGGCCATGTTCCGTGACTCCATTGCCGAGGCAGCTGGTCGGAGTTGTGGCCGTAAGGTGGTCGGTGCCTGTCGTGGCGGCAACCCTCGAACCTGCTGGTGGACACCAGTGGTGAGGGAAGCCATCAAGCTGAAGGAGTCCTATCGGGCCTTTTTGGCCAGTGGGACCCTGGAAGAAGCTGATAGGTACCGACGGGCCAGACGGGCCGCGGCTCAGGGGGGGGAAGCGGCTCACAGTCAACACTGTTTACAGTGGGGATGGGGCTTTGCTGACCTCAACTAGGGATGTTGTGAGTCGGTGGGGGGAGTACTTCGAGGAACTCCTCAATCCTACCAACATGTGCTCGGAAGAGGCAGAGTCGGAGAGCTCGGAGACGGGGCCTCCCATTTCTGGGGCTGAGGTTGCCGAGGTGGTTAAAAAGCTCCTCGGTGGCAAGGCCCCGGGGGTGGATGAGGTCCGTCCTGAGTTTCTCAAGGCTCTGGATGTTGTAGGGCTGTCTTGGCTGACACGCCTCTGCAGTATCGCGTGGACATCGGGGACAGTGCCTCTGGACTGGCAGATTGGGGTGGTGGTCCCCCTCTTTAAAAAGAGGGACCGGAGGGTGTGTTCCAACTATAGGGGTATCACACTCCTCAGCCTCCCTGGTAAGGTCTATTCGGGGGTATTGGAGAGGAGGATCCGTCGGATAATCGAGCCTCGGATTCAGGAGATGCAGTGTGGCTTTCGTCCTGGCCGTGGAACAGTGGACCAGCTCTATACCCTCGGCAGGATCCTGGAGGGTGCATGGGAGTTCGCCCAACCAGTCTACATGTGTTTTGTGGACTTGGAGAAAGCGTTCGACCGTGTCCCTCGTGGAGTCCTGTGGGGGGTGCTCCGGGAATATGGAGTGCCGGACCCCTTGATAGGGGCCGTTCGGTCTCTGTATGACCGGTGCCAGAGTTTGGTCCGCATTGCCGGCAGTAAGTCGGATACGTTTCCGGTGAGAGTTGGACTCCGTCAGGGCTGCCCTTTGTCACCGATTCTGTTCCTAACTTTTATGGACAGAATTTCTAGGCGGAGCCAGGGCGTTGAGGGTGTCCCATTTGGCGACCTCAGAATCGGGTCTCTGCTTTTTACAGATGATGTGGTTCTGTTAGCGTCGTCAGGCCGTGACCTTCAGCTCTCACTGGAGTGATTCGCAGCCGAGTGTGAAGCGGCTGGGATGAGAATCAGCACCTCCAAATCCGAGACTATGGTTCTCAGCCGGAAAAGGGTGGAATGCTCTCTCCGGGTCGGGAATGAGATCCTTCCCCAAGAGGAGGAGTTCAAGTATCTCGGGGTCTTGTTCACGAGTGACGGACGAATGGAGCGGGAGATTGACGGGCGGATCGGTGCGGCGCCTGCAGTGTTGCAGGCTCTGCACCGACCCGTCGTTGTGAAGAGGGAGCTGAGCCAGAAGGCGAAGCTCTCTACTTATTGGTCAATCTACGTTGGCCGGGGACAGAGACGTCTGGGTTTCTCTGCTCAAGCTGCTGCCCCCGCGACCCGACCCCCGGATAAGCGGCAGATGAATGATGGATGGATGGATATATCCTCCACCAACCAGACTTACAACCCCCGACTAGGGTAGCAGAATTTCTAAGCATCTGTACCCCAAAACTACTATCAAAAATATATAAATTATTGTCTAAGATAGATGACACAATGTCTTCCATCCTCAAAATGGGAGGCAGATTTATCCATCAGTTCTGGTCATAGCTTCTAACCACAAATATGTTTGAACACCTTCATAAAGACTCGAAATCCTAATTTACAGCTCATACAATACAAAATCCTTCATAGAACACACTATACAGGACAAAGGGTGTTCAGGATGGGTCTAACACACTCAAACATCTGCTCACATTGCACAGATAACACACCTGATGATTATGCACACGCTTTGTGGTTTTCTGCGCCTGTCCAGAAGTTCTGGCTTGAAGTCTGTGAGGACCTATCAACATGGCTAAAGTGTAGCATCCCTGCATGCCCAACACTGTGCATACTGGGGGACTTAGACAACATCAACATGGAAATTAACTCAGCACACATGGTTGCCACAGTGTTATGTATCGCAAAGAAAACTATTCTCATGAACTGGAAAGCGAAGAACAATCTGTGTATTAACCAGTTTAGAAATTTTCTTTTAGATTATATGAGCATGGAAACAATGTCTGCCTCCTCAAAACATCAATTGGCTGAATTTCATTCTCTCTGGTCCCCTCTGATTAGTTTTATCACATAGTGGTGGTGGTGGGTTGCTGGGTGATGGTGGGTCTCAGGCCCGGGCTGCTGCGACTGGTGTGACCGGGTGGTTTGTTTGTTTGTTTTTTGTAGAGGTCCTCCTGGGTGGGGTTGGGTTGAGTGGGGTGGGGCGGGATGGGTACCTTCTGGGGGTACAGTAGCTCCCGGAATATGGTCGCTGCAGGCCCCGAGCCTGGTGGACATCAGGCCCTCCTGCCCATTGTTGGCTCCCAGGTAGCGGGGATGCCTATTGCAGCCAGTCCCTGGCTGCCCTCTCTGGGGGAGAGTAGCTCCCCCGGTATATATCCCCATACCCCTCTCCCTTCTGGCTCCTGTACACAGCACACACTCACACATGAAGGGTTTTGGGGGCGTGTGTGTTCGGTGGGGTGCAGTGGATGGGGCCACGTAGGTGGTCCCCTTTGGTTGCACTCTGCAGTTCCCTGCCCCTGTTTTAATTACACCTTAGACATTAGTACTTATCAAACACACTCACACACACACATTAGGTCTTGGGGGGTGGTTACACTGAGTGGCATCTGGTGGGTGGGCCTCTTTGGGTATGTAGGCTGCCCAGAGTGCCGCGCTCCCAGTTCTACAAGTTTGGCTGCCCCTCAATTTTAATTGCTCACTATTAGAAAATATTGAAGAGCCAGAAGGGTGAGGGGAGGGGTCTTCTTCGCACACCCCTGCTTCCTGGTGTCTGCTCGGGGCAGGAGGGGCCAGGAGGATTAATTAATTGTTCTGCTGGTTCGGGGTCTGTGGTGGCTGGGGGGTTGCTGGCCTCCTGGTGTGCCCGCTGCACTACACCCCAGCAGAGTCGAGGGAGGTAGGATGTGTGGATGTATGGGACGTGAAAGTGTGTGTGGTAATGATTGGGCCTGGATCTGGGACTTGCTGTCGCCTGGCCTGCCTGTGTTTCTCCCGATGGGGCATCAGCGTTGCCTCTCCCCACTGCTCGCGACTTCACCCACCTGTGGGCACGTCTTGACTCCCAGGGCACTTGGCCAGGGGCGCTGGGGCAGGCGCTGACCCACTTTGTGGCTGTCTGGGGCGCTTGGCCCTCCTGGGTATTGGGTGGGGCCTCTGCCGGGGGGTTTGGGGGCGCTCGGGCTCCTGGGGCCCAGGTCCAGTGCACGGCCCATGTCTGGGTGGCTGGGGCCTGGCGGGGTAGGTGGGCTGTTGCCCCTGGTTCCCGGAGTGCCTCTGCCCTATGCTTATGGGGGCTCTTTCCGGGGGCTTCCTCTGCAGTCTTCTGGGTGGCTGCCTGGGTTCTGTGCTCTGTGGGGGCTGCTGGTGGCCTGGGTCTTGTGGCCCTCTCTGCCTGCTTCTGATTGCTTGGGGGGGGGGGCTGTGGATTGTGGCCCTGTACGCTTATACACTCATAACTAAGCACGGTTATCATGTAGGTCCTGTGCCATGGGTGTTGCATGTTCTCACACACACACACACACATTCATTAGTCCAGTAGCATGGTCACTAAGCAGTTGATGTATTATCATGTCGTCTCAGGTCATCTATATCCACAGCTGTGTTGTATGCGATTGCCGCTTCTTGTGCTTGTTTTTGTTTGTTTGTGTGTTTGTTTTTTCTCTGCTTGTCTGCTTTCAGGTGCTCCTGGTGGCGCTAAGGCTGGATTCCCCTCATAGGCCATGGATTGTTGTCTGTTTTGTTTCTATTTTTGTTCTGTTTCCTCTTCTTTCCTCTTCTTCTTTCCTTGTCCCCCGGTCCGGTTCAGTTCAGTTCATGTCATATATTGTAAACAGAAATAAATAAATGGGCATCAAGGGGAGCTTTACATTTATAAAACTTCCCTTGGCAAAACAAATCTGTTTGGCATCAAAGGTATTCAGACTACAATTCTTCTGACATAATGCTGAACAGGACAAGGGGAAAAAAAAGTAAAGAAGACAGTTCTGCCGAAAGCCAGGGATAGACCTGTTCTAAGTTCTATACTTTTTAAAAGGGGCGTGTTTATCAACTATGGAATTAGAAGATTTACAAAAATGGTCAAGTGCTAGATCTTCATCTGGGATTTTAACAGTGTCATATAACTATTCAACAGATCAGTTAAAAAAAAGCCTGCTCATGGAGATGTTTCAGGATCTGGATACCAAGCGTGGACCTAATGTTTTCATTTTTGCAATTCTGATACAGGCTATTGAGCAGTGATAACTAACACCAAGTTCAGATACTGCGGATTTTCTACCTTTGATTTGTTAAGATTGAGCCAATCAGGGACAACCTCTAAGGATCTCTTTGGTTTTGTAGGATCAGTAATTACCTGAGAAAGGTTGATATTGGTACACACCTTTTTTAAATGATCAGAGGCAGAGTTCAACTTGTTTAAATTAAAATTGCCACACAGAGATTGGGTTTAGGCCACATGCACACAGAATGACATCAACAAATATAAGAAATATTAAACATTTACACATAGATTTTTGAATACATGTAGAGGAATGATACTTTGAAATGTGCTCATTGCGGAGTTATGATCAGTTGAGTAATGAAGGTTGAACTATTCTGGGAAAGAGGTTCTATTCCCAGCATCATGATGGACACTCCTGATATAGAAGGTTTCGCTAACGCATTGGAATTGTTTTACTATTTTCATATGCATGTGCAATGAAGAATTGCTTGCTGCTGATAAATGCAAAGAAGAACAGCTTACACATAGATGCTCACATATAGGCTGCTGAATGCAATCAAGACCTGCTTATCAAGTAAAGTTCAATGTCAATGTGTAATATTCAATTAGGATTTGCAAAACAGTGAAGTTAAACAATGAATGGGTCCATAGTCGGTATGAGAAGACTACAGGAATATTTACCTGGGTGTACGTTCAAACAGAGATGAGAAAATTGCGATAAATAATTGTTTGTTTGTTTGTTAGTATGTATATGAATGTTATGTGTATAAACTGTGTTGAGTTATAGTTACTCAGTAGTGTCTCAGTGAAACAACCGACGGGGGAAGCCTTGCGGTGACAACAAAAGCAGTGTTTTACTGATCAGTCAAGTTGCTCCAGTGTACTCCATACAAACTGGTTGGCTACTGAAGGGATAGAAAATGGGGAATACTTGTTTTAAAGCAAACAAGGAATTAGATGGGAAAAATACATGTTTTAACGGGACCCAGACAATATTAAATACTCAGACAGATGGGAGAAGAAGTGTAGTTTTGTAGGAAATCACAAAATTATTACATAGAATTAGTGAAATCAATTTAAGAATGCCTTTCTGAAGAGCTGTTTACCACAGATGAGCAGCTTTGCGACCAAACACATTGTAGATCGCTTTACTGCCAAAATGATCTAATTTAATGGATTGGTTTAGACATGCATAACAGCATTTTAAGAACAAAGAGAGAAACAGAAAGGGACAACGCTTCATGGTGGAAGGTGATGTATAAATAACTGTGTATATGATGAAGGGGGTGGCAACACCCATTCCGAAATCCCGCCATTCCGACATCCCGCTATTCCGACATCCCACCATTCCGACATACCACCATTCCGACATACCACCATTCCGACATGCAAACGTCCCACCATTCCGACATCCCACCATTGCGACATCCCGCTATTCTGACGTTCAAATGTCCCACCATTCCGACAAGGCTTTCCGTATAAGGAAATGTGTGTTACTCAACAGGTGAGTCACTTCTTTCTGTTCATGCAATTTATATGTTTAACACATGTTTATAGACAAGCGTTATTAAAAACACAAAGTCTCGGCAACTGGAGGAGGAGAAGCAGTCCGCGGTGGTTTTCAATCACACACTCCAATGCCACTTGTTTCAACTTCCGAAAATTTAATCCAGGAAAAAAAGGCTTACAAACATGGACCAAAACGGCTCCATAACACGCACAAGAATCCAAAAGAAACGAAAGTTAACTAAAAGAAAGCAAATAAACAGTATGAAGTGGTCAAAATTGGTTTTACGCATGCCTATGTGCGTCTGGCACATGCGTCTTCGGGCTCTCCCACGTTGGTTTGTGGATGAAAGCTATATGTTCAGCTGTAATGTCATGTAAAAACAATCTCTACATGACATTTAGTCCCAGGTGTGACCAGTTAGGTCCTTAAGATATCAACAGGCTGTATAAAGCTACAACCGTTGCGGCTGTGTGTTTGTGCCAAATGCGCAAAACCCATCCGCGCTTCCCAAAATTGGAGTGAGTACTCATAAATCACGTGAATAACATGAATAAACGTTTTTACTGCATTTTGTTGTGTTTTATACGTTCTATGCTGTCATTTCTCTCTTCTCCTATTGGCAAGGCAAGGCAGAGTGCTCGCAACTGTGTCCTGTGCAGTAGCCGTGATATCTGTAATTGCAATTATTACTTTTGCATATGATGACAGCGTGCAAAAGACGCATGGGCTCTGTGGAGAGCTCCGCTCCAGCTGGCTGCTGTGACACCTCACTGACACTGTATTTCTGCTTAATCAGTTTCAGTCTCGCCAGAGTTACATTAATATCTGTATTTTTATATTGGAAATTCAGGGGATTTTGATAATAGATTATTAAAGTTTGTTTGCGAGGCTGTGGCCTCTGCATGTGCAAAGCTTGTGCGCCAAACTTTAGGGCGTATTTGCGCCGGCATATCATTAGTGCAAAATGTTTTGGGTAAAAAATAGGCTATTAAAAGGAACTGTTGGAATGGCGGTATGTTAAAAAAAACAAAAAACATACCGCCATTCCGACCATAGGAGGGAAAAAGTGTCGAAATGGTGGGACGTTTGATAAAAAATTAAGTGTCGCCATTCCGACAATTGGAGACCCATGTCGGAATGGCGAGATGTCGGAATGGCAGCATGTAACCATGATGAAGGAGAGACCATTTGAGCAGCACAGCCATTTCGCAGCACAGGGACAGCAATCCAAGTTACAGGATCTCCCACGTGGTATCACCTGTCACATTGTGTCAAGGCATCAAAAGAAGAAAAAATCACCAAACTCAAGGACAAAAAGAAAAAGACTCCGGTGAACGAAGACAGAGGACTGACAAACCAGAAATACAAAAGGATTCTCGATATCAAGATCCAGAAGAAGAGGCTAACAATGCCACGAACACTTACGATGCTGGGAATGATGCCAGCAATGAACAGAGAAGAAGATTCAGTGTCATCAATCTGCATTACGTGCCTCTAATGAGGGGGTGAATATAGAATCCTCAACGATTACAACGTCTCTGGGAACTGTGACAACAACAAGGTTTAAACCATTTTGATATATATTGTAACCTATTGTCTAAGGAATAGTGCTGAAAATGAGGTAAATCTAATCCACCACTGTCCTTGGTCTTCTGTAGGGTTTTTAAACTAATACGTGGTGGTTTGTTTTTCCACAGAAATTTGGAGATGCATGAATCTAGTGACTTAAACCAAGTAGCAGATGGTTTTATGGGGATCATTGAGAACAAATAGTTAACTTTTGGTAGTATCATCATTTTAATAGATGTAACTCTCCCCATAAGTGATATAGGTAAGGACTTCCAACGAGAGATCGTCCTCTACTGTCTTTAATAATTGCACATAATTTAGCTTTGTTAGCTCTGAGAGCCTGGAGGAAATGTTTATGCCTAAATATCTAATATTTCCTGACTGTAAAGTGATCGCAGGTATATTATGGACCCTACAGTTAATGGGCAGAACTGTGGTCTTAGACCAGTTGATAGAGTAGTCAGAAAGTGCTGAAAATTTATTTATGAGTGTGATCGTGTGACTGAGAGACGTCTGTGAGTTGTGAAGGAAAAGTAATACATCATCAGCATAAAGACTTATTTTATGCTCAATATTTTGGGATTAATTACTCACAAACGGGTAAGAAAAGGTAGTATTGCCAGACCATACATGATCAAAACAGGGAGCGGAGGTGGTTCAGCTGCAAGGTGTGAATGTCTGACTATAGTTTGTAAAAAGCGGGTAAGATAAGGTGCGAATGCCCGACAATGTAAGATCAAAAGAGGGAGCGGAGGTTTTCGGCTGCAAGAAGGTCTGAATGTCCACCCAAAATTCCTGAAAAATGGGTAAAAAAAGGGTGCGAATGCCAAACCATACATCATCAAAAGCAGGAGTGGATGTGTTCGGCTACAAGAAGATTTGAATGTCCATCAATAATTGCTTTAAAACATGAAAGAAAATTTTCGAAAATCAAACCGCACATGATCATAAGCGGGAGAGGAGTTGTTCAGCTGCAAGAAGGTGTGAATGTCCACCCATAATTCCTGAAAAATGGGTAAGAAAAGGTGAAAATGCCCAACCATACATCATCAAAAGCAGGAGTGGATGTGTTCGGCTACAAGAAGGTTTGAATGTCCGAGCATAGTTTGTAAAAAGCGGGTAAGAAAAGGTTCGAATGCCCAAACATACACCATCAAAAGAGGGAGCGGAGGTGTTCCGCTGTAAGAAGGTGTGAATGTCCGACCATAGTTGGTAAAAAACGTGTAAGAAAAGGTTAAAATACCCGACTGTACACAATCAATAGCGGGAGCGGATGTGTTTGGCTACAAGAATGTGTGACAGTCCGACCATGGTTTGTAAAAAACGGGTAAGAAAAGGTGCGAATGCCCGACAATGTATGATTAAAAGAGGGAGCGGAGGTTTTCGGCTACAAGAAGGTTTGAATGTCCGACCATAGTTTGTAAAAAGCGGGTAAGAAAAGGTTCAAATGCCTGACTATACACCATCAAAATCGGGAGCGGAGGTATTCGGCTACAAGAAGGTGTGAAAGTTCAACCATGGTTTGTAAAAAGCTGCTAAGAAAAGGTTCGAATGCCCGAATATATACCTGCAAAAGCTGAAGCGGAGGTGTTCGGCTGCAAGAAGGTGTGAACGTCCGACCAAAGTTTGCAAAAAGCAGTTAAGAAAAGGTTCGAATGCCCGAATATATACCATCAAAAGCGGGAGCAGAGCTGTTCGACTGCAAGTAGGTGTGAATGTCCAGCCATAATTACTCACAAACGGGTAAGAAAAGGTAGTATTGCCAGACCATACATGATCAAAACAGGGAGCTGAGGTGGTTCAGCTGCAAGGTGTGAATGTCTGACTATGTATGATCAAAATAGGGAGTGGATGTCTTCGGCTGCAAGGTCTGAATGTCCAACCATAATTTCTAAAAACCGGGTAAGAAAAGGCTTTAAAGCCCGACTATACACAATCAAAAGCGGGAGCGGGAGGTTTTCAGCTGCAAATCCTTCACTCAAACCAAGTGAAAACTGCTTTGTCCTTCATATTTATCAATGTCTAGATTTACTTCAACAAAGAACAACATTGTATTTTGCAGTAGTAGAAAGAGCAACACTTGAAGGAACAGGAATCCGAGAATAA
Organism: Leuresthes tenuis; assembly: GCF_036924035.1. NCBI lineage: Eukaryota > Metazoa > Chordata > Actinopteri > Atheriniformes > Atherinopsidae > Leuresthes > Leuresthes tenuis. The sequence goes on from NW_027325370.1 coordinate 27,106,954, forward strand.
GCTTATTTTCATACGTTCTGCATGATTTGGGATTTTATATATAAAATGAATTCCTTTACTCAAACTATGTTAAAACTGCTTTGTCCTTCATATTTATCAATGTCTAGATTGACTTCAACAAAGAACAACATTGTATTTTGCAGTAGAAGAAATAGCAACACTGAAGGATCAGGAATCCGAAAACAAGCTTATTTTCATACGTTCTGCTTGATTTGGGATTTTGCTATAAAATTAATTCCTTCACTCAAACAAAGTGGAAACTGCTTTGTCCTTCATATTTATCAATGTCTATATCGATTTCAACAAAGAACAAGGCTGTATTTTGCAGTATAGGAAAGAGCAACACTGGAGGATCAGGAATCCGAGAATAAGCTTACTTTCATGAGTCCTGCACGATTTTGGATTTTCCTATAAAATGAATTGCTTTGCTCAAACCAAGTTAAAATTGCTTTGTCCTTCATAGTTATCCATGTCTAAAATGTATCAAGCATAAAGTTCCTCATATTACCCTGAATGAGAAAGAAGCATCCCTTTGGTTGAGCAATACGTTCCTTTTGCGGAGTTATGCATGATTTCGGATTTTGCTATAAAATTCATTCCTTCACACCTTTTTTTTTCACCGCATTTTATAGATTATGGTTGGAAATTTCAACCACTCTAATCCGAAGACCTCTCCTCCCGCTTTTGTTAATATATTTGAACTTTAGTTGGACATTCACCCCTTTTTGCAGCTAAACCACCTCCGCTCCCTGTTTTGATCATGTATGGTCTGGCAATATTACATTTTCTTACCCGTTTGTGAGTAATTATGGCTGGATATTCACACCTACTTGCAGCTGAACACAATCTCTCTCGCTTTTAATTATGTTTGGATATTCAAACCTTTTCTTTACTGCTTTTTGCCAACTTTGGTCGGACGTTCACACCTTCTTGCAGCCGAACACCTCCGCATCCCCTTTTGATGGTATATATTCGGGCATTCGAACCTTTTCTTACCAGCTTTTTACAAACGATGGTTGGACTTTCACACCTTCTTGTAGCCGAACAACTCCGCTCCCGCTATTGATTGTGTACAGTCGGGTATTTTAACCTTTTCTTACCCGCTTTTTACCAACTATGGTCGGACATTCACACCGTCTTACAGCGGAACATCTCCGCTCCCGCTTTTGATGGTGTATAGTCAGGCATTTGAACCTTTTCTTACCCGCTTTTTACAAACTATGGTCGGACGTTCACACCTTCTTGCAGCCGAACACCTCCACTTCCACTTTTGATGGTATATATTCGGGCATTCGAACCTTTTCTTACCCGCTTTTTACAAACCCTGGTCGGACTTTCACACCTTCTTGTAGCCGAACAACTCCGCTCCCGCTATTGATTGTGTACAGTCGGGTAGCTTAACCTTTTCTTACCCGCTTTTTACCAACTATGGTCGGACATTTACACCTTCTTACAGCGGAACACCTCCGCTCCCTCTTTTGATGGTCTATGTTTGGGCATTCGAACCTTTTCTTACCCGCTTTTTACAAACTATGGTCGGACATTCAAACCTTCTTCTAGCCGAACACATCCACTCCTGCTTTTGATGATGTATGGTTTGGCATTCGCACCCTTTTTTTACCCATTTTTCAGGAATTATGGGTGGACATTCAGACCTTCTTGCAGCCGAAAACCTCCGCTCCCTCTTTTGATCATGCATTGTCGGGCATTCGCACCTTGTCTTACCCGCTTTTTATAAACTTTAGTTGGACATTCACACCTTCTTGCAGCTGAACGACCACCGCTCCCTGTTTTGATCATGTATGGTCTGGCAATACTACCTTTTCTTACCCGTTTGTGAGTAATTAATCCCAAAATATTGAGCATAAAATAAGTCTTTATGCAGATGATGTATTACTTTTCCTTCAGAACTCACAGACGTCTCTCACTCACACGATCACACTCATAAATAAATTCTCAACACTTTCTGACTACTCTATCAACTGGTCTAAGACCACAGTTCTGCCCATTAACTGTAGGGTCCATAATATACCTGCGATCACTTTACAGTCAGGAAATATTAGATATTTAGGCATAAACATTTCCTCCAGGCTCTCAGAGCTAACAAAGCTAAATTATGTGCAATTATTAAAGACAGTAGAGGACGATCTCTCTCGTTGGAAGTCCTTACCTATATCACTTATGGGGAGAATTACATCCATTAAAATGATGATACTACCAAAAGTTAACTATTTGTTCTCAATGATCCCCATAAAACCATCTGCTACTTGGTTTAAGTAACTAGATTCATGCATCTCCAAATTTCTGTGTAAAAACAAACCACCACGTATTAGTTTAAAAACCCTACAGAAGACCAAGGACAGTGGTGGATTAGATTTACCTCATTTTCAGCACTATTCCTTAGCCAATAGGTTACAATATATATCAAAATGGTTTAAACCTTGTTTTTGTCACAGTTCCCAGAGACGTTGTAATCGTTGAGGATTCTATATTCACCCCCTCATTAGAGGCACGTGTTGCAGATTGATGACACTGAATCTTCTTCTCTGTTCATTGCTGGCATCATTCCCAGCATCGTAAGTGTTCGTGGCATTGTTAGCCTCTTCTTCTGGATCTTGATATCGAGAATCCTTTTGTATTTCTGGTTTGTCAGTGCTCTCTCTTCGTTCACCGGCGTCTTCGTCTTTTTGTCCTTGAGTTTGGTGATTTTTTCTTCTTTTGATGCCTTGACACAATGTGACAGGTGATACCACGTGGGAGATCCTGTAACTTGGATTGCTGTCCCTGTGCTGCGAAATGGCTGTGCTGCTCAAATGGTCTCTCCTTCATCATGGTTACATGCTGCCATGCCGACATCTCGCCATTCCGACATGGGTCTCCAATTGTCGGAATGGCGACACTTAATTTTTTATCAAACGTCCCACCATTCCGACACTTTTTTCCTCCTATGGTCGGAATGGCGGTATGTTTTTTTTTTTTTAACATACCGCCATTCCCACAGTTCCTTTTAATAGCCTATTTTTTACCCAAAACATTTTGCACTAATGATATGCCGGCGCAAATACGCCCTAAAGTTTGGCGCACAAGCTCTGCACATGCAGAGGCCACAGCCTCGCAAACAAACTTTAATAATCTATTATCAAAATCCCCTGAATTTCAAATATAAAAATACAGATATTAATGTAACTCTGGCGAGACTGAAACTGATTAAGCAGAAATACATTGTCAGTGAGCTGTCACAGCAGCCAGCTGGAGCGGAGCTCTCCACAGAGCCCATGCGTCTTTTGCACGCTGTCATCATATGCAAAAGTAATAATTGCACAGATATCACGGCTACGGCACAGGACACAGTTGCGAGCACTCTGCCTTGCCTTGCCAATAGGAGAAGAGAGAAATGACAGCATAGAACGTATAAAACACAACAAAATGCAGTAAAAACGTTTATTCATGTTATTCACGTGATTTATGAGTACTCGCTCCAATTTTGGGAAGCGCGGATGGGCTTTGCGCATTTGGCACAAACACACAGCCGTTGTGCAAGGCTTTATACAGCCTGTTGATATCTTAAGGACGTAACTGGTCACACCTGGTAGTAAATGTCATGTAGAGATTGTTTTTACATGACATTACAGCTGAACATATAGCTTTCATCCACAAACCAATGTGGGAGAGCCCGAAGACGCATGTGCCAGACGCACATAGGCATGCGTAAAACCAATTTTGACCACTTCATACTGTTTATTTGCTTTCTTTTAGTTAATTTTCGTTTCTTTTGGATTCTTGTGCGTGTTATGGAGCCGTTTTGGTCCATGTTTGTAAGCCTTTTTTTCCTGGATTAAATTTTCGGAAGTTGAAACAAGTGGCATTGGAGTGTGTGATTGAAAACCACCGCGGACTGCTTCTCCTCCTCCAGTTGCCGAGACTTTGTGTTTTTAATAACGCTTGTCTATAAACATGTGTTAAACATATAAATTGCATGAACAGAAAGAAGGGACTCACCTGTTGAGTAACACACATTTCCTTATACAGAAAGCCTTGTCGGAATGGTGGGACATTTGAACGTCGGAATGGTGGGACGTTTGCATGTCGGAATGGTGGTATGTCGGAATGGTGGGATGTCGGAATGGTGGGATGTCGGAATAGCGGGATGTCGGAATGGCGGGATTTCGGAATGGGTGTTGCCACCCCCTTCATCATATAAACTTTTATTTATACATCACCTTCCACCATGAAGCGTTGTCCCTTTTTGTTTCTCTCTTTGTTCTTAAAATGCTGTTATGCATGTCTAAACCAATCCATTAAATTAGATCATTTTGTCAGTAAAGCGGTCTACATTGTGCTTGGTCGCAAAGCTGCTCATCTGTGGTAAACAGCTCTTCAGAAAGGCATTCTTCAATTGATTTCACTAATTCTATGTAATAATTTTGTGATTTCCTACAAAACTACACTTCTTCTCCCATCTGTCTGAGTATTTAATATTGTCTAGGTCCCGTTAAAACATGTATTTTTCCCATCTAATTCCTTGTTTGCTTTAAAACAAGAATTCCCCATTTTCTATCCCTTCAGTAGCCAACCAGTTTGTATGGAGTACACTGGAGCAACTTGACTGATCAGTAAAACACTGCTTTTGTTGTCACCGCAAGGCATCCCCCATCGGTTGTTTCACTGAGACACTACTGAGTAACTATAACTCAACACAGTTTATACACGTAACATTCATATACATACTAACAAACAAACAAACAATTATTTATCGCGATTTTCTCATCTCTGTTTGAACGTACACCCAGGTAAATATTCCTGTAGTCTTCTCATACCTACTATGGACCCATTCATTGTTTAACTTCACTGTTTTGCAAATCCTAATTGAATATTACACATTGACATTGAACTTTACTGGATAAGCAGGTCTTCATTGCATTCAGCAACCTATATGTGATTATCTATGTGTAAGCTGTTCTTCTTTGCATTTATCAGCAGCAAGCAATTCTTCATTGCACATGCATATGAAAATAGTAAAACAATTCCAATGCGTTAGCGAAACCTTCTATATCAGGAGTGTCCATCATGATGGTGGGAATAGAACCTCTTTCCCAGAATAGTTCAACCTTCATGACTCAACTGATCATAACTCCGCAATGAGCACATTTCAAAGTATCATTCCTCTACATGTATTCAAAAATCTATGTGTAAATGTTTAATATTTCTTATATTTGTTGATGTCATTCTGTGTGCATGTGGCCTAAACCCAATCTCTGTGTGGCAATTTTAATTGAAACAAGTTGAACTCTGCCTCTGATCATTTAAAAAAGGTGTGTACCAATATCAACCTTTCTCAGGTAATTACAGATCCTACAAAACCAAAGAGATCCTTCAAGGTTGTCCCTGATTGGCTCAATCTTAACAAATCAAAGGTAGAAAATCCGCAGTATCTGAACTTGGTGTTAGTTATCACTGCTCAATAGCCTGTATCAGAATTGCAAAAATGAAAACATTAGGTCCACGCTTGGTATCCAGATCCTGAAACATCTCCATGAGCAGGCTTTTTTTTAACTGATCTGTTGAATAGTTATATGACACTGTTAAAATCCCAGATGAAGATCTAGCACTTGACCATTTTTGTAAATGTTCTAATTCCATAGTTGATAAACACGCCCCTTTTAAAAAGTATAGAACTTAGAACAGGTCTATCCCTGGCTTTCGGCAGAACTGTCTTCTTTACTTTTTTTTCCCCTTGTCCTGTTCAGCATTATGTCAGAAGAATTGTAGTCTGAATACCTTTGATGCCAAACAGATTTGTTTTGCCAAGGGAAGTTTTATAAATGTAAAGCTCCCCTTGATGCCCATTTATTTATTTCTGTTTACAATATATGACATGAACTGAACTGAACCGGACCGGGGGACAAGGAAAGAAGAAGAGGAAAGAAGAGGAAACAGAACAAAAATAGAAACAAAAACCAGACAACCAGCTGCTACACCTGTAAAAAACAAAACAGACAACAATCCATGGCCTATGAGGGGAATCCAGCCTTAGCGCCACCAGGAGCACCTGAAAGCAGACAAGCAGAGAAAAAACAAACACACAAACAAACAAAAACAAGCACAAGAAGCGGCAATCGCATACAACACAGCTGTGGATATAGATGACCTGAGACGACATGATAATACATCAACTGCTTAGTGACCATGCTACTGGACTAATGAATGTGTGTGTGTGTGTGTGTGAGAACATGCAACACCCATGGCACAGGACCTACATGATAACCGTGCTTAGTTATGAGTGTATAAGCGTACAGGGCCACAATCCACAGCCCCCCCCCCCAAGCAATCAGAAGCAGGCAGAGAGGGCCACAAGACCCAGGCCACCAGCAGCCCCCACAGAGCACAGAACCCAGGCAGCCCACCGCAGGGGCAACCACGCATTCACCCAGAAGACTGCAGAGGAAGCCCCCGGAAAGAGCCCCCATAAGCATAGGGTAGAGGCACTCCGGGAACCAGGGGTAACAGCCCACCGACCCCGCCAGGCCCCAGCCGCCCAGACATGGGCCGTGCACTGGACCTGGGCCCCAGGAGCCCGAGCGCCCCCAAACCCCCCGGCAGAGGCCCCACCCAATACCCAGGAGGGCCAAGCGCCCCAGACAGCCACAAAGTGGGTCAGCGCCTGCCCCAGCGCCCCTGGCCAAGTGCCCTGGGAGTCAAGACGTGCCCACAGGTGGGTGAAGTCGCGAGCAGTGGGGAGAGGCAACGCTGATGCCCCATCGGGAGAAACACAGGCAGGCCAGGCGACAGCAAGTCCCAGATCCAGGCCCAATCATTACCACACACACTTTCACGTCCCATACATCCACACATCCACACATCCTACCTCCCTCGACTCTGCTGGGGTGTAGTGCAGCGGGCACACCAGGAGGCCAGCAACCCCCCAGCCACCACAGACCCCGAACCAGCAGAACAATTAATTAATCCTCCTGGCCCCTCCTGCCCCGAGCAGACACCAGGAAGCAGGGGTGTGCGAAGAAGACCCCTCCCCTCACCCTTTTGGCTCTTCAATATTTTCTAATAGTGAGTAATTACAATTGAGGGGCAGCCAAACTTGTAGAACTGGGAGCGCGGCACTCTGGGCAGCCTACATACCCAAAGAGCCCCGCCCACCAGATGCCACTCAGTGTAACCACCCCCCAAGACCTAATGTGTGTGTGTGAGCGTGTTTGATAAGTAGTAATGTCTAAGGTGTAATTAAAACAGGGGCAGGGAACTGCAGAGTGCAACCAAAGGGGACCACCTACGTGGCCCCATCCACTACACCCCACCGAACACACACGCCCCCAAAACCCTTCATGTGTGAGTGTGTGCTGTGTACAGGAGCCAGAAGGGAGAGGGGTATGGGGATATATACCGGGGGAGCTACTCTCCCCCAGAGAGGGCAGCCAGGGACTGGCTGCAATAGGCATCCCCGCTACCTGGGAGCCAACAATGGGCAGGAGGGCCTGATGTCCACCAGGCTCGAGGCTGCAGCGACCATATTCTGGGAGCTACTGTACCCCCAGAAGGTACCCATCCCGCCCCACCCCACTCAACCCAACCCCACCCAGGAGGACCTCTACAAAAAACAAACAAACAACATCAAAAAACAAACAAACAAACCACCCGGTCACACCAGTCGCAGCAGCCCGGGCCTGAGACCCACCATCACCCAGCAACCCACCACTATGTGATAAAACTAATCAGAGGGGACCAGAGAGAATGAAATTCAGCCAACTGATGTTTTGAGGAGGCAGACATTGTTTCCATGCTAATATAATCTAAAAGAAAATTTCTAAACTGGTTAATACACAGATTGTTCTTCGCTTTCCAGTTCATGAGAATAGTTTTCTTTGCGATACATAACACTGTGACAACCATGTGTGCTGAGTTAATTTCCATGTTGATGTTGTCTAAGTCACCCAGTATGCACAGTGTGGGGCATGCAGGGATGCTACACTTTAGCCATGTTGATAGGTCCTCACAGACTTCAAGCCAGAACTTCTGGACAGGCGCAGAAAAACCACAAAGCGTGTGCATAATCATCAGGTGTGTTATCTGTGCAATGTGAGCAGATGTTTGAGTGTGTTAGACCCATCCTGAACATCCTTTGTCCTGTATAGTGTGTTCTATGAAGGATTTTGTATTGTATGAGCTGTAAATTAGGATTTCGAGTCTTTATGAAGGTGTTCAAACATATTTGTGGTTAGAAGCTATGACCAGAACTGATGGATAAATCTGCCTCCCATTTTGAGGATGGAAGAGACATTGTGTCATCTATCTTAGACAATAATTTATATATTTTTGATAGTAGTTTTGGGGTACAGATGCTTAGAAATTCTGCTACCCTAGTCGGGGGTTGTAAGTCTGGTTGGTGGAGGATATATCCATCCATCCATCCATCATCTGCCGCTTATCCGGGGGTCGGGTCGCGGGGGCAGCAGCTTGAGCAGAGAAACCCAGACGTCTCTGTCCCCGGCCACTTCCTCCAGCTCTTCCGGGGGGACCCCGAGGCGTTCCCAGGCCAGCCGAGAGACATAGTCTCTCCAACGTGTCCTGGGTCTCCCCCGGGGTCTCCTCCCAGTGGGACGTGCCCGGAACACCTCCCCAGGGAGGCGCCCAGGGGGCATCCTAACCAGATGCCCGAGCCACCTCATCTGACTCCTCTCAATGCGGAGGAGCAGCGGTTCTACTCCGAGCCCCTCCCGGATGACTGAGCTTCTCACCCTATCTCTAAGGGAGAGCCCAGACACCCTGCGGAGGAAACCCATTTCGGCCGCTTGTATTCGCGATCTTGTTATTTCGGTCACTACCCACAACTCGTGACCATAGGTGAGGATGGGAACGTAGATTGACCAGTAAGTAGAGAGCTTCGCCTTCTGGCTCAGCTCCCTCTTCACAACGACGGGTCGGTGCAGAGCCTGCAACACTGCAGGCGCCGCAACGATCCGCCCGTCAATCTCCCGCTCCATTCGTCCGTCACTCGTGAACAAGACCCCGAGATACTTGAACTCCTCCTCTTGGGGAAGGATCTCATTCCCGACCCGGAGAGAGCATTCCACCCTTTTCCGGCTGAGAACCATAGTCTCGGATTTGGAGGTGCTGATTCTCATCCCAGCCGCTTCACACTCGGCTGCGAATCACTCCAGTGAGAGCTGAAGGTCACGGCCTGACGACGCTAACAGAACCACATCATCTGCAAAAAGCAGAGACCCGATTCTGAGGTCGCCAAATGGGACACCCTCAACGCCCTGGCTCCGCCTAGAAATTCTGTCCATAAAAGTTAGGAACAGAATCGGTGACAAAGGGCAGCCCTGACGGAGTCCAACTCTCACCGGAAACGTATCCGACTTACTGCCGGCAATGTGGACCAAACTCTGGCACCGGTCATACAGAGACCGAACGGCCCCTATCAAGGGGTCCGGCACTCCATATTCCCGGAGCACCCCCCACAGGACTCCACAAGGGACACGGTCGAACGCTTTCTCCAAGTCCACAAAACACATGTAGACTGGTTGGGCGAACTCCCATGCACCCTCCAGGATCCTGCCGAGGGTATAGAGGGGGACCACCACCCCAATCTGCCAGTCCAGAGGCACTGTCCCCGATGTCCACGCGATACTGCAGAGGCGTGTCAGCCAAGACAGCCCTACAACATCCAGAGCCTTGAGAAACTCAGGTCGGACCTCATCCACCCCCGGGGCCTTGCCACCGAGGAGCTTTTTAACCACCTCGGCAACCTTAGCCCCAGAAATGGGAGGCCCCGTCTCCGAGCTCTCCGACTCTGCCTCTTCCGAGCACGTGTTGGTAGGATTGAGGAGTTCCTCGAAGTACTCCCCCCACCGACTCACAACATCCCTAGTTGAGGTCAGCAAAGCCCCGTCCCCACTGTAAACAGTGTTGACTGTGAGCCGCTCCCCCCCCCCTGAGACGCCGGATGATGGACCAGAATCTTTTCGAGGCCGTCCGGAAATCGTTCTCCATGGTCTCACCGAACTCCTCCCAGGCCCGAGTTTTTGCCTCAGCAACCGCCGAAGCCGCGGCCCGTCTGGCCCGTCGGTACCTATCAGCTTCTTCCAGGGTCCCACTGGCCAAAAAGGCCCTATAGGACTCCTTCTTCAGCTTGACGGCTTCCCTCACCACTGGTGTCCACCAGCAGGTTCGAGGGTTGCCGCCACGACAGGCACCGACCACCTTACGGCCACAACTCCGACCAGCTGCCTCGGCAATGGAGTCACGGAACGTGACCCATTCGGACTCAATGTCCCCCACCTCAAATATGGTTGAAGCTCTGCCGGAGGTGGGAGTTAAAGCTCCTTCTGACGGGGGATTCTGACAAACGCTCCCAGCAGACCCTCACAATACGTTTGGGCCTGCCAGGTCTGATCGGCATCCTCCCCCACCAGCGGAGCCAACTCACCACCAGGTGGTGATCAATTGACAGCTCCGCCCCTCTCTTCACCCGAGTGTCCAGGACATACGGCCGCAAGTCCGATGATACAACCACAAAGTCGATCATCGAACTGCGGCCAAGGGTGTCCTTGTGCCAAGTGCACATATGGACACCCTTATGCCTGAACATGGTGTTCGTTATGGACAGTCTATGACTGGCACAGAAGTCCAACAACATAACACCACTCTGATTCAGATCGGGGGGGCCGTTCCTCCCAATCACACCCCTCCAGGTCTCACTGTCATTGCCCTCGTGAGCATTGAAGTCCCCCAGCAGAATGAGGGAGTCTCCGGTAGGAGCATTCTCCAGTGCCTCCCCCAGAGACTCCAAAAAGGGTAGGTACTCTGAACTGCTGTTTGGCGCATAGGCACAAACAACAGTCAGGACTCGTCCCCCCACCCAAAGGCGGAGGGAGGCTACCCTCTCGTTCACTGGGGTAAACCCCAATGTACTGGCACACAGCCGGGGGGCAATAAGTATGCCCACACCTGCTCTGCGCCTCTCACCACGGGCAACTCCAGAGTGGAAGAGAGTCCAACCCCTCTCAAGAGTACTGGTTCCAGATCCCAAGCCGTGCGTCGAGGTGAGTCCGACTATATCTAACGGTCTGATGAAGTTTCAACAACAAACTTTGTATTATGAGAAAGAACCAGACTCATTCTTCAGGAATCCGAAAATAAGCTCTATTTTACGAGTTATGCACGAATTCGGATTCTCCTATAAAACGAATTCCTTAACTCAAACCATGTTAAGACTGCTTTGTCCTTCATATTTATTCATGTCTAATCAAGTTTCAATGATAAACAACGTTGTACTTTGTAGAATGAGAAAGAACTTCTTCAGCAATAAGCATCTCTCGACAAATGACGAAATACAGATTTTGCTATAAAATTAATTGCTATCAGCCTGACTTAAAACTGTTTGTCTTCCTTATTTATCCACTTCAAATCAAGTTTCAACAATTAAAAAAATTTTGTAGTTTGAGAAAGAACAACTTAATCTTGAGCAATCAGTATAAAAAGAGGGTAAGCAAAGGTGCGAATGTCAAACCATACATGATCAAAACAGGGAGCGGAGGTGTTTGGCTGAGACAAGGTGTGAATGTCCACCCATAATTAATGAAAAGCGGGCAACAAGTAGGTTCGAATGCCAAACCATACATCATCAAAAGCAGGAGTGGATATGTTCGGCTACAAGAAGGTTTGAACGTCTGACCATAGTTTGTAAAAAGCGGGTAAGAAAAGGTTCGAATGCCCGAACATAGACCATCAAAAGAGGGAGCGGAGGTGTTCCGCTGTAAGAAGGTGTAAATGTCCGACCATAGTTGGTAAAAAACGGGTAAGAAAAGGTTAAAATACCCGACTGTACACAATCAATAGGGGGAGCGGAGTTGTTTGGCTACAAGAAGGTGTGAAAGTCCGACCACGGTTTGTAAAAAGCGGGTAAGAAAAGGTTCGAATGCCCGAATATATACCATCAAAAGTGGAAGTGGATGTGTTCGGCTGCAAGAAGGTGTGAACGTCCGACCAAAGTTTGTAAAAAGCAGTTAAGAAAAGGTTCGAATATCCAGCCAAACATAATCAAAAGCGGGAGCAGAGCTGTTCGACTGCAAGTAGGTGTGAATGTCAGATCATAATTTGCAAAAAGCTGATGAGAAAGGGTGAGAATGCCCGGCTATACACCATCAAATGCGGGAGCGGAAGTGTTCGGCTGTGAGTAGGTGTGAATGTCCAACCATAATTGCTGAAAAATGTGTTAGAAGAGACTAGAATGCCGGACAAGACATCATCAAATGCGGGAGCGGAGTTGTTCGGCTGTGAGTAGGTGTGAATCTCCGAGCATAGTTTGTAAAAAGGGGGTAAGAATAGGTTCGAATGCCCGAACATACACTATCAAAACAGGGAGCTGAGGTGGCTCAGCTGCAAGGTGTGAATGTCTGACTATAGTTTGTAAATAAGGTGCGAATGCCCAACAATGTATAATCAAAAGAGGGAGCGGAGGTTTTCGGCTACAAGAAGGTTTGAATGTCCGACCATAGTTTGTAAAAAGTGGGTAAGAAAAGGTTCAAATGCCTGACTATACACCATCAAAAGCGGGAGCAGAGGTATTCCGCTGTAAGACGGTGTGAATGTCCGACCATATTTGGTAAAAAGCGGGTAAGAAAAGGTTAAAATACCCGACTGTACACAATCAATAGCGGGAGAGGAGGTGTTCAGCTGCAAGAAGGTGTGAATGTCCACCCATAATTACTGAAAAATGGGTAAGAAAAGGTGCGAATGCCAAACCATACATTATCAAAAGCAGGTGTGAATGTCAGATCATAATTTGCAAAAAGCTGATGAGAAAGGGTGAGAATGCCCGACTATACACCATCAAATGCGGGAGCGGAGTTGTTCGGCTGTGAGTAAGTGTGAATCTCCGACCATAATTGCTGAAAAATGTGTTAGAAAAGGTAAGAATGCCGGTCCATACATCATCAAAAGCGGGAGAGGTGGTGTTCGGCTGCAAGTAGGTGTGAATGTCCAGCCATAATTACTAACAAACGGGTAAGAAAAGGTAGTATTGCCAGACCATACATGATCAAAACAGGGAGCGGAGGTGGTTCAGCTGCAAGAAGGTGTGAATGTCCGACTAAAGTTCAAATATATTAACAAAAGCGGGAGGAGAGGTCTTCGGATGAGAGTGGTTGAGAATTTCCAACCATAATCTATAAAATGCGGTGAAAAAAAAGGTGTGATAGAACACTAAAAGGTGGAGCGGAAGTGTTCGGCTGCAAGAAGGTGTGAATGTCCGACTATATTTGGTGAAAAGCAGGTGAAGCAAGGTCTGAATGCCCAACCTTACATCATCAAAAGCGAGATCAGAGGTGTTTGGCTGCATGAAGGCCATAGTTTGCCAAAAGCGGGTAAGCTGCGAATGACCGACTAAATATCAACAAAAGGTCTTCGGATGCAAGTGGGTGTGAATATCCCACCATACAAGTATGGTGTAGAGGAAGCTGTGAACAGCCGACCATAGTTGGCAAAAAGCGGGTGAGACAAGGTGCGAATGCCCGACAATATATGATCAAAAGAGGGAGTGGAGGTCTTCGGCTGCAAGGTCTGAATGTCCAACCATAATTTTTAAAAACCGGGTAAGAAAAGGCTCGAAATTCCGACTATACACAATCAAAAGCGGGAGCGGGAGGTTTTCAGCTGCAAATCCTTCACTCAAACCAAGTGAAAACTGCTTTGTCCTTCATATTTATCAATGTCTAGATCGACTTCAACAAAGAACAACATTGTACTTTGCAGTAAAGAAAGAGCAAATCAAAAGTTTTAGGAATCCGAGAATAAGCTTATTTTCATGAGTTCTGCACGATTATTGATTTTACTATAAATGAATGCCTTCACTCAAACTATGTTAAAACTGCTTTGTCCTTCATATTTATCAATGTCTAGATCGACTTCAACAAAGAACAACATTGTATTTTGCAGTAGAAGAAAAAGCAACACTGAAGGATCAGGAATCCGAGAATAAGCTTCTTTTCATACGTTCTGCATGATTTGGGATTTTATGTATAAAATTAATTCCTTCACTCAAACCAAGTGAAAACTGCTTTGTCCTTCATATTTATCAATGTCTAGATTTACTTCAACAAAGAACAACATTGTATTTTGCAGTAGTAGAAAGAGCAACACTTGAAGGAACAGGATTCCGAGAATAAGCTTATTTTCATACGTTCTGCATGATTTGGGATTTTATGTATAAAATGAATTCCTTTACTCAAACTATATTAAAACTGCTTTGTCCTTCATATTTATCAATGTCTAGATTGACTTCAACAAAGAACAACATTGTATTTTGCAGTAGAAAAAATAGCAACACTGAAGGATCAGGAATCCGAAAACACGCTTATTTTCATACGTTCTGCTTGATTTGGGATTTTGCTATAAAATTAATTCCTTCACTCAAACAAAGTGGAAGCTGCTTTGTCCTTCATATTTATCAATGTCTATATCGATTTCAACAAAGAACAAGGCTGTATTTTGCAGTATAGGAAAGAGCAACACTGGAGGATCAGGAATCCGAGAATAAGCTTACTTTCATGAGTCCTGCACGATTTCGGATTTTCCTATAAAATGAATTGCTTTGCTCAAACCAAGTTAAAATTGCTTTGTCCTTCATAGTTATCCATGTCTAAAATGTATCAAGCATAAAGTTCCTCATATTACCCTGAATGAGAAAGAAGCATCCCTTTGGTTGAGCAATACGTTCCTTATGCGGAGTTATGCATGATTTCGGATTTTGCTATAAAATTCATTCCTTCACACCTTTTTTTTCACCGCATTTTATAGATTATGGTTGGAAATTTCAACCACTCTAATCCGAAGACCTCTCCTCCCGCTTTTGTTAATATATTTGAACTTTAGATGGACATTCACCCCTTTTTGCAGCTAAACCACCTCCGCTCCCTGTTTTGATCATGTATGGTCTGGCAATACTACATTTTCTTACCCGTTTGTGAGTAATTATGGCTGGATATTCACACCTACTTGCAGCTGAACACAATCTCTCTCGCTTTTAATTATGTTTGGATATTCGAACCTTTTCTTTACTGCTTTTTGCCAACTTTGGTCGGACGTTCACACCTTCTTGCAGCCGAACACCTCCGCTTCCGCTTTTGATGGTATATATTCGGGCATTCGAACCTTTTCTTACCAGCTTTTTACAAACGATGGTTGGACTTTCACACCTTCTTGTAGCCGAACAACTCCGCTCCCGCTATTGATTGTGTACAGTCGGGTATTTTAACCTTTTCTTACCCGCTTTTTACCAACTATGGTCGGACATTCACACCGTCTTACAGCGGAACATCTCCGCTCCCGCTTTTGATGGTGTATAGTCAGGCATTTGAACCTTTTCTTACCCGCTTTTTACAAACTATGGTCGGACATTCAAACCTTCGTGTAGCCGAAAACCTCTGCTCCCTCTTTTGATTATACATTGTCGGGCATTCGCACCTTATCTTACCCGCTTTTTACAAACTATAGTCAGACATTCACACCTTGCAGCTAAACCACCTCCGCTCCCTGTTTTGATCATGTATGGTCTGGCAATACTACATTTTCTTACCCGTTTGTGAGTAATTATGGCTGGATATTCACACCTACTTGCAGCTGAACACAATCTCTCTCGCTTTTAATTATGTTTGGATATTCGAACCTTTTCTTTACTGCTTTTTGCCAACTTTGGTCAGACGTTCACACCTTCTTGCAGCCGAACACCTCCGCTTCCGCTTTTGATGGTATATATTCGGGCATTCGAACCTTTTCTTACCAGCTTTTTACAAACGATGGTTGGACTTTCACACCTTCTTGTAGCCGAACAACTCCGCTCCCGCTATTGATTGTGTACAGTCGGGTATTTTAACCTTTTCTTACCCGCTTTTTACCAACTATGGTCGGACATTCACACCGTCTTACAGCGGAACATCTCCGCTCCCGCTTTTGATGGTGTATAGTCAGGCATTTGAACCTTTTCTTACCCGCTTTTTACAAACTATGGTCGGACATTCAAACCTTCGTGTAGCCGAAAACCTCTGCTCCCTCTTTTGATTATACATTGTCGGGCATTCGCACCTTATCTTACCCGCTTTTTACAAACTATAGTCAGACATTCACACCTTGCAAATGAACCACCTCAGCTCCCTGTTTTGATCATGTATGGTCTGGCAATACTACCTTTTCTTACCCCTTTGTGAGTAATTATGGCTGGACATTCACACCTACTTGCAGTCGAACAGCTCTGCTCCCGCTTTTGATTATGTTTGGTTGGATATTCGAACCTTTTCTTAACTGCTTTTTACAAACTTTGGTCAGACGTTCACACCTTCTTGCAGCCGAACACCTCCGCTTCCGCTTTTGATGGTATATATTCGGGCATTCGAACCTTTTCTTACCAGCTTTTTACAAACCATGGTTGGACTTTCACATCTTCTTGTAGCCGAACACATCCGCTCCCCCTATTGATTGTGTACAGTCGGGTATTTTAACCTTTTCTTACCCACTTTTTACCAACTATGGTCGGACATTCACACCTTCTTACAGCGGAACACCTCCGCTCCCTCTTTTGATGGTGTATGTTTGGGCATTCGAACCTTTTCTTACCCGCTTTTTACAAACTATGCTCGGACATTGAAACCTTCTTGTAGCCGAACACATCCACTCCTTCTTTTGATGATGTATGCTTGGGCATTCAAACCTACTTTTTGCCCGCTTTTCATTAATTTTGGGTGGACATTCACACCTTGTCACAGCCAAACACCTCCGCTCCCTGTTTTGATCATGTATGGTTGGACATTCGCACCTTGTCTCACCCGCTTTTTGCAAACTATGGTCGGCTGTTCACAGCTTCCTCTCCACCATACTTGTATGGTGGGATGTTCACACCCAGTTGCATCCGAAGACCTCCGCCCCCACTTTTGTTGATATGTAGTTGGTCATTCGCAGCTTACCCGCTTTTGGCAAACTATGGCCTTCTTGCAGCCAAACACCTCTGATCTCGCTTTTGATAATGTAAGGTTGGGCATTCAGACCTTGCTTCACCTGCTTTTCACCAAATATAGTCGGACATTCACACCTTCTTGCAGCCGAACACTTCCGCTCCACCTTTTAGTGTTCTATCACACCTTTTTTTCACCGAATTTTATAGATTATGGTTGGAAATTCTCAACCACTCTCATCCGAAGACCTCTCCTCCCGCTTTTGTTAATATATTTGAACTTTAGTGAGACATTCACACCTTCTTGCAGCTGAACCACCTCCGCTCCCTGTTTTGATCATGTATGGTCTGGCAATACTACCTTTTCTTACCCGTTTGTGAGTAATTATGGCTGGACATTCACACCTACTTGCAGCCGAACACCACCTCTCTCGCTTTTGATGATGTATGGAGCGGCATTCTTACCTTTTCTAACACATTTTTCAGAAATTACGGTCGGAGATTCACACCTACTCACAGCCGAACAACTCCGCTCCCGCATTTGATGGTGTGCAGTCGGACATTCTCACCCTTTCTCATCAGCTTTTTGCAAATTATGATCTGACATTCACACCTACTTGCAGTCGAAAAGCTATGCTCCCGCTTTTGATTATGTTTGGTTGGATATTCAAACCTTTTCTTAACTGCTTTTTACAAACTTTGGTTGGACGTTCACACCTTCTTGTAGCCGAACACATCCACTCCTGCTTTTGATGATGTATGGTTGGGCATTCGCACCTTTTTTTTACCCATTTGTCAGGAATAATGGGTGGACATTCACAACTTCTTGCAGCTGAACACCTCCTCTCCCACTTATGATCATGTGCGGTTTGATTTTCGAAAATTTTCTTTCATGTTTTCTAGCAATTATTGATGGACATTTAGACCTTCTTGCAGCTGAACACCTCCGCTCCTGCTTTTGATCATACCTTGTCAGGCATTCGCACCATGTCTTACCCGCTTTTTACAAACTTTAGTCGAACATTTACACCTTTTTGCAGCCGAACACCACCTCTCTCGCTTTTGATGATGTATGGTCCGGCATTCTTTCCTTTTCTAACACATTTTTCAGCAATTATGGTCGGACATTCACACCTACTCAGAGCCGAACACCTCCGCTCCCGCATTTGATGGTGTATAGTCGGGCATTCTCACCCTTTCTCATCAGCTTTTTGCAAATTATGATCTGACATTCACACCTGCTTTTGATAATGTATGGTTGGGCATTCGCACCTTTTTTTACCCATTTTTCAGGAATTATGGGTGGACATTCACACCTTCTTGCAGCTGAACACCTCCTCTCCTTCTTATGATCATGTGCGGATGATATTCGAAAATTTTCTTTCATGTTTTAAAGCAATTATTGATGGACATTCAGACCTTCTTGCAGCTGAACCACTCTGCTCCCGCTTTTGATGGTGTATAGTCGGGCTTTCGAGCCTTTCCTTCCCGGTTTTTACAAATTATGGTTGGACATTCAGACCTTCTTGCAGCCGAACACCTCCGCTCCCTCTTTTGATCATACATTGTCGGGCATTAGCACCTTTTCTTACCCGCTTTTTACAAACCATAGTCGGACTTTCACATCTTTTAGTAGCCGAACAACTCCGCTCCCGCTATTGATTGTGTACAGTCGGGTATTTTAACCTTTTCTTACCCGCTTTTTACCAACTATGGTCGGACATTCACACCTTCTTACAGCGGAACACCTCCGCTCCCTCTTTTGATGGTGTATGTTCGGGCAGTCAAACCTTTTCTTACCTGCTTTTTACAAACTATGGTCAGACATTCAACCCTTCTTGGAGCCGAACACATCCACTCCTGCTTTTGATTATGTATAGTTGGGCATTCGCACCTTTTCTTACCCATTTTTCAGTAATTATGGGTGTACATTCACACCTTCTTGCAGCCAAACACATCCG